>NC_057809.1:578619575-578973965 GCF_018294505.1 Triticum aestivum | reverse complement strand
TGATCACATCCGGGACTCCGAACAACCTTCAGTACATCAAAACGTATAAACTCATAATATAACTGTCATCAAAACCTTAAGCGTGCGGACCCTACGGGTTCGAGAACAATGTAGACATGACCGAGACATGTCTCCGGTCAATAACCAATAGAGGGACCTAGATGCCCATATTGGCTCCTACATATTCTACGAAGATCTTTATCGGTCAGACCGCATAACAACATACGTTGTTCCCTTTGTCATCGGTATGTTACTTGCCCGAGATTCGATCGTCGGTATCCAATACCTAGTTCAATCTCGTTACCGGCAAGTCTCTTTACTCGTTCCGTAATACATCATCTCGCAACTAACTCATTAGTTGCAATGCTTGCAAGGCTTATGTGATGTGCATTACCGAGAGGGCCCAGAGATACCTCTCCGACAATCGGAGTGACAAATCCTAATCTCGAAATACGCCAACACAACATTTACCTTTGGAGACACCTATAGAGCTCCTTTATAATCACCCAGTTACGTTGTGACGTTTGGTAGCACACAAAGTGTTCCTCCGGCAAATGGGAGTTGCATAATCTCATAGTCATAGGAACATGTATAAGTCATGAAGAAAGCAATAACAACATACTAAATGATCGGGTGCTAAGCTAATGGAATGGGTCATGTCAATCACATCATTCTTCTAATGATGTGATCTCGTTAATCAAATAGCAACTCTTTTGTTCATGGTTAGGAAACATAACCATCTTCGATTAACGAGCTAGTCAAGTAGAGGCATACTAATGACACTCTGTTTGTCTATGTATTCACACATGTATTATGTTTCCGGTTAATACAATTCTAGCAAGAATAATAAACATTTATCATGATATAAGGAAATAAATAATAACTTTATTATTGCCTCTAGGGCATATTTCCTTCAAATCCTTCACAACCACCTGCTTTACAAGGGTTTCATGCTACACTATAATGTTTGGACGAGGCACGGAGAAATAGGGGTTATGATGGAAGACAACGAATAACAAGAGTACGATGACAACTATGTGCCCCCTGAATACGGTGATGCTGCAACGGGGGGAGCTGGAGAAGATCAAGAGGAACCAGACGATGTGCCCAATGATGCTGCAACGGGGGGAGCTGGTGAAGATCAAGAGGAACCAGACGATGTGCCCGATGATGATGATCTCCGCTGGGTCATTGTCGATGCAATGCGAAAGTCAAAAGGAGAAGCTGAAGTTCGATCGCATGTTAGAGGATCACAAAAAAGGGTTGTACCCCAATTGCGAAGATGGCAACACAAAGCTCGGTACCGTACTGGAATTGCTGCAGTGGAAGGCGGAGAATGCTGTGCCTGACAAAGGATTTGAGAAGCTACTGAAAATATTGAAGAAGAAGCTTCCAAAGGATAACGAATTGCCCGACAGTACATATGCAGCAAAGAAGGTCGTATGCCCTCTAGGATTGGAGGTGGAGAAGATACATGCATGCCCTAATGACTGCATCCTATACCGCGGTGCATACAAGGATCTGAACGCATGCCCGGTATGTGGTGCATTGTGGTATAAGATCAGACGAGATGACCCTGGTGATGTTCACGGCGAGCCCCACAGGAAGAGGGTTCCTGCGAAGGTGATGTGGTATGCTCCTATAATACCACGGTTGAAACGTCTGTTCAGAAACGGGAAGCATGCCAAGTCGATGCGATGGCACAGTGAGGACCGTAAGAAAGACGGGAAGTTGAGAGCACCCGCTGACGGGTCGCAGTGGAGAAAAATCGAGAGAAAGTACTGGGATGAGTTTGCAAAGTACCCAAGGAACGTATGGTTTGCTTTAAGCGCGGATGGCATTAATCCTTTCGGGGAGCAGAGCAGCAATCACAGCACCTGGCCTGTGACTCTATGTATGTATAACCTTCCTCCTTGGATGTGCATGAAGCGGAATTTCATTATGATGCCAGTTCTCATCCAAGGCCCTAAGCAACCCGGCAATGACATTGATGTGTACCTAAGGCCATTACTTGAAGAACTTTTACAGCTGTGGAATGGAAACGGTGTACGTACGTGGGATGAGCACAGACAAGAGGAATTTAACCTAAAGGTGTTGCTGTTCGTGACCATCAACGATTGGCCCGCTTTCAGTAACCTTTCAGGACAGACAAACAAAGGATACCACACATGCACACACTGTTTAGATGACACTGAAAGTATATACCTGGACAAATGCAGGAAGAATGTGTACCTGGGCCATCGTCGATTTCTTCCGACCAACCATCAATTTCGAAAGAAAGGCAAGCATTTCAAAGGCGAGGCAGATCACCGGAAGAAGCCCGCCATGCGTACCGGTGATCACGTACTTGCTATGGTCAATGATTTACACGTAATCTTTGGAAAGGGTCCCGGCGCACTAGCTGTTCCGAATGACGCTGAGGGACAAGCATCCATGTGGAAGAAGAAATCTATATTTTGGGACCTACCCTACTGGAAAGACCTAGAGGTGTGCTCTTCAATCGACGTGATGCACATGATGAAGAACCTTTGCGTGAACCTGCTAGGCTTCTTGGGTGTGTATGGAAAGACAAAAGATACACCACGGGAGTACCTGCAATGTTTGCACGAAAAAGATGGCATGCCTCCGAAGCAGTATGAAGATCCTGCCAGCTACGCTCTTACGAAAGAAGAGAAAGAAATCTTCTTTGAATGCCTGCTCAGTATGAAGGTCCCGACTGGCTTCTCGTCGAATATAAAGGGAATAATAAATATGCCAGAGAAAAAGTTCCAGAACCTAAAGTCTCATGACTGCCACGTGATTATGACGCAACTGCTTCCGGTTGCATTGAGGGGGCTTCTACCGGAAAACGTCCGATTAGCCATTGTGAAGCTATGTGCATTCCTCAATGCAATCTCTCAGAAGGTGATCGATCTAGAAATTGTACCAAGGCTAAGGAGTGATGTGGCGCAATGTCTTGTCAGTTTTGAGCTGGTGTTCCCACCATCCTTCTTCAATATCATGACACATGTCCTAGTTCATCTAGTCGACGAGATTGTCATTCTGGGGCCCGTATTTCTACACAATATGTTCCCCTTTGAGAGGTTCATGGGAGTCCTAAAGAAATATGTCCGTAACCGCGCTAGGCCAGAAGGAAGCATCTCCATGGGCCATCAAACAGAGGATGTCATCGGGTTTTGTGTTGACTTCATTCCTGGCCTTAAGAAGATAGGTCTCCCTAAATCGCGGTATAAGGGGAGACTGACTGGAAAAGGCACTCTTGGAAGTGACTCAATAATATGGAGGGACGGATATTCTTGGTCTCAAGCACACTACACAGTTCTACAGAACTCTACCTTGGTGACCCCGTATGTCGATGAACACAAGAACAGTCTGCGCTCCAAACACCCGGAGCAGTGCGACGACTGGATTACATGTGAACACATTAGGACTTTCAGCAGTTGGTTGGAAGCATGTCTCAGAGGTGACAACACTGTTTGTGATGAGTTGTACTTGTTGTCCAGGGAACCATCTTTGACTGTATTGATTTACAAAGGATACGAGATAAATGGGAATACATTTTACACGATTGACCAAGATCAAAAGAGCACCAACCAAAACAGCGGTGTCTGCTTTGATGCAACAACCGAGAAGGGAAAGGACAGATATTATGGTTACATAGTGGACATATGGGAACTTGACTACGGACAAGATTTTAAGGTCCCTTTGTTTAAGTGCAAATGGGTCAATCTGTCAGGAGGCAGGGTACATGTAGACCCATAGTACGGAATGACAACAGTGGATCTGAAAAATCTTGGGTACACTGACGAACCGTTCGTCCTAGCCAATGATGTGGCATAGGTTATCTATGTGAAGGACATGTCTACCAGACCGAGAAAAAGAAAAGATAAGGAAACGAATACATCATACGATGAGCCAAAGCGCCACATAGTTCTTTCAGGAAAAAGGGACATCCTGGGAGTGGAGGGCAAGACAGACATGTCTGAAGATTATGAAAAGTTTCATGAAATTCCTCCCTTCAATGTCAAGGCTGACCCAAGCATCCTGATAAACGATGAAGATTATCCATGGTTACGGCGCAATAAGCAAATGACACAAGCGAAGAAAAAGTGAAGACTTCCTCCCGCAACTATTATGATGATACCATGCCAAATTTGTAACAGACGAGTATGCTATGCCAACTTTTTCAGAGTTCATTTGAAAACTATGAATTTAGGTCGAATTTTCTCTATAGGTGCATCTATGTTCATTTTTTTAGTAAAGTTAATCACAAACTTGTGATTCACACAAATTTCAAAGAATTCAAATTTGAAAACTAATGGCACTAACAGAAAGTTTATATTTTTTCTAAAACTAATGGCACTAACAGAAAGTTTATAATTTTGCTGACCTAAAAGCAAAAAGAATTAAAAAATAAAGCAAAAAAAAAGAAAATAAATAATACAGAAAACAAACATAAAAGCTGGAAAAAAAATAAAAATAGCAACAATAAGTATTTTGTTGTAAGTAGAAACAAAATAAAACAAATAAAGCAACAAAGAAATCAAAAAAACTAAAAAAGTGTTTCCAAATTTGAAAACTAATGGCACTAACAGAAAGTTTATAATTTTTCTAAAACTAAAAGCAAAAAGAATTTAAAAATAAAGCAAAAAACAAAAGAAAATAAATAATGCAGAAAACAAAACAAAAAAACTGGAAAAAAATAGGGCTCGCCCCTGGCCCATGACCATTAGTCCCGGTTTGTGCCACAAACCGAGACTAAAGGGTTGGCCCTCGTTGCACCCAGAGTTTAGTCCCACCTCCCAACCAAAGGGCGCCCACAGCGGTTTATAAGCCCGTCCCTCTCTGCCTTGCTGAGCTCCTCTCAAAGTGAAAATAGATGCCCCTATACAGGAAATTTGACCTAAATTCATAATGAATTTCTCTAAAATTCATAGAAATTGATTATGAATTTAGGTTTAATTTTCTCTATAGGTGCATCTATGTTCATTTTTTTAGTAAAGTTAATCACAAACTTGTGATTCACACAAATTTTAAAAAATTCAAATTTAAACTATTCAAATTTTAAAACTAATGGCACTAACAGAAAGTTTATAATTTTTGTGACCTAAAAGAAAAAAGAAATCATAAAAAAACTATAAGTATTTAGTTCTAAGTAGAAATGAAAAAAATAAATAGCAAAAAAATACCTATAATATTTGTTATGACTAACTAAAATTAACAAATTGAGTATAATGACTCAAAAATCAATTTTTATAGTAAAGTTATTCATAAACTAATGACTCAAAAACAAAATAAAGTTTATAATTTTTCTAAAACTAAAAGCAAAAAGAATTTAAAAATAAAGCAAAAAACAAATGAAAATAAATAATGCAGAAAACAAAACAAAAAACTAGAAAAAAATAAAAATAGTGCCACCTACTGGGCCCTCATGGCCTGAATACGACTAGAAACCCTACCATGAGCCAGAATTCAGGCCCGCAGGAGGCCCAGTAGGCCCACAGGCACATAGTGACAGATTAGGCCCGACAGCCTGCAGTTGAGAGGAGCTCGAGAGGGTGGGCGCAGCAGCGCTTATAAACCACTCCCGAGCCCTCTCAACTAGCGAGGTGGGACTAAACTTTTGGGCGCGGGGCAGCAGAAGGCCTTTGGTCCCGGTTGGTGGGACGAACCGGGACCAAAGGGGGGCATTGGTCCCGGTTCGTGGCACCAACCGGGACCAATGGCCCCCTTTAGTCCCGGTTGGTGCCACCAACCGGGACCAAAGGCCGCCGCTTCCCGCCCTTTCGGCTGCTGAAAAGAGACCTTTGGTCCCAGTTGGTGGCACCAACCGGGACTAAAGGGGGCCATTGGTCCCGGTTGACCTTTGGTCCCGGTTGGTGGCACCAACCGGGACTAAAGGGGTCCATTGGTCCCGGTTGGTGCCACGAACCGGGACCAATGGCTTTGCTATATAAACTAGCACTTAGGAAATTTTCACATTTCCCTTGCCAGTTGCCCCCGGCGACGCCGAGCACATCGACGCCGCCAGGCTGCCCCGACGCCGCCCGCCGCCCCCGCCGTCGCCGTCGCCCGCGCCCGTCGTCGCCGCCGCCCGCGCCCTCGCCGTCGCCCGCGCCCTCGCCTGACGCCATCGCCCGCGCCCTCGCCCGACGCCGTCGCCCGCGCCCTCGCCCGACGCCGTCGCCCGCGCCCTCGCCCGACGCCGTCGCCCGTGCCCTTGCCCGACGCCGTCGCCCGCGCCCTCGCCCGACGCCCTCGCCCGCGCCCTCGCCCGACACCGTTGCCGCGCCCCGTCGTCCCCTGCCCCGTCGCCCGCGCCCGTCGACGCCGTCGCCCGCGCCCTCGCTGTCGCCCGCGCCCTCGCCCGACACCGTCGCCGCGCGCCATCGTCCCCAGCCCCGACCACACCACCCCTGCCCCATCGCCGTCACCGTGTCGTCGTCCCCTGCCCCGACGTGTCGCCGCCTCTGTGAGCACCGTGCCTCTGCCGGCCCCGCCGCCGCCGTGCAAGTTTTTTTAATTATACATGCTATTTTTACATGTTTTTAGATTTTCATATATATATATATATATATATATGTATGTATGTATTTTTTAGATATATGTATTTTTTACATGTTTTTTGTATGTATGTATGTATTTTTTCAATTGTAATGATGTTCTAAAAATACATATATGCAAAAGTTAGATTTTTAGAAAAGTTATATATATATATATATATATATATATATATATATATTCTTTGATTTAGTACATTTTAGGTTAGTTTCATTTTTTAAAAAGTTTTATATATTTAGGAAGAAGGAATAGAAGGAAGAAGAAGGAAGAAAAGGTTTTATATATGCAAAAGTTACATTTTTAGAAAAGTTATATATATCTAGCTAGGAAAGGAAGAAGAAGAAAAAGAATGAGAGGAAAAAGGAAAATAAGAAAATGAAGAAAGGAGAAGAAGAGGAGAAATAAATAAGAAGAGGAAAAAAGAAGAAAAAGGAGAGGAGAAGAAGAAAGGAATAGAGGAGAAGAAGAAAAAATATAAAATGATTTCTATTTTTTTTCTCCTCTATTCCTTTCTTCTTCTCCTCTTTTTTTTCTTCTTTTTTTTCTTCGATCTTCTCCTCTATTCCTTTCTTCTTCTCCTCTTTTTATTTCTTCTCCGTTTTCTTATGTTTTATCGGGTCTATCGTCGTTGATATACCCCTCTCGATAACTTCAATACGAGGGGGGTCGATATACCCCCTCCCCGATAATATTATTTTCCCATGTATGTATGTCGTCGTTGTCGATATAACCCCCAACCGATAACTTCAACACGTGTGCGGGGGTCGATATACCCCCTCTCGACTGTGATAACTTATACCGCGGGAGCACCCCCCCGACCCTCTCGCTCGACCAAAACTCTCGAGGACACCCAAACCCTAGAAAAAAACGATGTCGGTCTCCTACCCCCTCCTGCCGCACCCCTACCCGACAAACTCTCTCGAGGCCACCCCAAACCCTTGAAGCGTTGTCGAGGCCACCCCAAACCCTAGAGAAGCAGCGTCGAGGCCACTAATTAATATATATGATTCCTTACTGTGATTAGCTAGCTAGTTCTACGTTTGCCACTAATATATCCATGTGTCATGTTTGAATAATAATTGCCATATTGTAAATATTTGTAGAAACTATGGACACCGCCCGAGACAAAGTAAAAGAAGCATTGTTGAGGGACATAATCGCAATGGGAAGTGATGCCGTCTGCTTGTTGTTTCTCAACGACACTGATGGTCTGGAAGGAGAGGGTGAAGAAGCTGGCTCCAGTGACCTAATGTCGGTGCAAGAAGGAGAACGTGAGGACGGCTATGGTGACCCAATGCCGGTGCAAGAAGGAGACCGTGATGACGGCTCCAGTGACCGAACCGAGTCCGGCCAGGTATATATATTAGTTAAGCATGTGCTGACTAGCTAATTGATGCATTCATTGTTTTGGTATGTACACATATTAAATAAGTCTTTGTTCTTTTTTCTAGCCCTCCGGATCGAGCACAACTAAGGTAAAGAGAAGAGGCCCGAAGAAAAAGTTGAGCTCGGATGAAAGGTTTGAGATCATAGCAATCGCGCTCGACGCCCAACCGATTGAACCCATCCGAACAAAGAACGCATTTGTTGCTCAGTGCGGGGTTCTGGTTAGGGACAAGATCCCGATCAGCATCCAGCAATGGTTAAAGCCGGCTACAGAAGACCCTGAGGTGTCTTACGTCAATGATATGCAGAAAATGATCTTTGGACTGAGCTGAAGTCAACTTTCACCCTACCGCCAGAGGATGATCCGGAGAAGCCAGTTAAAGAGCAATTAATCAAGTCTTTTGCTCTTAAGAGGATGGCAGACCTATTCAGGAGGTGGAAGAAAGAGCTGAATAGGTTTGTCGATAAAAAAGAGACACCAGAATTCAAGGGCAGGTATGAGAAGATCAGAGATCACTGGCCCGCATTTGTGGCCCACAAGACATAGGAAAAGAGTAAGAAGATGTCGGCGACAAACAAGAAAAATGCTGCAAAGAAGAAGCTTCACCATCGCACGGGGTCAGGTGGCTACCTCGTAGCCCGGCCTAAGTGGGCCAAGGCTGAGAATGATCTGGTTGAAAAAGGGATCGAACCAGAGACAATGAACTGGCCAGACCGTTGCCGGACTTGGTTCTTCGGGGCTGGCGGAACCTTGGACCTTGTATCAAGGAAGTGCATTTGGACGGACAATCAATTGGATATACCAGTCAAGAGGCTTCAGCAGTATATCGAAGCAGCGCAGCAAGGGACGTTCGTTCCAGACAGAGAGAAGGACGAGCTCACAATGGCCCTCGGGAATCCTGAGCACCCTGGGCGGACACGAGGCACGCCATGCTCCATTCCGTGGAAGGATGGGTTTCCGGACGCAGGCGGTTACAAATGCCAGGAAAGGAGGAAGAAAGTGCAGCAGTCCAAACTGCAGGCGCTTAAAGCAAGGGTACTCGGGATAGAGGAACGAGAAGCAAATCGCAGTAAATGAACTGCCGAAGCTTCCCCCGAAGCTACCCCGCCATCTCAGCGGAGAAGCAGCGTGGCTTCCACCGAGCTGCTTCAGCCGGAGCATGTCTTGACGGCTCCTGCCAGCTATCCCGTGGATGCTATCACGGAGTCTCAAAATTGCCACCTTATGACGCAATGGATTAATATGAAGGTCAAGGCGGCTGTTGGCTCTATTTATCCTTCTGAACCCGGCGCAACTTTTTACTATTGGCCGATTCCAGAAGGATATGCTAGGGTGATGGTGGATGAAATAACGGAGGGATTTGAGGAGCTCCCGCTTGACCACCCTACCAGTGAAGAGGAGACTCGGCTGGGTTCTGCTCTGAAGACTCCATGCCTATGGCGGAAGGATCTCATCAACCTTCAGAACTGGACGCCTCCGCCTCCTCCTCCTCCTTCTCCGGCGAGTCAGGGCAGTCCGCCTCCTCCACCGCCTCCTCCTCCGGCAAGTGACGATCAGGGCACTCGGCCGGCTCCTTCTCCGGCGCGTGGCGGCACTCCGGCTCCTTCTCCGCCTACGCCTGCGCGCCCGAGCAGCCAGCCTCCTCCTTCTCCGCCTCGTCAGCAAGGCCGGAAGAGACCCGCCGCCGCTCCAGCAGCTGCTCCGGTGCGTCGTAGTCCTTCTCCTCCACCTCATAAGCAAGTAAAGAAGACAACCGCTCCGTCTGCTCGGCCGGCGTCTAGCAGTACAGCCAGTGGCGGGAAGACATACAGATTCGGTCCTTCTCTGAAGACTCCAGAGAAGTTACCATACGAGATGAGCCCGGAGGAGAACGCGAAGATCGCGCGAACCGAAGCGAAGGAATGGTTTGAAGGGTTGAAAGCACAGAGACATCCACCTCCAGAGGAGAAGGTAGATCCGTTGAAAGCGAAGCGCACTCTGGCTGCCCTGGCAAAACCACCCAAGTCTCCGCCGAAAGGCAACTATGAGCGCATTATTGCAAAGACATGGGCCGAAGCGGAGCGGTCGGGAAGTACAGTCAGTGATCAAAGGATGAAAGAATGACGAGCAGCTGGGAAACAAATTGCCCAGCTCAGCGAACAAGGGAATCAATTGTGCCCCCCGCTCAAGGTGCCTAGCGACATCGTCGATCCGAGGATGGTGCCCGGTTATAGCAATCTTGAAGATTACCTACCCGATGATGTACATTATGATCCCATGGACGTGCAGATACACAGATACGAGTACGGGAAGCCTCTCGTCAAAGATGAAAAATCTCTAACAACGATGATGTGAAGATTGCATGATTGGTACTTGAAAATCTGCAGAGAGTCTGGGGGGAGGTGTACTTTGTATGCGAGAGTTAAACCGGAGCATGACCTCGTTGGAATTGATCTGTTGCCTATTCCATTTGAGGAGTACTATCAGTTTTTCAATCAATTGGCCCTCGATAAAGCAACGGTCACCTGCTACTGTCTGTAAGTACTACTACTTCTGTCAGTAAGTCTCTCTATATAGCTCAGCTCCTTCATTGCAAGTATTTATAATTATCCTCACTATATTATGCAGATTGAAGATCGCCAAATTGAAGAAAAGACAAATCGGTGATATTGGGTTCGTTAACACATATCTCTAGATGCAACTGAGGTTGAACATCGTGCCGCAGATGCCGAGGCCAACTTGCTATGATCATTCAAAATAAATGAAAACAAAGGGTCGTGAGAAAAGGGGGCAAAGGTCCAGGCCGGGTCAGCCCATTAGTCCCGGTTTAGTCTAGAACCGGGACCAATGGGGGCATTGGACCCGGTTTGTGAACCCAGGGGGCCGGTCGGGCCACGTGGGCCATTGGTCCCAGTTCGTCTGGACCTTTGGTCCCGGTTGGTGGGACGAACCGGGACCAATGGGCCTCGCTCCTGGCCCACCACCATTGGTCCCAGTTGGTGGCATGAACCGGGACCAAAGGCTCCCCTTTAGTCCCGATTCATGCCACCAACCGGGACCAGTGGTGGTGCCTATATATACCCCCCTCGCGCAAGAGCAGAGCACACTGCTCTGTTTTTCCTGGCCGAGGGGGAGAGGGCTGGTGGTGCTCTAGCTCACCTCCTATGCACACAAGGTGTTCGATGGAATGCCCGAGCCACACTACTTAAGCTTTCTCCTCTCCAAGCTCGACCTCCAAGCTCCATTTTCCTCAATATTTGTCTAGGTTTAGCGGTCCGTCACGCCCTGTCCCTGTCTTCACCGCCGTCGATCACCCGCGTCGAGCTCATCGCCGGCACCACCATGGTGAGCCTCTTGTTCTTATCTTCTTTCTGAAAGGAAAAAATATTCTTACTTGTATGTTTACATAGATACTTGTATTATTTTCTTACTTTTATTATTGCATCTTATATAGTGCGATGGTTTTGGTATCCGCCCCCGTTGACCCTCGTCCTGTCTATGATTCGGATGTGGTATATATATTATCTTTATAACTATTGGTTCATTTATTGTTTATGAAAATTATGCCGACCAACGTGACATAGATTTTATTTATCTAGGAAGTATGTGAACCGGAAATTCCAACCGACCCTATTGTCGAGAGGTTAAATTTAGTTGAAGAAGAAAACAATTTCTTGAAGGAAAAAAAATTGAGGAGGAGAAGATGATATTGGAGTTGCATGTTGCGGATGTCGTCGATGATCACAAGATCAAGATGGATGCAATGCGCTTGAAGATTAGAAAGATTAGAAAATATGCCATTCATACCGAGGCTTGGTATCATTATGCCGTTGGATCAATTGTTACCTTGGTTGCGATTATGATCGCCTTTACTTTTGCATTTAAATGTTTTACATAGTTTCAATGTATGGTTTAATTAATTAGATGCTCTGGAGAGCTATATGTCGTTAGATGAGAACTATGTATGTACATTGGTTTTAATGTGATGATGAACTTCTATTAATTTGGACACTTAATTATATATAATGCATGCAGATGAACCGGCAATGGATGTACGGTGACAGACACACCTCCGAGTACATTAAGGGCGTGCATGAGTTTCTCAATGCGGCTGAGGCAAACAAGTAGAATGGTTTTATGTGTTGTCCATGCACTAAATGTGGGAATACAATGTCTTACTCTAACCGGAAAATCCTTCACACCCACCTGCTTTACAAGGGTTTCATGCCACACTATAATGTTTGGACGAGGCACGGAGAAATAGGGGTTATGATGGAAGACGACGAAGAAGAAGAGTACGATGACAACTATGTGCCCCCTGAATACGGTGATGCTGCAACGGGGGGAGCTGGTGAAGATCAAGAGGAACCAGACGATGTGCCCAATGATGCTGCAATGGGTGAAGCTGTTGAATATCAAGAGGAACCAGACGATGTGCCCGATGATGATGATCTCCGTCGGGTCATTGTCGATGCAAGGACGCAATGCGAAAGTCAAAAGGAGAAGCTGAAGTTCGATCACATGTTAGAGGATCACAAAAAAGGGTTGTACCCCAATTGCGAAGATGGCAACACAAAGCTCGGTACCGTACTGGAATTGCTGCAGTGGAAGGCAAAGAATGCTGTGCCTGACAAAGGATTTGAGAAGCTACTGAAAATATTGAAGAAGAAGCTTCCAAAGGATAAGGAATTTCCCGACAGTACATACGCAGCAAACAAGGTCGTATGCCCTCTAGGATTGGAGGTGGAGAAGATACATGCATGCCCTAATGACTGCATCCTATACCGCAGTGCATACAAGGATCTGAACGCATGCCCGGTATGCGGTGCATTGCGGTATAAGATCAGACGAGATGACCCTGGTGATGTTCACGGCGAGCCCCACAGGAAGAGGGTTCCTGCGAAGATGATGTGGTATGCTCCTATAATACCACGGTTGAAATGTCTGTTCAGAAACGGAGAGCATGCCAAGTCGATGCGATGGCACAGTGAGGACCGTAAGAAAGACGGGAAGTTGAGAGCACCCGCTGACGGGCCGCAGTGGAGAAAAATCGAGAGAAAGTACTGGGATGAGTTTGCAAAGGACCCAAGGAACGTATGGTTTGCTTTAAGCGCGGATGGCATTAATCCTTTCGGGGAGCAGAGCAGCAATCACAGCACCTGGCCTGTGACTCTATGTATGTATAACCTTCCTCCTTGGATGTGCATGAAGCGGAAGTTCATTATGACGCCAGTTCTCATCCAAGGCCCTAAGCAACCCGGCAACGACATTGATGTGTACCTAAGGCCATTAGTTGAAGAACTTTTACGGCTGTGGAATGGAAACGGTGTACGTACATGGGATGAGCATAGACAAGAGAAATTTAACCTAAAGGCGTTGCTGTTCATGACCATCAATGATTGGCCCGCTCTCAGTAACCTTTCAGGACAGACAAACAAAGGATACCACGCATGCACACACTGTTTAGATGACACTGAAAGTATATACCTGGACAAATGCAGGAAGAATGTGTACCTGGGCCGTCGTCGATTTCTTCCGAGCAACCATCAATGTCGAAAGAAAGTCAAGCATTTCAAAGGCGAGGCAGATCACCGGAAGAAGCCCGCCATGCATACCGGTGATCACGTACTTGCTATGGTCAATGATTTACACGTAATCTTTGGAAAGGGTCCCGGCACACTAGCTGTTCCGAATGACGCTGAGGGACACGCACCCATGTGGAAGAAGAAATCTATATTTTGGGACCTACCCTACTGGAAAGACCTAGAGGTCCGCTCTTCAATCGACGTGATGCACGTGACGAAGAACATTTGCGTGAACCTTCTAGGCTTCTTGGGCGTGTATGGAAAGACAAAAGATACACCTGAGGCACGGGAGGACCTGCAACGTTTGCACGAAAAAGACGGCATGCCTCCGAAGCAGTATGAAGGTCCTGCCAGCTACGCTCTTACGAAAGAAGAGAAAGAAATCTTCCTTGAATGCGTGCTCAGTATGAAGGTCCCGACTGGCTTCTCGTCGAATATAAAGGGAATAATAAATATGCCAGAGAAAAAGTTCCAGAACCTAAAGTCTCTTGACTGCCACGTGATTATGACGCAACTGCTTCCGGTTGCATTGAGGGGGCTTCTACCGAAAAACGTTCAATTAGCCATTGTGAAGCTATGTGCATTCCTCAATGCAATCTCTCAGAAGGTGATCGGTCCAGAAAACGTACCAAGGCTAAGGAGTGATGTGGCGCAATGTCTTGTCAGTTTCGAGCTGGTGTTCCCACCATCCTTCTTCAATATCATGACGCATGTCCTAGTTCATCTAGTCGACGAGATTGTCATTCTGGGGCCCGTATTTGTACACAATATGTTCCCCTTTTAGAGGTTCATGGGAGTCCTAAAGAAATATGTCCGTAACCGCGCTAGGCCAGAAGGAAGCATCTCCATGGGCCATCAAACAGAGGATGTCATCGGGTTTTGTGTTGACTTCATTCCTGGCCTTAAGAAGATAGGTCTCCCTAAATCGCGGTATGAGGGGAGACTGACTGGAAAAGGCACTCTTGGAAGTGACTCAATAATATGCAGGGACGGATATTCTTGGTCTCAAGCACACAACACAGTTCTACAGAACTCTACCTTGGTGACCCCGTATGTCGATGAACACAAGAAAAGTCTGCGCTCCAAACACCCGGAGCAGTGCGATGACTGGATTACATGTGAACACATTAGGACTTTCAGCAGTTGGTTGGAAGCACATCTCAGAGGTGACAACACTGTTTGTGATGAGTTGTACTTGTTGTCCAGGGGACCATCTTTGACTGTATTGATTTACAAAGGATACGAGATAAATGGGAATACATTTTACACGATTGACCAAGATCAAAAGAGCACCAACCAAAACAGCGGTGTCCGCTTTGATGCAACAACCGAGAAGGGAAATGACACAAAGCGGACACCGCTGTTTTGGTTGGTGCTCTTTTGATCTTGGTCAATCGTGTAAAATGTATTCCCATTTATCTCGTATCCTTTATAAATCAATACAGTCAAAGATGGTCCCCTAGACAACAAGTACAACTCATCACAAACAGTGTTGTCACCTCTGAGACGTGCTTCCAACCAACTGCTTAAAGTCCTAATGTGTTCACATGTAATCCAGTCGTCGCACTGCTCTGGGTGTTTGGAGCGCAGACTTTTCTTGTGTTCATCGACATATGGGGTCACCAAGGTAGAGTTCTGTAGAACTGTGTAGTGTGCTTGAGACCAAGAATATCCGTCCCTGCATATTATTGAGTCACTTCCAAGAGTGCCTTTTCCCGTCAGTCTCCCCTCATACCGCGATTTAGGGAGACCTATCTTCTTAAGGCCAGGAATGAAGTCAACACAAAACCCGATGACATCCTCTGTTTGATGGCCCATGGAGATGCTTCCTTCTGGCCTAGCGCGGTTATGGACATATTTCTTTAGGACTCCCATGAACCTCTCAAAGGGGAACATATTGTGTAGAAATACGGGCCCCAGAATGACAATCTCGTCGACTAGATGAACTAGGACATGCGTCATGATATTGAAGAAGGATGGTGGGAACACTAGCTCGAAACTGACAAGACATTGTGCCACATCACTCCTTATCCTTGGTACGATTTCTGGATCAATCACCTTCTGAGAGATTGCATTGAGGAATGCACATACACATAGCTTCACAATGGCTAATCGGACGTTTTCCGGTAGAAGCCCCCTCAATGCAACCGGAAGCAGTTGCGTCATAATCACGTGGCAGTCATGAGACTTTAGGTTCTGGAACTTTTTCTCTGGCATATTTATTATTCCCTTTATATTCGACGAGAAGCCAGTCGGGACCTTCATACTGAGCAGGCATTCAAAGAAGATTTCTTTCTCTTCTTTTGTAAGAGCGTAGCTGGCAGGACCTTCATACTGCTTCGGAGGCATGCCGTCTTTTTCGTGCAAACGTTGCAGGTCCTCCCATGCCTCAGGTGTATCTTTTGTCTTTCCATACACGCCCAAGAAGCCTAGCAGGTTCACGCAAAGGTTCTTCATCATGTGCATCACGTCGATTGAAGAGCGGACCTCTAGGTCTTTCCAATAGGGTAGGTCCCAAAATATAGATTTCTTCTTCCACATGGGTGCGTGCCCCTCAGCGTCATTTGGAATAGCTAGTGCACCGGGACCCTTTCCAAAGATTACATGTAAATCATTGACCATAGCAAGTACGTGATCACCGGTACGCATGGCGGGCTTCTTCCGGTGATCTGCCTCGCCTTTGAAATGCTTGCCTTTCTTTCGACATTGATGATTGGTCGGAAGAAATCGACGATGGCCCAGGTACACATTCTTCCTGCATTTGTCTAGGTATATACTTTCAGTGTCATCTAAACAGTGTGTGCATGCGTGGTATCCTTTGTTTGTCTGTCCTGAAAGGTTACTGAGAGCGGGCCAATCGTTGATGGTCATGAACAGCAACGCCTTTAGGTTAAATTCCTCCTGTCTGTGCTCATCCCATGTACATACACCGTTTCCATTCCACAGCTGTAAAAGTTCTTCAACTAATGGCCTTAGGTACACATCAATGTCGTTGCCGGGTTGCTTAGGGCCTTGGATGAGAACTGGTGTCATAATGAACTTCCGCTTCATGCACATCCAAGGAGGAAGGTTATACATACATAGAGTCACAGGCCAAGTGCTGTGATTGCTGCTCTGCTCCCCGAAAGGATTAATGCCATCCACACTTAAAGCAAACCATACGTTCCTTGGGTCCTTTGCAAACTCATCCCAGTACTTTCTCAAGATTTTTCTCCACTGCGACCCGTCAGCGGGTGCTCTCAACTTCCCGTCTTTCTTACGGTCCTCACTGTGCCATCGCATCGTCTTGGCATGCTTTCCGTTTCTGAAAAGACGTTTCAACCGTGGTATTATAGGAGCATACCACATCACCTTCGCAGGAACCCTCTTCCTATGGGGCTCGCCGTGAACATCACCAGGGTCATCTTGTCTGATCTTATACCGCAATGCACCGCATACCGGGCATGCGTTCAGATCCTTGTATGCACCGCGGTATAGGATGCAGTCATTAGGGCATGCATGTATCTTCTCCACCTCCAATCCTAGAGGGCATACGACCTTCTTTGTTGCGTATGTACTGTCGGGCAATTCGTTATCCTTTGGAAGCTTCTTCTTCAATATTTTCAGTAGCTTCTCAAATCCTTTGTCAGGCACAGCATTCTCTGCCTTCCACTGTAGCAATTCCAGTACGGTACCGAGCTTTGTGTTGCCATCTTCGCAATTGGGGTACAACCCTTTCTTGTGATCCTCTAACATGCGATCGAACTTCAGCTTCTCCTTTTGACTTTCGCATTGCGTCCTTGCATCGACAATGACCCGGTGGAGATCATCATCATCGGGCACATCGTCTGGTTCCTCTTGATCTTCAGCAGCTTCACCCGTTGCAGCATCATTGGGCACATCGTCTGGTTCCTCTTGATCTTCACCAGCTCCCCCCGTTGCAGCATCACAGTATTCAGGGGGCACATAGTTGTCATCGTACTCTTCTTCTTCGTAAACAAAGGCGATCATAATCGCAACCAAGGTAACAATTGATCCAACGGCATAATGATACCAAGCCTCGGTATGAATGGCATATTTTCTAATCTTTCTAATCTTCAAGCGCATTGCATCCATCTTGATCTTTTGATCATCGACGACATCCGCAACATGCAACTCCAATATCATCTTCTCCTCCTCAATTTTTTTTATTTTTTCCTTCAAGAAATTGTTTTCTTCTTCAACTAAATTTAACCTCTCGACAATAGGGTCGGTTGGAATTTCCGGTTCACATACATCCTAGATAAATAAAATCTATGTCATGTTGGTCCGCATAATTTTCATAAACAATAAATGAACCAATAGTTACAAAGATAATATATATACCACATCCGAATCATAGACAGGACGAGGGCCGACGGGGGCGGATACCAAAACCATCGCACTATATAAGATGCAATAATAAAAGTAAGAAAATGATACAAGTATCTATCTAAACATACAAGTAAGAATATTTTTCCTTTCAGAAAGAAGATAAGAACAAGAGGCTCACCATGGTGGTGTCGGTGATGAGATCGGCGCGGGTGATCGACGGCGGTGAAGACGGCGGTGGGGCGTGACGGACCGCTAAATCTAGACAAATCTCGAGGAAAATGGAGCTTTGAGGTCGAGCTTCGAGAGGAGAAAACTTAACTAGTGTGGCTCGGGCATTTCATCGAACACCTCATGTGCATAGGAGGTGAGCTAGAGCACCACAAACCCCTCCCCTCGCCGGCCAGAGAAAAACAGAGCACTGGAGTGCTCTGCTCGCGGGCGAGGGTATATATAGGCACCTCATTGGTCCCGGTTCGTGGCATGAACCGGGACTAAAGGGCAGCCTTTGGTCCCGGTTCAGGCCACCAACCGGGACCAATGGTGGTGGGCCAGGAGCCAGGCCCATTGGTCCCGGTTCGTCCCACCAACCGGTACCAAAAGGTCCAGACGAACTGGGACCAATGGCCCACGTGGCCCGGCCGGCCCCCTGGGCTCACGAACCGGGTCCAATGCCCCCATTGGTCCCGGTTTTGGACTAAACCGGGACTAATGGGCTGACCCGGCCTGGACCATTGCCCCCTTTTCTACTAGTGACCCCCTGTTGACCAGTCAAACGTTGACTGATCAACTAGGACCCCCCGGTTCACCTGTCAGCCACTGGTACACTTTTGTGTACCCGGTGCTGGGTGCCCCTAGCAATTTTAGTCTTTATTTTCGAATAAATAATAATTTTAGAATATTGCTAAAACTTCAGAAAATCATGTAAAATAATCCGTAACCCGGATGAAAATACTGTGTACATGAAAGTTGCTCAGAACGACGAGACGAATTCAAATATGTAGCCCGTTCTTCCGCCACACATCCCTAGAATAGCGAACATGCAACAATCCACCTTCGGTTCATTTGTCCGAAAACGTCAACATGGGGAATATTTTCCCGGATGTTTTCCCCCTTCGCCAGTAGCACCTAGTACCGTGTTAGAGCACACCCAGCACTATTATATGTCATGACATGCATCGTCATGCATCTGTTTGCATTGTATTCATTTTTTCTTCCCCCTCTTCTCTTCAGTAGACTACGAGACTGATGCCGCTGCTGCCCCGATCAACTACGGTGTTGACGACCCCTCCTTCTTGCCAGAGCAACCAGGCAAGTAAACCCCCTTTGATCAACCAGATATCGCCCACTCTCTTCTCTCTTATTCTTGCATTAGGTTCGCTATTGTTGTTGATTCAATAGCTCCTATTCTGTTGCATAGCCTGTCACTGTTGCTACAGTTGTTGATACCTTTACCTGCTATCCTAATGCTTAGTATAGGTTGCTAGTATGACATCAGTGGCCCTACACTCTTGTCCGTCTGCCATGTTATACTACTGGGCCGTGATCACTCGGGAGGTGATCACGGGTATATACTATACTATTACATACTTATGTTGATGATTCGGAGATGGGGGCTAAAGGGGCAGGTGGTTCCACCCAGGTAGTGGTGGGTCTGGGTCCCCGGTAGCCCCCAGATTGTTACTTTGTGGCGGAGCGACAGGGAAGGTTGCGACCACCTAGGAGACAGGTGAGCCTGGTCCCTGGTTACTTCAAAATAACACGCTTAACGAGATCTTGATATTTGATCCGAGTCTGGCTACGAGCCTATAGGCACTAACCAACTACGTGGGAACAGTTATGGGCACTCGACGTCGCGGTATCAGCCGAAGCCTTCTTGACATCAGCGACTGAGCGGCGCGCACCGAGTTGGACCGTGTAACGCAACATCCTTTGTAATGGAGGTTGCTAGGTCTGCTCACCGGCCGCGTACGCAACGTGCAGTTGTGCAACGGGCGTTGGGCTCAGACCCCTATGCGCTTAGGATTTTGACCGGCGTGCTGACCTCTCTGCTGTATGTAGGTAGGGCTGCGACGTGTTGATCTTCCGAGGCCGGGCATGACCCAGGAAAGTGTGTCCGACCAAAGGGATCAAGCATGTTGGGTAATGTGGTGCACCCCTGCAGGGAAGTTTATCTATTTGAATAGCTGTGTCCCTCGGTAAAGGACAACCCAGAGTTGTACTTCGACCTTATGACAACTAGAACCCGATACTTAATAAAACACACCTCTTACAATTTCCAGATACAACCCGGCGATCGCTTTCCCACAGGGCGACGAGGGGAGGATCGCCGGGTAGGATTATGCTATGCGGTGTTCCTTGATGCTGCTCTTGCTACTCTCTTCTACATGCTTCAAGATGGAGGCTACCAGAAGCGTAGTCTTCGATAGACTAGCTATCCCCCTCTTATTCTGGCATTCCGCAGTTCAGTCCACAGATACTACCCGTTTCATTGTTACCAATGCATATGTGGTGTAGATCCTTACTTGCGAGTACTTTGGATGAGTATTCACGGTTGCTTTGCTCCCTCTTTTCCCCCTTTCCATTCTTCTCGGACGTCGCAACCACATGTTGGAGCCCAGGAGCCAGACGCCACCGTCGACGATGACCCCTACTACACCGAGGGTGCCTACTACTACGTGCAGGCCGCCGCCGACCAGGAGTAGTTTAGGAAGATCCCAGGCCGGCGGCATGCGCCTTTTTCGATCTGTATCCCAGTTTGTGCTAGCCATCTTATGGCACCTTGTTTAACTTATGTCTGTACTCAGATATTGTTGCTTCCGCTGACTCGTTTGTGTTCGAGCCCTCGAGGCCCTGGCTTGTAATATAAAACTTGTATTATTTTAATTTGTGTTTAGAGTTGTCTTGTGATATCTTCCCGTGAGTCCCTGATCTTGGTCGTACATATTTGCGTGTATGATTAGTGTACGGTCAAATCGGGGGCGCCACAGGTACAACACACTACACGAACACAAGGAGGCGTGAACATGGCACCCGGAGCAGAGAGATAGGGGATGCTCGGCCCAAAGAGAGGAAACTACACAGCTAAGCGCATGAAGCCCCGGACAAGTGAGTCAAACCAAATAAGCAAGACGTCCAAGTTTGATTTTAGACAAATCTAATATGCTAAGTGAAATGAAACAGAGGTAGTATTTCATGTGTATACATGACCATGGTTCAAGAGTAAACATTGGCAGTTGACCTGCCACCCAAAATTTGGCAGCTATAGGGATCTCAAAAGATGAAAATGAAATTATGTGGACCTTTCAATAAAAATAGTGGTATATGTGAGGGGTTGAAAAGATGGAGAGTGAAATCCGAAATTTTGGATCTCAAAATATGAAAATGAGAACTATGAGGACCTTTCTGTAAAACCAGTATAACTCGTGAGGGGCTAAAAACAAGAGTAAAAATTGGTTGTTGACCTGCCACCCAAAATTTGGCAGGCATAAGGATCTCAAAAGATGGAAATAAAATTATGCAGACCTTTTAATAAAAAAAATACTAGTATACGTGAGGAGCTGAAAATATGGTGCGTGAAAATCATAAAATTTTGGATCTCAAAATAAGAACTATGAGGACCGTTCTACAAAATCAGTATAACTCGTGAGGTGCAAAAAACAAGAGTAAAAATTGGCTATTGACCTGCCACCCAAAATATGGCAGCGGCTAGGATCTCAAAAGATGGAAAATGAAACTATGTGGACCTTTTAATAAAAATTGTAGTATACATAAAATTTTGGATCTCAAAACAAGAACAATGAGGACATTCCATAAAATCAGTATAGCTTGAGGGGCAAAAAAAACTGTCATCCTTTTTTTTGACAACCAATGTTGTGCAATCATCAAGGTACCACATATATTAAGCATTTTTATCGGGTGTCCCCGAAGGGACAGTACAAGTAGCAGCGCGCGGCTTATAAACCGGTCCTGCTCTACCTCGCTAGCCGATGTGGGACTAAACGAACTAGCCTTTTGTCCCTGGCCAGAAGAACTGAAGCGGTCATCTCCGTCCTTCCCGTACACCCAGGATGAGACAGCGCCGTATCACCACGCACGCCCCTGATCTGGACGGCACAGCCGAGTCCGTGGCGGCGTGGTCCTTCTCCCCAGGTCACTGGATCCAGCCGAGATTCATCCTGGATGCATCGTCCAGCCGCTGCCCTCGATGCCTCCGCTGCGTCTCTCTCCGTGGCCCAGCCGCTGCCCTCGAGTCACCGTCCGACAGCCTCGACACCTACCGGCAGTAAGAGCCCATTTTTTCTCCCGCGTCCCCCCTCAAATTATCTCCTTCTCTCCGCGGAATCACAGGCTGAGCCATTGTTGGTGGATTTTATTTTTGTCAGGTCGGACGGGCGCGCAGCCGCACCTGTTAACATCCAATTTCACAAGAAGGTGCTCTTGCAGGTAAGCACGATGGTTCTCCGATCTGCTGTACTTTCACTCAATTTTGTTTGGACGGTGGGTAATTCCTTTCATCTAGTCTTCAATAAACCAGATCAGTTTATACACGCAGGGGACTTTCTGGACTGGCGCTATGCCGCTCTAACCTTCTCTCCTCCTCTGTTCCAACTCCCCTCCTCCTCGTTCCCCCAATCTTTCCCTCGCCCTCTGATCTCTCTCTAATCCCTTGTCACATCTCTCTTGTGGATCCTTTCTTATCAGCTGTCCTGCTTTGGCCCTCCCGGTCACTTGTGGTTCTGGACGGGCGGGTTTCTAGCATAAAAAGAGAGCTTGCTCGTCCGGATGCGGACGAGCCTGGGGAAAAGAGTGTTAATCAGGTCACTCAGCTCTCTTCTCGAGCGATTGCGCCAGATCCTGGGATTGAGCTCACCATGCAAGCGCTGTCCATCAGCGAACCGGCGATTGTTTATATTCAGGCTGAACAGAGGCTTGAGGAGGGTCAGGATGCAGATTTCAATTTTCTCATGAAGCTTGCTTCTACAAGAGGTCCAATCAGAGTTCTTTCGGTTTAGGCTGTGCAGCACTCTATGGCTAGAGCATGGATGCTGTTATGTTTGTGATTACTCCTCAGCCTTGGAGCATGGGTTCGGATAACTTTCTGCTTGAATTATGGGTTATGCTATTATCAAGGCACCGCTTTGACTTTCTGCTTGAATATACCTTGATAATAGCTGTACCCATAATTCAAAGATATATATGTGTGTGCTCTCAGTTGGCACCTCGCTGCTACGACCAGTTACTTGAGATTGCGGAAGCCAGCGCCGGCCCGGATGGTCACCTCGATGTACCCATAATTCAAAGGTATATTCAAGCAGAAAGTCAAAGTGGTGCCTTTATGGGTACAGTGCTGCTGCCAGTCACGGTTAATCTAGAGACAGCCGCTGTTTGAAGCGACAACACGGGAGTAGCACAAGTTGAAACATTGCAGGCTCTAGGACAGCAGAGCGGTGCTATTTCGGACCCGGTGCAGATGGGCGGTGCTAAACAATCTGGGCCATTTTCTTAGGAGTTGCTGGGCCCTCTGTGAATATATTGAAGCAGTGATTTAGGCCAGATTTGGAATAAGAGGGATACCTAGTCCTATCGAAGAATACGCTTCTGGCAGCCTTCATCTTGAAACATGTAGAAGAGAGTAGCAAGAGCAGCATCAAGGAACACCGCATAGCATAATCCTACCCGGCGATCCTCTCCTCATCGCCCTGTGGAAAAGCGATCACCGGGTTGTATCCGGAAATTGTAAGAGGTGTGTTTTATTAAGTATCCAGCTCTAGTTGTCATAAGGTCAAAGTATAACTCTGGGTCGTCCTTTTACCGAGGAACACGACTATTGAAATAGATAAACTTTCCTGCAGGGGTGCACCACATTACCCAACACGCTCGATCCCTCTGGCCGGACACACTTTCCTGGGTTATGCCTGGCCTCGGAAGATCAACACGTCGCAGCACTACCTACACACAACAGAGAGGTTAGCTATGACGCCCCCAATTCAATCATACACTAATCATGCACGCAAACGTGTACGATCAAGATCAGAGACTCATGGGAAGATATCACAACACAACTTTAAAACACAAATAAGTCATACAAGCATCATAATACAAGCCATGGGCCTCGAGGGCTCGAATACAAGTGCTCGATCATAGACGAGTCAGCGGAAATAACAATATCTGAGTACAGACATAAGTTAAACAAGTTTGCCTTAAGAAGGCTAGCACAAACTGGGATACAGATCGAAAGAGGCGCAGACCTCCTGCCTGGGATCCTCCTAAACTACTCCTGCTCGTCGTCGGCAGCCTGCACGTAGAATTAGGCACCTCGGCTGTAATTTTTGAGGTGGTAAACGACCTCTGATGGAAACGAGCCCAAAAGCAGTCTTGACCTTTTCAACGAGACGAATAACTTTCATGTTGAATGTGTTTTGATCAGAGGTCATCTTGAGGGTCAAATCGGTCGCCCAAAATACGCTATTATTCGTCCTGACAAGGCTGTATTCTGATGGCTCTAACTTTTGCGTACCAACTCGGATTGGGATGATTTTATATGAAAATCGACCGTTTTAACGAGACGAAGACAATTCGTGTAGAAACTTTTCTCATATGAGGTCGTCTTGGAGTCTTAATTGGCCGAACAATACTTTGAAAACAAAATCTTAATACTTTGAGCATAGTTTCGGCCCTTGAGATGAGGTCGGATGGCGATGGCCCAAACTTCAAAGATGTTCATGTTGACAATACGAAACTTTTTCTAGTAGATCACTTCTCCATTTGAGACCATATTAGTTAAGTTCTTGACCGTGCCAAAATCTGGTGTCAACACTTGCCCCTCTGTTTTTGGCAAAACTTGTGTGCCGAAAAATAACTTGCACGAAGTTTGTTCTAAGTGCGATGTCAACACTTCATCGGCATTCGTACGTGCTTAGGACGATATGTATATATCGGCCATTTAGATTAGAAACAAAAGTGAAGCTAATCGAACATATAATAATTTGGTAATACCCCTTCATGATGTAAGAAATTATATTGCATCCATGGATTAAAATAAGCCCATTGAGGGTAACCAATCATACTTGATGACGAATTTCATGGCATAGCCATCAACGGCATAGTTGAAGAATATGAATAATGTGTGAACCGAAGATGTTGAAACATTCGGCTTGGCCCTTCATAGTTTTCACTCTTTTCCTTCTTCATCTTTGCCGCATGTCATGTAATGGATGCTTTCACATAATTCTTATTTTGAGTGGTTCCTTTAGAAACCCATGCCATGTTTCTTTCTTCAAGTTTTTGTGCACTAAGTTTTTGTAATTTCTTTTTTTCCCGATATGATAAGCCGAGTGAGCACCCCGGCTGTGATTTTGTTTGAAGTAATGGAAATTATTTTTTTACCTTGCGCACTCTCAACTTCTTTTCTTCAAATTTGACACTTGATTGACTTGCCTCATTGCCTTTTGTAGCCAATGTCAACACTTTAATTGGCTCTTTGTTATTTGAGATCAAATCTGAAGTAGCACACTTATGACCATCTCTTTTCACGCGGTAAACTTGCTTGACCACCTCTTTCTTCTTCCATGAGCTCTGGACTGATTCCTTATGATTGAAACGGTCTTTGACGTGTGATTTTTCAAATGTTGATCTTCTTGAAACTGCATAGTATTGGTGAGATGGTCTAAAATAAGATGGAGAATGTGCCCTTATATTATACATGTCCCATGATGGATATGGATTTACATGAGCATAAGGAGGTATCCATGACATTGGCATTAGCGGCCCAAAGTAAGGACATGAATATGCTCATAGAGATTTTAGGGGGTGATCTTGATGCTTCTAAACTACTTGACCGATAAGCACTTTTCTCTTCACTCTTTTTTTTGATATTTATCTAATAATTCAGCAAAGGTTATTTTCGATCTCTTACCCTTGCGCTTATTTCGGTCTTTGTTTTTTTTGTTTGCTTTCATTGATCATAGGATTTGCATGTTGCCCCCCAGTCCTTGGCGTCTTTACTGTAACTTCAATAGAACTCATGCCTTCAAGAATATTTTCATTGTGCTCTTGAACAACTTCTTTACTTGAAATCTTGATCTCATCACCTGCAATTTTTACCTTCTCTTTAATGGATCGGCTTGAAGCAGCCGATGCAAAAAGTTTTTGCCATCAGGACCAATTGGAATAGACTGGTCATCTGTCGGTGTTTCAACAAATTTCAATCGTCCCTTATCAATGGCCGATTTAACTATTTGACAAAACATGTTGCAATCCTCGAAATTATGCTTGGACGAATCATGCAACTTGCAATACATTCGTCCCTGGATGGATGGCTTGACATAGTGATCAAGAATTCTAATGTAATTATTTTTCAGCAACAAATCAAATATTTGATCACACATGCTTGAGTTGAAGGTATACTTCTTGTTTTCTAGCCGATCTTGGTGTACGAACGGCTTTGGAGGTAAGCAAACAAATGGTACAGATTTGGAATCTCCCCATTCGGCTATGCATTGTGTTTTCCACTCTAAATCCGATGTCTTTGGATAAGATATTATATTAGCATCGGATTTCTCAAAAGAATTTAACATTGGCTTTAAATTTTTGAAACGAAAATAGTTAGAACACACGTGTCTCAATTGAGACCAAGTGAAAGCCAAGTATGAAACAAGCAAAGCTACCCCCTTAGAGATAAGTTTTAAGTAAAGCAATGGGGAAGCCTTTGGCTGCAATAATAAGTCACTATCGGTCTTTATGAATGGGACAATAGGTTGACCGATATACTTTGTAACAATTTTGTTGCTCACAAGTAAATTACCCTTCATCATTGGTCCTTCAAAATTACTTATAAGATTTTTTCTAATAGATGCATCAACAATAAAGTTGTGACCAAATCTGAAAATAGGTAAATCACTTGGTAGACATACCTCTTCATACACGTTGGGAGAGCATGATGGTTTTATCACTTGAATAATACTATGTTCCACTTTTGAATAACTGTCCAATGCCTTGGCATCCTCTTTTTCTTCGATAGATTCGGTACACATACTATTTGATTCGGCTTTTTCAATAACCGGATTTTCTTTGTTACCTGAATCAATACTTTTCTCTTTTTGAATTTGCAAGCCTTCTCGCTCTTGTCTTATTTTAGCCCACATCTTAGTTTGGCGAGCTTTAAACTTTTTCATCTCAATTTGCATCCACTCCTCATGAAATTGCCCCCCAATGCTTTGAGACTCTTTTAGCAATGAGGTGCCGAAACTTTGCAATTGTTTAGGGGGCACATTGGTTGCTACAGAACTAGGCGAATGCATCATTTGCACAACTCTTGCTTTTACAGTAGCAAAGTCATGAGGCTTCCCGCCATCTATTAGTTCCTGGCGAATAGCGTTGCACAAATCCCAAGAGAATGTAAGCTTTTTCTCAATTACCCAATCTGGATATGGTTGCCCCTCGATGCTTTTAGACTCTTTTGTCAATGAGATGTTGCCGAAATTCTGTAATTGTGTTGGGGGGACATGATATGCCACGGTAGTAGGTGAAGGCATTTGTGCTCCTGTAGAAGTTTCACTTATTCGGCCATGACCATGAAGGTGCGGAGCCGAATTATGGACATCAACAGTTGCATATGGTGCCAGAAAATTAGTAGCATGAGGTGTAGCATATGATGTTTGAGGGTAATTGGCTGAATAACTAGTAGTAGCATGTCCAATTCCCCTATCCACCGACACGTTTGGATTAACATACTGCAAGTTATTTGCCGATGAATAAAAAGTTGAAACACTTTGTTGCATACTATTGGAAGTTCCTACATGGTGTGTCTCGACTTGATTAAACAAACTCATCATGTTGTTCATCGGCATATAGATTTGTGGGGTTGCCGATGCATGGGAGTTGGGATACATATCTTGCATGTTGCTAAAATTATATGAAGTTGAAGCATGAAGATTATTCTGAATCGGCTGTTACGAATAATTAGATGCATAATTGATAAAACTAGGGCTAGCCGATACATTATGCTCATTAAGCGATCTGGCAACAACATATGCATTATTTGCATCTACATAAGTGAATTGGGTATTCATATTACCTTTGTAGATTACAAACCCTAGATGACGATCTCTTTGTAACAAGAACGGGCTGGAGACCGTTCAAAGCTTCATCCCCAGCGGAGTCGCCAAAAAGTATGTTCGCACATGAACATGTCACCATGTACGCTCGACGCCGGGGGTGATGCACCGCAGCTCACATCGAAGGAGACCTGCCAAAAGCGCGGTATGCAAGCAATCCGGTGGGTGCTTTTGAAGACCCGAAACCCCACGCACCCGGGAGGGAGCCCGTCAGGGCGCGCGGCGGCTGTGGGCTGCCCTAGGTCGACCTGATCGCCCCTAGGGCCTCGAGGTTCGCCGCCCTGCAACAAGAAGAACAGACGAAGAACGAGGAAGAAAAAAAACTAGGGTTAAGGAGAAAAGATAAAAGATAAAAAGTGGTAGATGATTTGATCGTTGTGTGTTGTTCAATCGGTCGTCACCCCTTAGGTATATAAGAGGTGGCTAGACTTCCCGTGAAAGGAAAAGGCTTGGATTCATGTCCAAAACCCTAGTCAAATTCGGATTGGTTTTGTCTGAACTTTCCAAAACTGTTCGGTTTAAACTGGCTGCACCTTGCGAGTAACTATTAAGGTGGTAAACGACCTTGGATGGAAACGATCCCAAAAGCAATCTTGACCGTTTCGACGAGACGAATAACTTTCATGTTGATTGTTTTTTGATCAAAGGTCATCTTGAAGATCAAATCGGTCGCGCAAAACAGGCTATTACTCGCGCTACCCATTAGACAGGGTGTCTGGTGGGGCGCGCCATTTTTTGCGTCCTGACAGGGTTATATTCCGATGGCCCTGTCAGGACGCAAAAAACGTTCCCATTTTCAAAATTTGTTGGCCAATTTCCAAAAAATGTTTATGCTTTCAATTTTTTTGGGAGTTTCAAAAAATGTTTCCATTTAAAGAATTGTTTGAAATTCAAAAAATATGTTCGTGTTTCAATTTTTGTTCGGGAGTTTCAAAAAATGTTCGCTTTTTAATAAAAAGTTTGGATTTTCAAAAAAAATTCTAGGTCTCAAAAAATGTTCCCAATTTCAAAAAATGTACGGAATTTCAAAAAATCTTCAGAAATTTCGAAAATTGTTTGCGTTCTAAAAATATATTCTTTCTATAAAAAAAGCTTAAAATTTTTAAAGCACTAAAACTCGGTTGCTACAGGACACTGGACATACAAAGGCCGTCTGCTACAGTAGCCTACTCTCTGCAATGGCCCCGGCAAACAGTCGATGAATCGGATAGGGCATAGATGACCTGGGCCGACCCATTTAAGGCAGCGAGGCGTGAAAATAAAAGAAAAACTACGCCCTGGTGGGAGTCGAACCCACAAACAGCGGCAAACACGACCACGCAGCTAACCAGTGCGACGAGGAAACTCTAGTGGCTAAGAAACGAAAGCCACACTATATCTTTATCTTTACCTAATCTTTGCACGGGGAAACTCTGTATTTTAGTATTCAACCCGCAGTCCTTTATTAAGTGAGAAAAACGTTTCGTTCAGGTTGTTTTTCTAAACGCCCCCTGTAGTTTCCAATATTCAACCCTTGGTCCACAAGCAAAAAATAGAGCACGGGCTCTCCCTCACCTCCCGATCCCAGCCGCCAGGAGGCGACCGACCCCGGCGACGCTCGATCCGTTGCCGCGACGTGCGCCGGTCGGCGCCGGCGAGCACAGCACCCTGCACCACCGTTAAGCCTCAGATCCTCCTCTCCTCCACGCGCGCCCGAGCTCGTCACTGTGTGCCGCCCGGGAGGGCTCGCGGTTCGATGCAGAACGGCAGCGGACGGAGCTTGCAGGGCCCGGATCTGCCGGGGGGGTGTGCCGGTGACGCGGAGGAAGGCCGGAGCACGCTTCCCGGTCGGCTCCATGGTGGCTCCTGGGCAGAAATCCATGGCGCTCCTGGGCAGAAAGGAGATAGGGAGGTGAGGGAGAAAGAAGGGACAGTGATGAGCTCCACACAGAAAAGGTTAGACACCTGGTATAAGCCTATCATTTCCTGAATCTTTCAATTCTGACGCTTAAATTGTTTGTCCTGATGTGTTTTCAGAATCTCATACTGCAAAGATTGATGGTCAGATCAAGTGTATTAATGAAATGTGCAACATGATGTCTCTTGATCTTAAGAAGACATTATATGAAGTTCATCCCAGCTTTGTTGAATTGGAAAGAATCAAATCCATGAGTATAAGTGATAGCACACTTGATAGGCTTGCAGGAAAAGTTCATGCACTAAATCAAGAAAAGAAACAGAGGCTCCGGAAGGTACTGATGTTTGCTGTTCATGTTTGTCATTTAACAAAAGTATGGGTCTGTGTGTATCTTTAGCGTATTCACCTTAGTCTATATGTTTTACTGTTGACCTCCAGTATGGGCCTGTCATTGTGTTTGAGTAGTTGACCTGATAATATGATTCAGCTTAGCAAATCATATCATGATTTATTTTTCCTGAACTGTCGAATATGTTGTCTTGCTTGTAACTCTTATGATTCAATGTACCTGTACATTTAATAAAAGCAGGAGCATGTATCTATCTTACTTCAATGCTTTCACCTTGGCATATATTGTTTTACTATTTGACCTCCAGTATGCCAGTCATTGAATTTGAGACTTGACATTATAATGCGATTCAGCTTAGCAAAGCATATCATGAATTTTTCTAAACCTTTTGTAGTTTGATTTATTTGGTTTATGCCATTCCATTATGATTTACATACACTATACATGACATGGTTTGCCATCCTAATTCAGTTTTATTCCTGACCAGTGTATGGTTTACTGACTTGTGCATTTTAGCATGCTTTCCTTTCAACTTCTGCTAAATATTGTTCCATATTTCTTTGTATCAAAGATCCATATTGTTGAAATTTGCATTATCTATTGCAGCTACAAGATCATGGAAGCACACTCATTGAGTTATGGAGTCTAATAGACACACCATTAGATGAACAGAAATGCTTTGATCATGTTACTTCTTTGATTTCAGTCTCACAAAATACAGCGATGCCCCAAGGATGCCTTGCACATGACCTTATTAAGAAGGTTAGAGTTGATTCTTGATTGTCTATTTATTTACTTATTTTCTTTCTATTTTCATCAAGCTAATTTCTTTAAATTATAGTAAATGTCATGTGAAATTCCTTTCCCCCGTTGTTTGGGTAGAGGTTGAGGTCAAGAGACTGAAGCATTTGAAAGCTCGCAAAATGGAAGAGCTTGTCTTAAAGAAAATGACTGAGCTTGAAGAAATCTAGAAAAGTGTTCACATGTATATTGACAGCAATCATGAGTGGCAGATTCTCAATGAACTTATTGATTCTGGTTCACTTCTTTCCCATGCTTTTCATCCTGAAGATACATAACTAAAGTTATTATATACAGTTTTGTTTCCATTAAGAACTACCCGATGCATGATTTAACTGGTGCTCCTTAGTTATATAAGGTTGCTGTTTCTGTCTCATCTTAAAATCCTGTGAATTTCTTAGTCAAATGCAATGGTAGGTTCTGCAACTGTCTTTCAACTTTGTGCCTTCTAAGTATCAGCTTGAATATTTAGGCAGATCAATTTGGATACAAAAATTGAATAAGCTCTTATGAAAACTAAAAGGGAAAAAATATTGCAACTTTGCAAGTCATTGCGTCTCTCCTTCAGAGGACGATTGCGCATTCATGCTCTAGGATATTTTTTACTGAGCTCAAGGTTGTGAACTATATATTTCCATTTCTTTGGTAGTGATATTTTGTTAAACTGGAGGTCCTAGCTATAGAACATCAACAGTGTAAAGTATATGCATTGCTAGAGGGGGAGGGGGGATTTGGATACAAAAATTGAATAAAAGCTCTTATGAAAAATAAAAGGGAAAAAATATTGCAAGTCATTGCGTCTCTCCTTCAGAGGACGATTGCGCATTCATGCTCTAGGATTTTTGTTACTGAGCTCAAGGTTGTGAACTATTTATTTCCATTTATTTGGTAGTGATATTTGGTTAAACTGGAGATCCTAGCTATAGAACATCAACAGTGTAAAGTATATGCATTGCTGCTCAGAGGTTCTGTAGATACATCTTTGCTGATTTTTCATCTTTATCATGTATGCTTCAATTCTTGCATGCCAAATAAACATAAGTTCATGTTTTATTGTTTAGTTGTCTCATGTTCGCTCTTCATTATTCTATATCAAAGTGATGTCGTTCAATGCGTTTGTCCCTTTCTGATGTTGTTAGGGGCTAGGGTTCTGCCCGGTCTTGGCCGTAGGCAGTAGGGGAAGGAGGGGGCTAGGCGTGGCGATGAGCGGCCGCGCCGGCGGCTGGGCGCCGTCGCGGGAGAGGAGAAGGGCGGCAGCTAGGGCTGTTGGCGGCTAGGGTTTCCGGCTCCTCAGGGAGCCGGGCAATAGGAGATAATATTCTTCTTATTGCTTGATCTGAAAAGAGTCTTACAACCTATATTTATAACCTAGATAACTTGCACACGAATTAACCTAAGATAACTTGTGGGCTAAGATTGCCCGATGGGCCTTCCATATGATCGGCCGGCCATAACACTTCTCCCCGCCTGCACAAACAACTTGTCCTCGAGCTGTAAGGTGGGGAAGCGCTTGCTTGAACTCTTCGAGGGAATCAACCAGCGTCAAACACCTTCTCGACATCTGGGGCGGCCAGGTCGGTGGCGACGGCGTCCTCCGGACTGTAGTCTGCCACCTCCAGGTAGAAGAGTCGCGGGCAGGCGTGGCCGGGCTTGTAGGGTTCGTCGCAGTTGAAGCACAGCCCTTGGCGGCGACGCTCGAGTATCTCAGCTGGGGTGAGCCGGCGGAACGGGCGCCCCGCGGTCGCGGCGAGGGGTGCCGCAGAAGCCTGCACGGGCCGACCCTGCGTGGAATTCGGTCCGGGTAGCGACCCAGCAGTCTGGGACGGTGATTCCTGCTGGATGGCCACCGGCGGCGCTCGAATGCGCGGGCGTAATACATGGCCGACTGGAGATCCTGGGGTCCCCGAAGTTCCACGTCCACGCGTATATGGTTTGGTAGGCCGCCCACAAATAACTCGGCGCGCTGAGTTGCGGAGACGCCCGGCGCGTGGCACGCCAGGGCCTGGAAGCGGTCGGCGTAGTCCTGCACCGCAGATGTGAAAGGTAAGCGACCGAGGGCCGCCAGTCGGCTCCCGCGGATAGGAGGCCCGAACTGGAGGAGATAGAGCTCCCGGAAGCGCTCCCATGGTGGCATGCCGCCCTCGTCCTGCTCGAGGGCGTAGTACCAGGTCTGCGCTGTGCCTGAAGATGATAGGACGCAAGCCAGGTGCGATCCGAAGCGAGCGTCCGCTGCCCTCGAAAGAACTGCTCGCACTGGTTGAGCTAGTTGAGGGGGTCCTCCGTGCCCTCGTAGGTGGCGAAGTCCAGTTTGGCGAAGCGAGGGGGTGTCGGCCCGCCGTGCCCGGGGGCGGCCGCAGTCGCCGCCGACGCGTATGCTGGGTCTGGAAGCGCCGGGGCATAGTTCGCCGAGCTGGAGGGGTGATCAAACCGCAGGGAGGGCGTCGGGTGTTCCGGCGCCGTGGAGTAGACCGGGCCCGGAGACGAGCCGGTCGCCCAAGCGGGGATCGGCGATGGTGACGGTGGAAACTGCACCCGGTGCAGGGGCCGACCCGTAGCCCTAGGCGCGGGTGGTGGTACTGTCGATGGCGGCGGCGCCTGCGGCGTGGGGGCCGGCGGTGACGCCGGAAGAAGCTGCTGGGTCTGGCCCTGCTCCGAGGCGCAGGTTAGGGCTGGGCGGGGCCGGTGGAGGACCCTGCTCCGAGGCCGGTGGACGGTAGGGCGCGACGGAGGACGGCGCGGCCGGCGCGGTCCAGGGGGGCCACTGCGGCTCCATGGTGGCGAGAAGTGGCGGGGTTGCCGGCGCGATCTGCGGCGGCCACTGCGCCCAAGGCGGCGGTGCGGCCGCTTGGGCGGGGAGCGCCGAGTAGCCTCCGGTGATGGCCCCCGGTGCCGAGTACCACGGAAGCGCCTGCTGACCCGCGGCCATGGCTGGATGGAGTCCGGTGATGGCCCCCGGTGCCGAGTACCACGGAAGCGCCTGCTGACCCGCGGCCATGGCTGGATGGAGTGGTGGGGGCGGCCCGTACGGACCTGCCAGGTAGAGGCGGGGCTCTGATACCAAATTGTTATGGCGCTGCTAGAAGGAGGGCGCAAGAAGGCCGGCCGGGGGCCTTTTGCCCACGGCCGGGCAAGATGGAAGGATTTCCTTCTTAATTCTTGCTTGATTAGATTGATGCATCTCCTCTCTTTATATAGAGAGGTTTACTTGACTCCCAAGCAAGGCTTACTTGACCCTAAGAAAGCGACTCTTATCTCTAATTATCCCTAAGACTAACGGGCCCATTAGGCCCATTACGTACTCTAACACTACACCCCACCTGGACATGCAGCTTGTCCTCAAGCTGCAGCCTAACCAACTTATAACCATGACTCGACGCAACCCAAACCTAACACCTAAAAACAAGCCTTTTACATCTCGGCTTGTTTTATTATTCTCAACCTAAAATGGACTGGGACGCTTTATTTTGGACCCCTTAACAAAAAGTGGACACCATCCGCACGTCGGACATGCACGTGTACAGCCACCTGGATCCCATGGACACCATCTGGACAAAAGGAGTGCATGTGTAGGACCACCTGGAAGTGGTCGCAAGAGTGACCAGCAGAGGCGCCCTTGCGGCGCCCGGTGACGGAATGCAGTGGTGCTACGTGGTGCGTTGTTGTCGGTGACACCATGCCTTCTTCCTGCCGGACGGCTGTTGGTCTGCACCGCACAGGGAAGAGTGGGGGGCTTGCGATGGAGAATGACGAGGAGGGGTGCGCCCCCCCAACCACCAATGTCGTAGACTTGGAGGTCGCTGCCCGTGAGGAAAACAGCATGCCCAAGATCCCCGACGCAGTGGATGAGATCGAGGTCCTTTGCGCAGCGAAGCGCAACTGGGAGGAGCGGCAGCTGCAGACCACGCAACTCCCGCACACGCCGACGCGCTAGGAGGCCGCGTGCAGCAGCCTGCAGCCTCACCGTCGCCGACACATGGCGGGTAGTGATCCAAGCTGAAAGCGGTGACGGCGACGGCGGAAGCTTGATCTGCTGGATGGGGACGCCCTGGGGAAGCGGTGATGGCGACGGCGGGAACTTGATCTGGTGGATCGGGACTCCCCTCGGCGCGGTCGATGCGGGGCCGGAGCTGACCGGTGATGGCTGCTGCAGTTGCAGCGGCTGCTGCGGCGGAGCGCCGGGCGCGGCGGAGGTCGCCAGGAGCGGTGGCTGCCACTGCAGCCAGGGCAGGGGCGGTGGATGGCAGCTGCTGCAGCGGCCCGATGAGCGCGGCGGAGCCCACCTGGTGCGGCGGCTGCCACGGCAGCCAGGACGGGGCGGTGGTGGCGGTGGATGGCAGTTGCAGCGGCTGCTGCAGCAGCCCGACAAGCGCGACGGAGGCCGCCTGGTGCGGCGGCTACCATGACAGCCAGGACGGGGCGATGGATGGCAGCTGCAGCGGCTGCTGCAGTAGCCCGGCGAGCGCGGCGGGGGCCGCTTGGTGCGGCGGCTGCCACGGCAGCCACGGCGGTGCGGTGGCGGTGATGGGCGGCGCAGCCGGGTGCGGCCCATAGGACCCGGCCAAGAATAGGTGGATCTCCTGGACCGCCTGTGTGAGGTCCCGCAGCGCCCCGGACACCTCCGGGGTGAGGACGACGGGGGCGGGCGCGACGGAGGATCCCGGCGCGAGCAGGAGCGGGGCGACGGTCGTGACCGGCAGTGGAAGAGACGGGTTGGGCGGCGGTGAAGACATGATCGAACCGAAGCTAGCTGATACCAAGGTGTTAGGGGCTAGGGTTCTGTCCGGTCTTGGCCGTAGGCAGTAGGGGAAGGAGGGGGCTAGGCGTGGCGATGAGCGGCCGCGCCGGCGGCTGGGCGCCGTCGCGGGAGAGGAGAAGGGCGGCAGCTAGGGCTGTTGGCGGCTAGGGTTTCCGGCTCCTCAGGGAGCCGGGCAATAGGAGATAATATTCTTCTTATTGTTTGATCTGAAAAGAGTCTTACAACTTATATTTATAACCTAGATAACTTGCACACGAATTAACCTAAGATAACTTGTGGGCTAAGATTGTCCGATGGGCCTTTCATATGACCGGCCGACCATAACAGATGTAGAAATTGATTTCCATGAGGCATGAACTCAAGGTGCAACAATATCATTCTTCCTGGTGTTGCATTAAATATACCTCTTATTTGTTAAAAAAATCCTCTGGATTTGGGATTAGTATATTAGGTAGACATCTTTTGGTTAACGGCAGATTTGAGCGCAGGGTAGAATTCTTGGTTGATTCTAGAATTTCTTTGTAGATTAGCTGGCAGATTAGAACGTCTTTGGCAAGTTCTTTGTTGGTTAGGTCTAGCTCCCTTGGCACTGGACCCAGCAGACGTGTGTGCGTGTGCGGATCTCCCATGCATCCACTGCACCACTTGTTGTTGGGTGGCAGTGGGGTATCCAAGCGTGTGGAAGGCCTATCCGCCATGGCGGCGCAGCTCGGCTCCAAGGAGAACAGTTCCAAGGCCCAACTAACAGGCTACCACAATTCCTAGCCCAATCGCGGACTGTAATTAAATTGCTTTATTGATCAATCTATCAGTTAATCATAGGCTACAATTAACCAGTGTAGTTTGGATGTGCAGCACCAGAGACCATTTGATTGAATTGGTGGTACAGTAATACTAGCCTAATACAATTATCATATCCTTTTGTCCTGTCAAGCATATGGTCTTTTGTCCTGTCAAGCAGATGGTTAATTACTAGACAAGTAGAGCAATGCATTTTCTGTGTGCAATCCACACTGACAAGCCTGCAGAGGCTACTTCAAGTCAAGCGGCTTTAGAATTTCTTTACTATGTGTACTCATGTAGTATTTAGGTTAGAATAGTATCAGATTTGATTGGTCCCTCAGTTCATAACAGACATTGACCGGTTACTTCTTTCTGGCTTTAACTTTGAAGCCTAAATAACCACCTTTTGCTACTTAATTGCGCTTGCAGTCATTTGTGGTTCTCAGTTCATGAATAATATATGTTGACAAGACATAAATTCAGAACTTCTGGCACATATGTACTTTAATATACTTGCACGCTTTAATTTTGTCATTGAAATTGTTTCTTTGTTCTTCTAGGTTTTGGGTAGCCAGTCAAGTCATGTAATACTTTATCGTACCATTCCTTTTGATGTTAGATGTACAACAGTTTTATGCTCAAATAAAGATATATATGCATACAAATTAGTTGCTGGTTATTCCTTCATGATTTAGTTTTCCAGTTAAATGTAGTCTTGCCTCTTGCTCTTGCGCTCGTGTGATTGAAAACTAAGAGTACATGCATATGTGCATACACTCTGCCCCTCCTCTGTTTCCATTACTTTGAGCTACAGGAAAGGGAAATTACAGGTAGATGAAGTAGCATATGGGGGTAGCACTCACCTCTCCCTGTGAGGTTGCATCGAGCTCCAAACTTCAAGTGAGTCTTCACGAGCTTGTGCTGTATCTTGGGGTACCAGCTGACCGCCCCTGCACGCGATGCTATTTGACGGGGAACAACGGCATGGAGCAGCTGCCACAACTTATTTGGCGTGCCGGATGCAAGCGGTGCTACCCGCAATAGCTCTCGCCTTGCCGACGGCAACAGCCTTAGACGGCAGACAACATCTCACCTTGTGTGAATCGTCTCTGAGCTCGAACTGAGGAGAACATAGGCATGGGAGCAGCTGCCACAACTTAGGCCCGGGCTTGGACGCACCGGACGCGGGCCGTGCTACCTGCAAGGGATCCCTACTTGCCGCCGGCGACGGCGATGGCCCCGGACAGCGGACTGGCATCTCACCGTCTCACTTTGTGGGAAACGCCTCATTGAGGTCGAACTGAGGCAGCTAGAGGAGAGTCAATTACACCGGTGGTGCTTGAACTTGCCGCAAACGATCACTTTGGTGCTAGAACTTGTGGCATACATTGAACTGGTGCAAAAACTTGGCTCGGGCGTGCAAATACGATGCAAATCATGTTTGGATACGTAATGATGCTGAGTTGGCATGCCAATGTGGCATCTGCCCTGCTGTCAGTGAGGCCTTTTTAATTTTGCAACCCCCCCCCCCCCCCCCCCCCCCCCCAATGAATTTGCATTTTATTTATCTTTCAGCTCTGCGAGAGGTGGGTGTTAGTGAAGTGTGAAATTGACGAAAAATGAAGCCCCCTTGTCTCGAACCCTCGACCATTCCTTGCACAGTAGGACGTAGCCACTACAACTTCTAGTATTCACGTAACAAAATGGATAAACAATAATTTAGTGGTGTGACAAAATGGATAAATACACTTAATGTTTTTTTTTTGAGACAATCTCGCGAAGCTTTATTTAGATCAAAACGATGTTCATGGGTACAAAAGAGAGATCACCGGGGTGCCCTAACCAAACATGGCGGCCCACCCCTAAATTTGAACAATGCTTCGCTAGATTGTGAGCCTCGAAATTCGAGCTCCTAAACTCATGCACAAAGCTACATCTACTTAAAGAAGAGCTCTGATCTATTATTTCATGTAAGATCGCCCCATAGCTTACTGGGTTCCTTTGCTTAATATCATCTACCACCGTTCTGCAATCCGAAGCTACATGTGCACTTTGTATATTAAGATCTGCAGCAAGTGCCAATGCTTCCCGAATAGCCAGAGCCTCAACAGTCGGAGGATCAAAACTTCCTTTCACCACTAATGCTGATGCTCCCTGAATGCATCCATTTTGGTCATGACATATCGTTGCTGCTATGCCGCGACTCCGGCTCTGGGGAACTGCAGCGTCGACATTGAACTTGAACATTCCGTCTGGAGGTTTGAGCCACTGGTTCGGTCTGCTTTGTCGCCGTTCTGGAGGCTTGTTTCCTGTCTCCTCAAGTGTGTCAAGATCCCTCAGATAGGCTTTAATAAACTGATGTGTGGAGTCTGGACTTTCAAAGATACCTTCATATATTGCCTTACGTCTCGCCTTCCATGCCGACCAGAGAGTTACAACCAAAGGCACAAAATCCCTTTGTGGTAGTTGATCATGCATTGCAAAGAGCCAATTCTGAGCATTCGTATCTGTGTTCATGCTAACTCTTTCAACCAAAGAAACCTCTGACAAAGACCAAATACATCGTGACATGGTGCAATCAAAAAGAGTGTGCCTCCATGAGTCGGCACAGCCACAGAGCGCACAAAGGTGTGTGGTCGCCATGTTGCGATGATGCAGTACATCCATGGATGGCATGGAATGTTGCGCAAGTCTCCATAAGAACACCCTCAGTTTCGTTGGGACTTTAATGTGCCATAGATCATTCCATGCTTTTCCTCTTGCAGTAAAGTCAGATGCTCCAGCATGTTCCTCTATCCAGTTCTCTCTATGGAATTTTTGTTCATGACCATCCGGTAGCATGATCTTACTGTGAATCTCCCGCTCCTCTCGGCCTCCCAGGCCCAAAAATCATCAATTACCCTGGTGCACAACGGGATGGACATAATGGCGTCAGCATCAAAAGGTATAAAATTTGCTCTTATCAAATCTTCTCTCCATGTTGCTGTCGTTGCATCAATCAGTTCAGAGACAAACACCGGAGGATTATCTGATCTAGATATTATGGGGCGCAACGGACCAGCCCTAGGTATCCAGTTTGTCTCCCAAATATTTATAGTACTTCCATCCGAATAAGTCCTTGCCTTAATACATCTCTTCCATCAATCACAGCTCACCAAATTTGCGAGGGGCGGTTCCCCAACTCTGCTTCCAAGAAACCGCAAGTTGGGAAGTATGCAGCTTTTAATATTTTTGCACTTAAAGAGTTCGGATCATCCAGAATCCTCCAAGCTTGACGGGCCAACAAAGCAAGGTTGAAAATTTCTATGTCTCTAAAACCCATACCTCCCATGTATTTTGGTTGAGTCATCACATCCCATGCTACCCACGCTTGCTTCCTCCTTCCTTGCTTACTTCCCCACCAAAATTGCCTAATTATTGAGGTAATATTTTCACACAAACCTCGGGGTAACCTGAAACAAGCCATAGAATAAACTAGGATAGCTTGGGCCACTGACTTGATAAGTACCTCCTTGCCTGCTGCAGACAACAATTTCTCCATCCACCCTCTGACTTTCTCCCATACTCTGTCTCTCAAATATTTGAACGTGCCCATTTTTGATTGACCCACATCAGTAGGCATCCCAAGGTATTTCTCACTCAAAGACTCATTGTGCACGTTCAAAGTTTGTTTTATGTTATCCCTCATCACCTGAGGACAACCCTTGCTGAAAAAAATGGAAGATTTTTCATTATTTATCTGTTGCCCCGAGGCTTTGCAATAAGTCTCCAATAGGTTTGACACCGTCACAGCTCCCTCAACACTTAATGTAGCGGAACAAACATGCTTGTGGAGCTGAAATGGACTGTGATGAGTGCGGATGCGGCTCATTTGCACCTGTTTTTTTAGAACTTTTTAAAAGGTATGTAAATTATGATCTCAGTAATAAAAATAACATTTAATTATTCATGTCGTATAAATATTATACATACAAACTAAATAACTTACGTTTCAGAATTGTTCACGTATTATTTTAAAAATATTAATATATTTAAAATGATATTCATGAATTCTTATTTTTTGGATAATTAATAACAAATCAAGTATTTTAACATTACAATTCCAAAGTATTTTCTAATCATACAAACATGTCAATAATTATGTGCACATTTTAATAGTTCAATGTTCGTAAAAATAAATATTCATAATTTAAATTTAAAAATTCACATGAATATTCATTCATGGGTAATGTTTAAATTATATAATATTTTTTAATATAAATCACGAGTGAAAATTATACCACATGGATGTTTTTATTCATCATTTTGTATAATTTAAATATAAGTTACAAGTGTATATTTTCTGTATCAATTAAATATTTTACTTCATAAATATTTAAATGTCCGTATTTACCAAACATTTTTATAATACATGTGTGTATATTTAAATAATTTTATTTACTAATCATTAATATGCACATTATTTTTATTACTTATGTTTTACAAAAGTATTAAAAAGTCAGTGCGTGCAAAATGTGCCGCCCTATTTACAGCTCATAGAAGTCCCAGACGCCTCCTCCTTGTACTACATTAAGGACTGTTATCAGTGTTTCTCAATGCAAACATGAATGGTGCAGTTGTTTGGACGGCTAGCTATACAACAGTTGGTCTTGAGTTCGAGACGCGAAGGCGTTTGATCTATTTTTGTTTTCACATATTGACAGGTGGGGCCCATGTGTCATGGAGTCAAAATGAAATGGCAACTGCCGTGTTGTTAGGGGCTTTCTGTGAGAAATAAAACTTTTTGAGGGTGTTTTCGCAAAAAAGGCCACAAACCTACTCTACGCCTTCCCGTTATTGACAGTGGGCCCTATGCCATGCTGGCGCGCCAAGTCAGCATCGATTTTGTACCCAAGTGTGATTAGCACCGTATTTGCACGTCCGAGCCAAGTTGTTGCACCAGTTCATTGTATGCCGCAAGTTCTAGCACCAAAGTGACCATTTGTGCCAAGTTTAAGCACCACCGGTGTAATTGACTCGCTAGAGGAGTCCAGGAGATAAGGTAAGGGAATGGAAAGAAAAAATAAAATATGCCGTTTCAGTGGTGGGGCTGACTAGAACACGTGTTGGTCGTGTTTAGCCCTGCAGGATAGTGCGTGCTGGGGGTAAAACATGCATAATCCTAACTTGCTTACTCCGTTGCAACTCTTATGACATGAATTACTTGATTACACCTGCCTGCTGGTTCAATTTTGGTATTATATTGGCCCCCGCTTGTTTTGATCTAGATTCACTTTGTTGATATTGAATTGGTCTTAATGTTAACATCAATAATGGTTATTTCGAGTTTCGTATTACTTTAGACATAAGGCCAACTCCACCGTGTGACCCTATCCTGTCCGCCCCCGTCCGTTTGGGGTAAAAGGGACAGACGAGACGGCCCAGCGCGCGGGCGCAAACGGACTTTTGTCCGCTTTGTGTCCGCTTTCGACCCATCCCCGGCCCAAGTTTGCGTCGGTTTTGGGGTGAAACGGACAGCGCGCGGACGGATGGGACGCGCGCGCTTGTCCTCCCCTGGCCCGCCCGTCGGTGGGAGAAACCACCCCCCCACCACGCCCATTTGGCGCCATTTCCCCCAAACCCTCCCACGTCCCTTCCGCCGCCCCCTCTCCCCCGTCCATGGCCGACGCCCCGCCGAGTTCCGGCGGCCTGGCCGTCGACCCGCCCGCAAAGGTGAAGAAGAAGGCGCCAAGGAAGCCGCGGTCGGAGTGCACGCCGGAGGAGATCGCCAAGTTGGACGCGGATTCGGTGAAGAGGAGGGAACGGCGAGCGGTCGTCAAGGTCAATGCCGCCGCGGCCGAGTTCGCCGCCCAGCGCGAGGAGCTGGAGGCCGCGCGGCGCAAGGCCGTTGCCGACGAGAAGGAGGACCTCGTCAACAAAGCGCACGCCATCCTCATGCTTGGCATGGGCCGTCCGACGGGGTTCCATGCAGCGGCCGTCGGCCCAGCGAGCACAGGCTCGTCGGTCGCCCGGCCTACGCACTGCCAGTCGCCGACGTCGCGTGCCGCGCCCATGTCGCCCAGCTTTCCTCCGCCAAGGCACGACGGCCAGACCCGTTTCTCGGCGTTGCCGGACGTGTGCTTGTTCGCGCCATCCACACCGCGCCCCGTGGCCGTCATCGACCTCAACGTCATGCCTGGGTCCAGCAGCAGCGGGCGGCCGTCCGTCGAGATGCAAAGAAAGCAGGCCGGGCACCGTTCACGGGCACCATGCCGCCCCCCCGCGTCTTGTTTGACGGAATGACAACCCCAACGCCAACGATCGACGACCCCTTCTACAACCAGTACATGGAGGACGTGATCTTCCAGGGTGTGCATGGCCGTGCCTACGACCCCGATGAGACCCAAAGTCAGGATGGCCGCACCCAGTACGTCCCCGATGAAGAGGCCGACGACCGTGCTGACTACGACCATGGTGACTTGTTGGGGAACGAAGTAATTTCAAAAAAATTCCTACGCACACGCAAGATCATGGTGATGCATAGCAACGAGAGGGGAGAGTGAGATCTACCTACCCTTGTAGATCGACAACGGAAGCGTTTGGTTGATGTAGTCATATGTCTCCACGGCCCGACCGATCAAGCACCGAAACTACGGCACCTCCGAGTTCTAGCACACGTTCAGCTCGATGACGATCCCTGGACTCCGATCCAGCAAAGTGTCGGGGAAGAGTTCCGTCAACACGACGGCATGGTGACGATCTTGATGTACTACTGTCGCAGGGCTTCGCCTAAGCACCGCTACAATATTATCGAGGACTACGGTGGCAGGGGGCGCCGCACACGGCTAAGAATATGATCACGTGGATCAACTTGTGTTCCTCTGGGGTGCCCCTGCCTCCATATATAAAGGCTCAAGGGGGGGGGGTGTGGCCGGCCTAGGAGAGGCGCGCCAGGAGGAGTCCTACTCCCTCTGGGAGTAGGACTCCCCCCCCCCCCCAATCCTAGTTGGAATAGGATTCGCGAGGTGGAAAAGAGAGAGAGAGAAGGAGGGGGGGTGCCGGCCCCCTCTCTCCTTGTCCTATTCGGACTAGGGGGGAGGGGCGCGTGGCCCAGCCCTGGCCGCCTCTCCTCTTCTTCCACTAAGGCCCACTAAGGCCCATATAGCTCCCGGGGGGTTCCGGTAACCTCCCAGTACTCCGGTAAAATCCCGATTTCACCCGGAACACTTCCGATATCCAAACATAGGCTTCCAATATATCAATCTTTATGTCTCGACCATTTCGAGACTCCTCGTCAAGTCCGTGATCACATCCGGGACTCTGAACAACCTTCGGTACATCAAAACGTATAAACTCATAATATAACTGTCATCGAAACCTTAAGCGTGCGGACCCTACGGGTTCGAGAACAATGTAGACATGACCGAGACATGTCTCTGGTCAATAACCAATAGCGGGACCTGGATGCCCATATTGGCTGCTACATATTCTACGAAGATCTTTATCGGTCAGACCGCATAACAACATACGTTGTTCCCTTTGTCATCGGTATGTTACTTGCCCGAGATTCGATCGTCGGTATCCAATACCTAGTTCAATCTCGTTACCGGCAAGTCTCTTTACTCGTTCCGTAATACATCATCCCGCAACTAACTCATTAGTTGCAATGCTTGCAAGGCTTAAGTGATGTGCATTACCGAGAGGGCCTAGAGATACCTCTCCGACATTCGGAGTGACAAATCCTAATCTCGAAATACGCCAACCCAACATGTACCTTTGGAGACACCTGTAGAGCTCCTTTATAATCACCCAGTTATGTTGTGACGTTTGGTAGCACACAAAGTGTTCCTCCGGCACACAGGAGTTACATAATCTCATAGTCATAGGAACATGTATAAGTCATGAAGAAATCAATAGCAACATACTAAACGATCGGGTGCTAAGCTAGTGGAACGGGTCATGTCAATCAGATCATTCAACCAATGATGTGATCCCGTTAATCAAATAACAACTCTTTGTCCATGGTTAGGAAACATAACCATCTTTGATTAACGAGCTAGTCAAGTAGAGGCATACTAGTGACACTCTGTTTGTCTATGTATTCACACATGTATTATGTTTCCGGTTAATACAATTCTAGCATGAATAATAAACTCTTATCATGATATAAGGAAATAAATAATAACTTTATTATTGCCTCTAGGGCATATTTCCTTCAGTCTCCCACTTGCACTAGAGTCAATAATCTAGATTACACAGTAATGATTCTAACACCCATGGAGCTTTGGTGCTGATCATGTTTTGCTCGTGGAAGAGGCTTAGTCAACGGGTCTGCTACATTCAGCTCCGTATGTATCTTGCAAATCTCTATGTCTCCCACCTGGATTAGATCCCGAATGGAATTGAAGCGTCTCTTGATGTGTTTGGTTCTCTTGTGAAATCTGGATTCCTTTGCCAAGGCAATTGCACCAGTATTGTCACAAAAGATTTTCATTGGACCCGATGCACTAGGTATGACACCTAGATCGGATATGAACTCCTTCATCCAGACTCCTTCATTTGCTGCTTCCGAAGCAGCTATGTACTCCGCTTCACATGTAGATCCCGCCACGACGCTCTGTTTAGAACTGCACCAACTGACAGCTCCACCGTTTAATGTAAACACGTATCCGGTTTGCGATTTAGAATCGTCCGGATCAGTGTCAAAGCTTGCATCAACGTAACCGTCTACAATGAGCTATTTGTCACCTCCATATACGAGAAACATATCCTTAGTCCTTTTTAGGTATTTCAGGATGTTCTGGACCGCTGTCCAGTGATCCACTCCTGGATTACTTTGGTACCTCCCTGCTAGACTTATAGCAAGGCACACATCAGGTTTGGTACACAGCATTGCATACATGATAGAGCCTATGGCTGAAGCATAGGGAACATCTTTCATTTTCTCTCTATCTTCTGCAGTGGTCGGGCATTGAGTCTGACTCAACTTCACACCTTGTAACACAGGCAAGAACCCTTTCTTTGCTTGATCCATTTTGAACTTCTTCAAAATCTTGTCAAGGTATGTGCTTTGTGAAAGTCCAATTAAGCGTCTTGATCTATCTCTATAGATCTTTATGCCTAATATGTAAGCAGCTTCACCGAGGTCTTTCATTGAAAAACTCTTATTCAAGTATCCCTTTATGCTATCCAGAAATTCTATATCATTTCCAATCAGTAATATGTCATCCACATATAATATCAGAAATGCTACAGAGCTCCCACTCACTTTCTTGTAAATACAAGCTTCTCCGAAAGTCTGTATAAAACTAAATGCTTTGATCACACTATCAAAGTGTTTATTCCAACTCCGAGAGGCTTGCACCAGTCCATAAATGGATCGCTGGAGCTTGCACACTTTGTTAGCTCCCTTTGGATCGACAAAACCTTCCGGTTGCATCATATACAACTCTTCTTCCAGAAATCCATTCAGGAATGCAGTTTTGACATCCATCTGCCAAATTTCATAATCATAAAATACGGCAATTGCTAACATGATTAGGATAGACTTAAGCATCGCTACGGGTGAGAAGGTCTCATCGTAGTCAACCCCTTGAACTTGTCGAAAACCTTTTGCGACAAGTCGAGCTTTGTAGACAGTAATATTACCATCAGCGTCAGTCTTCTTCTTGAAGATCCATTTATTCTCAATTGCTTGCCGATCATCGGGCAAGTCAACCAAAGTCCATACTTTGTTCTCATACATGGATCCCATCTCAGATTTCATGGCTTCAAGCCATTTTGTGGAATCTGGGCTCACCATCGCTTCTTCATAGTTCGTAGGTTCATCATGATCTAGCAGCATGATTTCTAGAACAGGATTACCGTACCACTCTGGCACGGATCTCACTCTGGTTGATCTACGAGGTTCAGTAGTATCTTGTCCTGAAGTTTCATGGTCATTATCATTAGCTTCCTCACTAATTGGTGTAGGTGTCGCAGAAACAGTTTTCTGTGATGTACTACTTTCCAATAAGGGAGCAGGTACAGTTACCTCATCAAGTTCTACTTTCCTCCCACTCACATCTTTCGAGAGAAACTCCTTCTCCAGAAAGTTTCCGAATTTAGCAACAAAAGTCTTGCCTTCGGATCTGTGATAGAAGGTGTATCCAATAGTTTCCTTTGGATATCCTATGAAGACACATTTCTCTGATTTGGGTTCGAGCTTATCAGGTTGAAGCTTCTTCACATAAGCATCGCAGCCCCAACCTTTCAGAAATGACAACTTTGGTTTCTTGCCAAACCATAGCTCATAAGGCGTCGTCTCAACGGATTTTGATGGTGCCCTATTTAACGTGAATGCGGCCGTCTCTAAAGCATAACCCCAAAACGATAGCGGTAAATCAGTAAGAGACATCATAGATCGCACCATATCTAGTAAAGTACGATTACGACATTCGGACACACCATTACGCTGTGGTGTTCCGGGTGGCGTGAGTTGTGAAACTATTCCGCATTGTTTCAAATGTACACCAAACTCGTAACTCAAATATTCTCCTCCACGATCAGATCGTAGAAACTTTATTTTCTTGTTACGATGATTTTCAACTTCACTTTGAAATTCTTTGAACTTTTCAAATGTTTCAGACTTATGTTTCATTAAGTAGATATACCCATATCTGCTTAAGCCATCTGTGAAGGTGAGAAAATAATGATATCCTCCACGAGCCTCAATATTCATTGGACCACATACATCTGTATGTATGATTTTCAACAAATCTGTTGCTCTCTCCATAGTACCGGAGAATGGTGTTTTAGTCATCTTGCCCATGAGGCACGGTTCGTGAAAGTGCGTTATATCGACTAGAGGGGGGGGGTGAATACGCGATTTTTATGAAAGTCTTCAAAACTTGAGAGTTATGAAGACAAACGGCGAAGATTATGCCTTTTACTATGCAGCGGAACTTAGATTACACTAGGCCAGCCATGGTCATGTATTCAATAGAGTGAAAGCACAATGACAAACAACTGCAATGTAATAAGGATCAGGTAGGAAGAAGTTATGAAGCCGAACAGTTCATACATTCACGTTGTGAAGACAAAAGATAAGGCAAGCATGCAATGGCTTCACAATGTGTAACAGTAAGAAAAGGAAGAGAAGATGAAACCAGTGACTCATTGAAGACAATGATATGTTGGACCAGTTCCAGTTGCTATGACAACTGTACGTCTGGTTGGAGCGGCTAGGTATTTAAACCTTAGGACAGGGACACACAGTCCCGGACACCCAGTCCTGAACACACAGTCCAGGACACCAAGTCCTCACCGTATTCTCCTTGAGCTAAGGTCACTTAGTCCTCGCCCAATCACTCTGGTAAGTCTTCAAGGTAGACTCCCAAACCTTCACAGACTTCGTTCACTGGCAATCCACAATGTCTCTTGGATGCTCTGAACGCGACGCCTAACCGTCTGGAGGATTCACAGTCCTCAAGTGTAATAAGTCTTCAGATCACACAGACAAGAAGACTTAAGTGATGCCCAATTTACTCTGGCTCTGGGTGGTTAGGGCTTTCTCCTCACTAGAAATTTTCTCTCAAAGGCTTCGAGGTGGGTTGCTCTCAAACGACAAAAGCCGTGCACTGAAATCTGAGCAGCCAACCGTTTATGGTTGTGGGGGTGGGCTATTTATAGCCACTTGGCAACCCGACCTGATTTGTCCGAAATGACCCTGGGTCACTAAGGAACTGACACGTGTCTCAACGGTCAGATTTCAAACTCTCATGGCAACTTTGCTTGGGCTACAAGCAAAGCTGACTTGTCCGGCTCTGGACAAGATTCGCTCTCATTATCTTCGCTCGAAGACATAGGTTTTTGATTTAGGCATCACTTCAGTCATTCTGACTGGTTCTCCTGGACCCCACTTAACAGTACGGTGGTTCCTATGACTCAACACAAAAGAAAAAGAACTACGAAAGATCTAAGTCTTTGAGTTCCATAGGCTTCATAACGTGTCTTCTTTTGTCATAGTCTTCAATGTGAATATCTTCATATACCACCTTTGTCTTCAATGTCTTCATACATTTTTAGGGGTCATCTCTGGTAGTAAAACCGAATCAATGAGGGACTTCTACCTGTGTTTTCCTGCAATTCTCACAAACACATTAGTCCCTCAACTAGGTTTGTCGTCAATACTCCAAAACCAACTAGGGGTGGCACTAGATGCACTTACAATCTCCCCCTTTTTGGTGATTGATGACAAACTAGTTGAAGTTTTCAACAGGGAATATAAAGTGTGAAGTTTGTAAAGGATAGGGAATTGTCTTCATAAGTTGCAAGGGCTCCCCCTGAAGATGTGCATATAAGTTAATTTGCTTTTGGAATCCAAATGCACATGGCAGGTTGTACTTGTGGAGATCCACTTCAGCTTATGATGACAATCCACTATGCATGTGAAAGTATATGAAGATAATGACATGCATAATGGAAAATGGACGTCTGCAGAATGAGATAAGTGCGGAATTTATCTTCGCAAACAGAGTGGCAAACAAGTAGCAGACGACCATCGAGTTTTAATGTTTACAACTCAAAGAACCAAATGAAGCAAAATCAAGAGTTGTAAACATGAAGCAAAATATAACAAAACATAGGGCACCCGCCCATATTGACCCGCTTGAAGACTATAAACATCATATGTGTCTCCCCCTTTTGTCAGTAATGACCAAAAAGGTTTGAAGACATAGAGTTTTCTACGCGTTCCCAGGCGCAGCAGGGTCGGTGGAGTTGTTTGGCGGTGCAAAGCTTGGATGTGCTGAAGCAGGTGGTGGTGATGTAGCATCGTCGTCTTCATCAATGATCCTTGCAGTAATTGTGGCAGCAGATGAAGAAAACTCAGAGTCTTCAAGTGATGGTGTGTTGCGCATCACAACCCTTCTGGGAGGTGTGGTGTCAAACTTGAAACGCTCTGTGAAGCCATCCTCTTCAAGTTCAGCTTCAGTACATATCATTGAGAGCCCTTTCCATGTACGGCGGCACGTTTCATGTGTAACGAAAGCATTCTTGGTGGCTAGGTTTCGAAGACGATTGATATCCACCAAGAGGCTCTTCATCTGACGTTTTAGCCAGTCGTGATGCCTATCCTGCTTTTGGTGAAGGGCCACAAGAAGCTCTCGGTCAGTGAGGACACGAGCACGCTTCTTGGGTCTTGGAGCATTTGTGCTGTCTGTGGCTTCAGTAGATGCTGGTGCACGTGTAGTGCCAGCCAACGGATATACCCTGGATATGGCTTCAACACCTTCAACATTCTACGTGAAGCTCTGGTGTTCTGCATTCTGAAGACTTATCGGTTGCTTGGCAGGCTCAGGATATATTGCTTCAGCAGAGGTATCCACATCTGGCAAGAAGATCCGATGGTTTCGGGCAGAGGGCTGATACGAGATCGCAGAGTGCAGTTTGATTAGCCTCATCACCCAAGGAGCATAGAACTTCAAACCAAACAATTCTGAGCCTGACGCTGCAAGTTGGCGTATGAAGAGATCCTGTGCGTTGAAGCATTTGCCATGCAGGATATAGAATATGAGAGTCTTCATTGCACCCTCAATCTTGGCATGTGGTGAGTGTCCCTTAATGGGCCAGAGAGTCCACCGGATGATGTGATATATGGTCCTGGGCAGGTACTCTAGGTCTTCAACGAAGAACTCAGTAGGATAGGGTGCATCATGGGGCAAAGGCTTCATCATTGAGAGCATCTGACTCATATTGGGTTCAGGCCTCTGGAATATGCTCTCAATAGCTTCAGAATGTAGTTGACAGCCTTCCTCGAAGAATTCGCCAGGAGTGGGCAGGCCGGTGAGCTCAATGATATCAAATGCATTGGCTTCATGATGGACATTGCCGGTCATCCACTCCAGGATCCAAGTCTTCGGATCTCTGTTGTATCCTTTGATATGGAGGGTGGCATAGAACTGAAGCAGAAGCTCTTCATTCCAGTGCTCTTCATCAGTCACAAACGGCAGCAGACCCACTTGCCTGAAGCAATCCAGTGCTTCCTCTAAGCAGGGCAGACCAGCAATGGCTTCAACCTCAAGGCACTTGTGCGGAAAGATGCGGCCTTGGTTGTATAAGATGCATGAATAATAGCTGCGCTGAGAATAGCTCCAGAACCTGTCTGATACAATCCTTTCCCTTGAATAGGGGTTCTTGGAGCTATTGAAAAATGTATTGTCTGCCTTGAAGCTGTTGATGTCAAAGGAACCAGGTGCTGATGCAGGACCTGGGAACCTTGGCAGCCTTGGGACTGGCTTCTGAACATGAGGCATGTGCTCAATATGATAATCGAATTGAGGACCTGTAGCAGACTCAGGAACAGAAGTGTCTGGCTCGGTAGCTTCGCTATCCGCTGAAGCATTTGGTGGGGCGGGCTCCACATTGGCTTCAGTGTTTGTGGTGGCAGTCGCAACATTTTCTTTCTCCGCTTGTGTAGTTGGAGGGACAACCTTAGGCACGTTCTCCTAGAGAACTGCATCTTGATGAAGCGGGGAAGTGGGTTCTGGTGGTGCTTCTTCATTGTCTTCGGCTGATGCAGCCGGAATTTCTGCAGTATGGACTTGAGGCCGTGGACCTTTGCGAAGCCTACGGAACGCAGATGACGCTTGTGGGGTCGGAGTGGGCTGGACCTCAAAGTCTTCTTCCTTCTGAGGGCGATCCGCCCATGACTCATCTTGTGCCATTGGCGTCAGAGGACGACCAATACTGATGAGTTTGCTTGTTTCAAGCTGAGGAAGGGCTGCATCATCTTGTACATTGTCCTGATGACCAATGTCTTCAGCAGCTATTGGGTCGGCTGCTGGTATATCTTCAGCTTCAGGGGCCTCTGTGGGAGCAGGCTCATGAACTGTCAGTCGTCTCTCTGCATTGGGGTGAATGACAGAGAGAGGTTCAACCATCAAGGGCTCTGTGGGAGAAGCCCGAGATTTCTTGACCTTGCGCTTCTTCTTGCTGGGGTCAGAAGGAGAGGCTTCAAAGAGTTTTCTCTTCCTAGCTTCAGCCTCTGCATTTCGTGTCTTCTTAAGCTCTGAAGCTGTTGACCGGCTCTTTGGCTTCGAGCCAGTCATGGCGGTGGGGAAGACAATCGGAACAGCTTCTTGCCTTGGTGCCTCTGGTTCATTCACAGCAGGCTGCTTCTTCTTCTTTGCGGCCATCTTGGGGTCGATGCCAGGACGCCCAAGTGCCTTGCGCTTCTCGGCCTCATTGTAGGCCTGCACACATCGTTCTGCCAGAGACTTCATCCGCTCACACGAGCCCTGAGCTTCAGCACGCTTCTTCAGGAAATTTTCCTTGAGCTCATGCAACATGGTTTTGAAGCTCTTCACTTCCTGCACGCTGAGCCTGGCCATGTGCTTCTTGAACTGAGCCTTTTCATGATCAATTTTCTGCTTCAGCTCAACTATGCGCTGAGCAATGGCAAGTTTTGAGGCAATTGCGCCTTGGAAGGCGACGCTGAGACCGACAGGCAGCTGCAGATCTTCGAAGCTGATGTCTGGTGAGGCAAACCATTCATCGATGAAGTTGTGGATGACGGCGACATCAAAGAGAGGTAAATTGTTGAAGATTTCAGCTTCTTCTTTGCTTTTGATAAGCTACTCTAGAGCGTCATCTCCCAGATCTTCATCGCTTGATAGATCAATGGCTTTGCTGCGCAGAATGGCAGCAGCAGTGAGCTCTTTGCCTGTTTGTTGCTGGGGCTCCTTTTCCTTCTGGGGCTTGGAGACGCGGGATACGTCTTCAGACTGCACACTGACTTTAGGAGGTGTAGTTTTCAATGGCTTCGCCCTTGAGATTTTTGAGGCAGGGGCCGGCTTTGAAGCTTTTGGTTTCTTCGTCTGCTTTGGCTTTAGTACAGCAGGAGCTTCATCAGACTTAGAGTCAGCTGGAGGGTCATTTACGGCAGTCCCTTGGACTAAGATGTGAGTGATCAGGCCCTCAAGATTGGCAAACAGACCGATGACATTGGGTTCGGCGTAGCGTGTGCCATCTGCCCTTGGTGCGGAGGGGCCAGGGTTGAAGTCTAACCCAAATTTCTTCTTGCTCAGCTTCGTAGATTGTTGAGCAAACTGGTAGTTGCGCTTGAACAGATTGTTGTCACGACACCAGAGGAGTGACGACGGATGCGCATCATCAGGCTGTGGTCCTCGGACCATGCATGGGTAGAAACCTTGAGCAATGGCTTCATCTCTGGTCCTGGGCAAGAGATTCTTGAAGCGGATGTCCCCCCATGGTCTCCTGATGGCACTTTTCTCAGCATACTCCTCGGTGACGAAGCGGTATTTGAACCACTGTTCTGCCCAATAGCGTCGAATCCATTGGATTCGTGTCTTGCGCTGCCCATAGCTCTCTTCTGGATCTGTTTTGTACATTTCTGCCAAGTCTTCAGGCAGATCCTTGGAAGTTCCCTCACATCTCTGTCTGCCCCCCTTCCTTGCTGCTGCTTCTGAAGCCATAAACTTTAACTTGAAAGGCTTCAAAACTTTCAAAGGCTTTCTTTTTCTGGACCAACAGGAACTGGCTTCAACAGAGTTTATGTGATGCTGTAGGAATTCTGCAAATGAATGCAGACTATGAGAACCGAAGGATTCTCCCACGGACATGTACCTGTGACAGCATTAAGGTGCAAGGGAAGGGGAAGAGGTCATATGCATTCTCAGAAGGTTTTGAAGATTAATCAGTTTAGAAGACATTGACCTCATCGTGCGAAGACATTCACTCATAGATAAGAAGTTGGTTCCAGATTTGTACGAACCCACAGATCAGTACAAGTGAGGAATCTAACTACTTTATGAAGCACAAGTGAATATACTAGGCATGTTATGAGATGCAGTGAGAGATCTAACTAGTGTGAAGAGAAACTTCTTATGGTAGAAAGTGACAGAACCATGAGATCAAAAGAGGCTGTAAAAAGAAGTTTTATTTACCACACTGGAACTGCTAGACAGAAGGGAGTTGATGCCGAGCAGTTCAGTCCTCCGTGCCCTAACTTGGCGACGGAAAACACCTACGGTGACGGCGGAGAGGATGATGTCCGCGGTCAGCGTGAGGACGACGTTGGAGAGGTTGCGGCAGCGAAGCGCTTCGTCTCCGGCGTCGTCGAGAGCTAGCGGTGGCGCTAGGGTTCGTGCGAGGGTGGAAGAAAGAGATAATAACCGTGGTAAGTGTGAACTTATAGGCGCAGGGGCGGCACTGCGCTATTACTCAGGTGCCCCTGGCGATTCGCATTTGAGTAGTACGTGGCCATCATGCGGTATTTTGGGGGCAGTTCCACATCCCACGCACGCCTGGTTTGTCGGGCGGTCGTTCCTACTTCTCCGGATTTTATGTGGAGGAATGAGCATTGAAGACGGACTTTATGGTTGTCTCTATATCTTCTGCTGACTAGGACGCATTGAAGACATTCGACAGTTTCAATAGAATGCATATGACTTGGAGAGATAGAATTTGAGATAGAAAGCATAGAGAGATTAGGGTCCGATCACATTCACTTAGTTCAAAAGATTCAACCAAGAAGACATAGCTATAAGTGAATGCTGTAGAGGACAGAACACTAGTATATATATATATATATATATATATATATATCTATACAAGCAACATAGTGAAGATAATTATGAAGACATGTTTGAAGCCAAACCAAATGTGAAGACAACCAAATGTGAAGATATTGCAAGGTAACGCCATGAGTGAAACACTTCAAATAGAACGTTTGGTGGTGGCGTTACCCACCGTATAGGAAGTATTAGACCCAGACACGGCGCACAATTATCGTGGCGCTCCGAAGTCAAATTCCACATTAATGTATTCACACTTAGAATGTATGTCTTCATTGAATGAAGATATACTTTACTTTGTGTGTTGCACATCTAAGTCATCAATATGCATAAGTGTTAGGATGTGTGCCTGATCACAGGACATTTGAGGATTCCAAGATATTTAGCTCACACCGTAACTTGCAAAATCTCTTCTCATCCAAGGGCTTGGTGAAGATATCTGCCAATTGCTCTTCAGTGTTGACGTGTATGATATCAATGTCTTCCTTCACAACATGATCTCTGAGAAAGTGATGACGAATTTCAATGTGCTTTGTCTTCGAGTGCTGAACTGGGTTGTTGGCAATCTTGATGGCGCTTTCGTTGTCGCAGTAAAGTGGCACTTGCTTCAGATGAATGCCATAGTCCTTGAGTGTTTGCTTCATCCACAGAAGCTGAGCGCAGCAAGATCCAGCAGCAATGTATTCAGATTCAGCAGTGGAGAGAGATACACAGTTCTGCTTCTTTGAAGACCAACATACAAGTGATCGTCCCAGAAAGTGACATGTGCCTGATGTAGACTTGCGATCAACTTTGTCACCAGCATAATCAGCATCCGAAAATCCAACCAAATCAAACTCTGAGCCCTTTGGATACCATAATCCTAGAGTTGGGGTGTGAGCCAAATATCGAAGAATTCGCTTCACAGCTAAGTGATGCGACTCCTTTGGTGCCGCTTGAAATCGAGCACACATGCAAACACTAAGCATAATATCTGGCCTAGATGCACATAAATAAAGCAAAGAACCAATCATGGAGCGGTATACCTTTTGATCGAACTCTTTACCATTGTCGTCAGGACCTAGATGATGTTTGGCTGGCATTGGTGTTGTGAAGCCTTTGCAGTCTTGCATACCGAACTTCTTCAGGCAATCTTTGAGATACTTCTCTTGAGATATGAAGATGCCATTGCGTTGTTGTCGTATTTGAAGACCAAGGAAGAACTTCAGCTCCCCCATCATGGACATCTGATATTGCTCTTGCATCATATATCCAAACTCTTCACTGTACTTCTGATTGGTGCAGCCGAAGATAATGTCATCCACATATATTTGGCACACAAACAGTTCACCATCATATGTCTTCGTGAAAAGAGTGGGATCCAGGGAACCAGGTATGAAGCCTTTGCTCTTCAGGAAGTATTTGAGTGTGTCATACCAGGCCCTAGGGGCTTGTTTGAGGCCATACAGTGCCTTGTTGAGCTTGTATACCATGTCAGGATGTTTTGGATTTTCAAAGCCAGGTGGTTGTGCAACATACACTTCTTCTTCAATCTTGCCATTGAGAAAGGCACTTTTCACATCCATTTGATATAGAAGTATGTTATGATGATTTGCATAGGCCAGCAGTATGCGTATGGCTTCAAGCCTAGCCACAGGAGCAAATGTTTCATCGAAGTCAATGCCTTCCACTTGAGTATATCCTTGAGCAACGAGACGAGCTTTGTTTCTGACAACTTGACCATGCTCATCTTGCTTGTTGCGGTATATCCATTTGGTGCCTATTATGTTGTGCTTCCGTGGATCAGGACGCTTAACCAGTTCCCATACATTATTCAGCTCAAACTGTTGAAGCTCTTCTTGCATAGCTTGAATCCATTCAGGTTCCATGAAGGCTTCTTCAACTTTCTTGGGTTCTGATATTGAGACGAATGCGAAGTGCCCACAGAAATTTGCTAGCTGAGTTGCCCTTGAACGAGTGAGTGGACCAGGTGCATTGATGCTGTCAATTATTCTGTCAATCTGCACTTCATTTGCAACACGAGGATGTACAGGGCGAAGACTTTGCTCTTGCTGATCTGTGTTGTTGTTGGGAGGAATGTCTTCAGGCTGAGCATTGTCTTCATGTTGATCAGGTGCTGAGATGATAAGTTCTTCTTCAGGATGAGCTTCAGAAGGTATAATCTCTCCAGTTCCCATAAGCTTGATTGATTCACTAGCTGGAACTTCATCTAGCACATTTGGCAGTTGCTCTCTTTGTGAACCATTTGTCTCATCGAACCGCACATCCACTGTTTCAACCACTTTGTAATGAAAGAGATTGAAGACTCTGTAGGAGTGCGAATCCTTTCCATATCCAAGCATAAAGCCCTCATGTGCTTTTGGTGCAAATTTTGAGGTGTGATGTGGGTCCTTGATCCAGCACCTTGCGCCAAATACTCTGAAGTAACTGACATTTGGCTTCTTGCCAGTTAGGAGTTCATAAGATGTCTTGTTCAGAAGCTTGTGAAGATAAACACGATTGATTGTATGGCATGCAGTGTCAATGGCTTCAGTCCAGAATTTTCTTGGAGTCTTGTATTCATCTAGCATCGTTCTGGCCATCTCAATGAGTGTTCTGTTCTTGCGTTCGACGATGCCATTCTGCTGTGGCGTGTACAGAGCTGAGAATTCATGTGTGATGCCCAAGGTATCAAGATATGTATCAAGGCCAGTGTTCTTGAATTCAGTGCCATTGTCACTTCTGATGTGCTTTATCTTGGCGCCAAATTGTTCATAGCTCGATTGGCGAAGCGTCTGAAGACATCCTGCACTTCAGTCTTGTAAAGGATTATGTGCACCCAAGTATATCTAGAGTAATCATCAACAATGACGAAGCCATAGAGGCAAGCAGTAGTAGTAAAAGTTGAGTAGTGAGTGGGACCAAAAAGATCCATGTGAAGCAGTTCGAAGGGTTGAGTAGTGGTCATGATTGTCTTCGAAGGATGTTTTGCCCTTGTCATCTTCCCTGCTTCACAGGCACCGCATAAGTGATCTTTCTTGAACTTGACGCCCTCGATGCCTATGACATGCTTCTTCTTCGCAAGGGTGTGGAGGTTCCTCATGCCAGCATGCCCAAGCCTCCGATGCCAAAGCCAGCATTCTGAAGCTTTTGCAAGAAGACATACTGCAAGTTGTGGCCCTGCTGAGAAATCTACCACGTACAAATCATCTTTCGATACCCTTCAAACACTAGAGACTTGTCAGATTCCATTAGTACCAGGCAACGATATTTTCCAAACATTACGATCATGTTCAAATCGCAAAGCATTGAGACAGACATTAAGTTGAAGCCAAGGGATTCAACAAGCATGACTTTATCCATGTGTTGATCCTTTGAGATTGCAACTCTACCTAGACCCAATACCTTACTTTTACCAGTGTCAGCAAATGTGATGTGGCTCTTGTCGGATGGACGTAAGGTTGAGTCCATAAGAAGGCTTCTTTTGCCAGTCATGTGATTTGTACACCCACTGTCAATAATCCATTCTGAAGACTTTGAAGACGCTGGTGTCGTACCCTACAGTGCAGTTAGGGGGATAGGCTTCACGAAGAGAATTGTGAAGCAAAAACATTTGACGAACCAGTGGGTTATGAAAACTTAGATCCAGATTAGGACTAATAGGGAGAGTAGCATGCGATTCAGGAACGAAGTACATAATGATGCCATTCGGGCATTTTATCTTGCGCCCTACAAGATTTTTAAGGTCCCCAGCAATAGCGTCAGAAGATTTTGTTTTCTGCTGGAGACCTTTCCCTGCAAAAGAGAGTTAAGCTTTCTTAACCACCCACATCTTCAAGGGTGGCTTAGAAGCAATAAGTCTAAGTGCAGCATCTGAGAATTTTGGCTTTGAAGCCTTAGCAAACAGTCTAGCAGGTGGACAATAGTACTCATAGGAATAGGCAGAATAATTTTTGGTCATATGAACATGACGGTTTGATGAACCGCTCTCATATTCATATGCCTGAGTATGGTTTCCCTGCAAAACATTTGCGTTAGTGTGACTCGGGTGAGTCCTCTGTTTGTATGAAGCCTTTGGACTATATGAAGCCTTTGGTCTGAGGTTTGTCTTCTTCAAGTGAGGTGTCATGAAGACATTCACAGGAAGATTTTCCAGACACTTTTTCGGAACCCAGATTTTCTTCATAGGCGGTCCATTCCTGTAGTTAGTACCAATGTACCTGGCAAACACTTCACCATTCTGATTCTTAAACAGTTTATAGTTTGCATCAAAGGATTCATCAATAATAATGGGGTTAGCACAAGTGAAGCCAGATAAATTGGATGGATCTGCTGAAGGTTCCTTTGCAGCAACCCATGTGGTTTTGGGGTACTGCTCAGGTTTCCAGTAAGAGCCATCTGCATTTATTTTCCTCACGAACCCAACACCCTCTTTCCTAGGGTTTCGGTTCAGAATCTGCTTCTTGAGGACATCACATAATGTCTGATGTCCTTTAAGACTTTTGTACATCCCTGTTTCAAGCAATGTCTTCAACCTAGCATTCTCATCAGCAATAGCAGTGGTATCCTCAGCAGAGGGGTTAGTTACCACATCAACAGTTGAAGATATTGCAACAGCAGTAGCAGTGGAACATTCAGCAACAGAAGTAGCATTATCACGCTCAATGCATTTAAGACATGGTGGTTCAAATCCTTCCTGAGCGGAACTGATCTGTTCGGCGCGAAGTGACTCGTTTTCCTTTTGAAGATCTTCATGAGCCGCTCTCAATTTCTCAAGTTCTTGCTTCCTTTGAAGATAATCATAGGAAAGCTTTTCATGAGTTGTTGAGAGAGTATCAAGACGATCTTCAAGTTCCTGATACTTAACGTGAAGATTTTTTATGTCTTCAATTAAGGATTCAGATCGAGTCATTTCAGCACCCAACAGATCATCGCTTCTGTCTAACAGTTTTTGAATATGTTCCATGGCTTTCTGTTGTTCAGTTGCAATTTTAGCAAGTGTTTTGTAGCTGGGTTTTGAATCACAATCAGAGTCATCGTCACTAGATGTTTGATAGCGGGTAGTGCGTGTGTTTACCTTGGCACCGCGTGCCATGAAGCAGTAGGTAGGAGTGAAGTCGTCCTTGTCATTTGCATTGGTGTCGGTGATGAAGTCATTGTCTTCAGTGTTGAAGATGGACTTGGCGACGTATGCTGTAGCCAGACTCGCAATGCCAGAATCAGACTCCTCCTCAGACTCCACCTCTGCCTCCTCAGAAGCGGACTCCTCCTCTGAATCCATTTCCTTGCCAACAAACGCACGTGCCTTGCCAGATGAGCTCTTCTTGTGTGATGAAGACTTTGAGGAAGACTTGGAAGAAGACTTTGAGTATTTCTTCTTCTTCTTCTTGTTGTCAGAATCATATTCCTTGCTCTTCTTCTTCCTTCTGTTCTCATTGTCCCACTGTGGACACTCAGAGATGAAGTGTCCAGTTTTCTTGCACTTGTGACATGTTTTCTTCTTGTAGTCATGAGCAGAAGCTTCATCATTCCTTGAGCTTGATCGTGAAGACTTTTCTGAAGCCTTTCTTCTTGGTGAATTTTTGGAACTTCTTCACTAGCATTGCAAGTTCCCTTCCAATGTCTTCAGGATCATCAGAACTGCTGTCAGATTCTTCTTCAGATGAGGAAACAGCTTTTGCCTTCAAGGCACGAGTTCGCCCATAGTTTGGACCGTAGATATCTCTTTTCTCAGAAAGCTGAAACTCATGTGTGTTGAGCCTCTCAAGTATGTCAGACGGATCGAGTGTCTTGAAATCAGGACGTTCTTGAATCATCAGGGCCAGGATGTCAAACGAACTATCAAGTGATCTCAGCAGCGTCTTGACGATTTCATGTTTGGTGATCTCAGTGGCGCCGAGGGCTTGAAGCTCATTTGTGATGTCAGTGAGCCGGTCAAATGTGTGCTGGACATTCTCATTGTCATTTCGCTTGAAGCGGTTGAAGAGGTTGCGAAGAACACTGATTCTTTGATCTCTCTGGGTTGAGATGCCTTCATTGACCTTGGAGAGCCAGTCCCAGACCAGCTTGGATGTCTTCAAGGCACTCACACGGCCATACTGTCCTTTGTCAGATGACCACAGATGATATTCTTGGCAGTAGAGTCCAGTTGAGTGAACTTCTTGACATCAGCAGCAGTGACACCTTCTCCAGCCTTGGGAACGCCGTTCTCGACGACATACCATAGGTCGACGTCAATGGCTTCAAGATGCATGCGCATCTTATTCTTCCAGTAGGGATATTCAGTTCCATCGAAGACGGGGCACGCAGTGGAGACTTTGATTATCCCTGCAGTCGACATAGCTAAAACTCCAGGTGGTTAAACCGAATCACACAGAACAAGGGAGCACCTTGCTCTGATACCAATTGAAAGTGCGTTATATCGACTAGAGGGGGGGTGAATAGGCGATTTTTATGAAAGTCTTCAAAACGTGAGAGTTATGAAGACAAACAGCGAAATTATGCCTTTACTATGCAGCGGAAGTTAGATTACACTAGGCCAGCAATGGTCATGTATTCAATAGAGTGAAAGCACAATGACAAACAACTGCAGTGTAATAAGGATCAGGTAGGAAGAAGTTATGAAGCCGAACAGTTCATACATTCACGTTGTGAAGACAAAAGATAAGGCAAGCATGCAATGGCTTCACAATGTGTAACAGTAAGAAAAGGAAGTGAAGATGAAACCAGTGACTCGTTGAAGACAATGATATGTTGGACCAGTTCCAGTTGCTGTGACAACTGTACGTCTGGTTGGAGCGGCTAGGTATTTAAACCTTAGGACACACAGTCCCGGACACCCAGTCCTGAACACACAGTCCAGGACACCAAGTCCTCACCGTATTCTCCTTGAGCTAAGGTCACTTAGTCCTCGCCCAATCACTCCGGTAAGTCTTCAAGGTAGACTCCCAAACCTTCACAGACTTCGTTCACTGGCAATCCACAATGTCTCTTGGATGCTCTGAACGCGACGCCTAACCGTCTGGAGGATTCACAGTCCTCAAGTGTAATAAGTCTTCAGATCACACAGACAAGAAGACTTAGTGATGCCCAATTTACTCTGGCTCTGGTGGTTAGGGCTTTCTCCTCACTAGAATTTTTCTCTCAAAGGCTTCGAGGTGGGTTGCTCTCAAACGACAAAAGCCGTGCACTGAAATCTAAGCAGCCAACCGTTTATGGTTGTGGGGGTGGGCTATTTATAGCCACTTGGCAACCCGACCTGATTTGTCCGAAATGACCCTGGGTCACTAAGGAACTGACATGTGTCTCAACGGTCAGATTTCAAACTCTCATGGCAACTTTGCTTGGGCTACAAGCAAAGCTAACTTGTCCGGCTCTGGACAAGATTCGCTCTCATTATCTTCGCTCGAAGACATAGGTTTTTGATTTAGGCATCACTTCAGTCATTCTGACTGGTTCTCCTGGACCCCACTTAACAGTACGGTGGTTCCTATGACTCAACACAAAAGAAAAAGAACTAAGAAGGATCTAAGTCTTCGAGTTCCATAGGCTTCATAACGTGTCTTCTTTTGTCATAGTCTTCAATGTGAATATCTTCATATACCACCTTTGTCTTCAATGTCTTCATACATTTTTAGGGGTCATCTCTAGTAGTAAAACCGAATCAATGAGGGACTTCTACCTGTGTTTTCCTGCAATTCTCACAAACACATTAGTCCCTCAACTAGGTTTGTCGTCAATACTCCAAAACCAACTAGGGGTGGCACTAGATGCACTTACAGTTCGCAAGTACCAAGTGATTCATAATCAAGTGGTTCCAAAATTCCATCAGTATGGAGTTTCTTCATGCGCTTTACACCGATATGACCTAAACGGCAGTGCCACAAATAAGTTGCACCATCATTATCAACTCTGCATCTTTTGGCTTCAACATTATGAATATGTGTGTCACTACTATCGAGATTCAATAAGAATAGACCACTCTTCAAGGGTGCATGACCATAAAAGATATTACTCATATAAATAGAACAACCATTATTCTCTGATTTAAATGAATAACCGTCTCGCATTAAACAAGATCCAGATATAATTTTCATGCTCAACGCTGGCACCAAATAACAATTATTTAGGTCTAATACTAATCCTGAAGGTAGATGTAGAGGTAGCGTGCCGACCGTGATCACATCGACTTTGGAACCATTTCCCACGCGCATCGTCACCTCGTCCTTAGCCAATCTTCGCTTAATCCGTAGTCCCTGTTTCAAGTTGCAAATATTAGCAACAGAACCAGTATCAAATACCCAGGTGCTACTGCGAGCATTAGTAAGGTACACATCAATAACATGTATATCACATATACCTTTGTTCACCTTGCCATCCTTCTTATCCGCCAAATACTTGGGGCAGTTCCGCTTCCAGTGACCAGTCTGCTTGCAGTAGAATCATTCAGTTTCAGGCTTAGGTCCAGACTTGGGTTTCTTCTCTTGAGCAGCAACTTGCTTGCTGTTCTTCTTGAAGTTCCCCTTCTTCTTCCCTTTGCCCTTTTTCTTGAAACTAGTGGTCTTGTTGACCATCAACACTTGATGCTCCTTTTTGATTTCTACCTCCGCAGCTTTTAGCATTGCGAAGAGCTCGGGAATAGTCTTATTCATCCCTTGCATATTATAGCTCATCACGAAGCTCTTGTAGCTTGGTGGCAGTGATTGGAGAATTCTGTCAATGACGCAATCATTTGGAAGATTAACTCCCATCTGAATCAAGTGATTATTATACCCAGACATTTTGAGTATATGCTCACTGACAGAACTATTCTCCTCCATCTTGCAGCTATAGAACTTATTGGAGACTTCATATCTCTCAATCAGGGCATTTTCTTGAAATATTAACTTCAACTCCTGGAACATCTCATATGCTCCATGACGTTCAAAACATCGTTGAAGTCCCAATTCTAAGCCGTAAAACATGGCACACTGAACTATCGAGTAGTCATCAGCTTTGCTCTGCCAGACGTTCATAACATCTAGTGTTGCTCCAGCAGTAGGCCTGGCACCCAGCGGTGCTTCCAGGACGTAATTCTTCTATGCAGCAATGAGGATAATCCTCAAGTTACGGACCCAGTCCGTGTAATTGCTACCATCATCTTTCAACTTTGCTTTCTCAAGGAACGCATTAAAATTCAACGGAACAACAGCACGGGCCATCTATCTACAATCAAACATACATAAGCAAGATACTATTAGGTACTAAGTTCATGATAAATTCAAGTTCAATTAATCAAATTACTTAAAGAACTCCCACTTAGATAGACATCCCTCTAATCCTCTAAGTGATCACGTGATCCAAATCAACTAAACCATGTCCGATCATCACGTGAGATGGAGTAGTTTCATTGGTGAACATCACTATGTTGATCATATCTACTATATGATTCACGCTCGACCTTTCGGTCTCCGTGTTCCGAGGCCATATCTGCATATGCTTGGCTCGTCAAGTATAACCTGAGTATTCCACGTGTGCAACTGTTTTTCACCCGTTGTATTTGAACGTAGAGCCTATCACACCCGATCATCACGTGGTGTCTCAGCACAAAGAACTTTCGCAACGGTGCATACTCAGGGAGAACACTTCTTGATAATTTTAGTGAGAGATCATCTTATAATGCTACCGTCAATCAAAGCAAGATAAGATGCATAAAAGATAAACATCACATGCAATCAATATAAGTGATATGATATGGCCATCATCATCTTGTGCCTGTGATCTCCATCTCCGAAGCACCGTCATGATCACCATCGTCACCGGCGCGACACCTTGATCTCCACCGTAGCATCGTTGTCGTCTCGCCAATCTTATGCTTCCACGACTATCGCTACCGCTTAGTGATAAAGTAAAGCATTACGGCGCGATTGCATTGCATACAATAAAGCGAAAACCATATGGCTCCTGCCAGTTGCCGATAACTCGGTTACAAAACATGATCATCTCATACAATAAAATTCAGCATCATGTTTTGACCATATCACATCACAACATGCCCTGCAAAAACAAGTTAGACGTCCTCTACTTTGTTGTTGCAAGTTTTACGTGGCTGCTACGGGCTTAAGCAAGAACCAATCTTACCTACGCATCAAAACCACAACGATAGTTTGTCAAGTTGGTGCTGTTTTAACCTTCGCAAGGACCGGGCGTAGCCACACTTGGTTCAACTAAAGTTGGAGAAACTGTCACCCGCAAGCCACCTATGTGCAAAGCACGTCGGGAGAACCGGCCTCGCGTAAGCGTACGCGTAATGTCGGTCCGGGCCGCTTCGTCCAACAATACCGCCGAACCAAAGTACGACATGCTGGTAAGTAGTATGACTTATATCGCCCACAACTCACTTGTGTTCTACTCGTGCATATAACATCAACACATAAAACCTAGGCTTGGATGCCACTGTTGGGGAACGTAGTAATTTCAAAAAATTTCCTACGCACACGCAAGATCATGGTGATGCATAGCAACGAGAGGGGAGAGTGAGATCTACGTACCCTTGTAGATCGACAACGGAAGCGTTTGGTTGATGTAGTCGTACGTCTCCACGGCCCGACCGATCAAGCACCGAAACTACGGCACCTCCGAGTTCTAGCACACGTTCAGCTCGATGATGATCCGCGGACTCCGATCCAGCAAAGTGTCGGGGAAGAGTTCCGTCAACACGACGGCGTGGTGACGATCTTGATGTACTACTGTCGTAGGGCTTCGCCTAAGCACCGCTACAATATTATCGAGGACTATGGTGGCAGGGGGCGCCGCACACGGCTAAGAATATGATCACGTGGATCAACTTGTGTTCCTCTGGGGTGCCCCTGCCTCCGTATATAAAGGCTCAAGGGGGGGGTGGCCGGCCTAGGAGAGGCGCGCCAGGAGGAGTCCTACTCCCTCCGGGAGTAGGACTCCCCCCCCCAATCCTAGTTGGAATAGGATTCGCGAGGTGGAAAAGAGAGAGAGAGAAGGAGGGGGGCGCCGGCCCCCTCTCTACTTGTCCTATTCGGACTAGGGGGGAGGGGCGCGCGGCCCAGCCCTAGCCGCCTCTCCTCTTCTTCCACTAAGTCCCACTAAGGCCCATATAGCTCCCGGGGGGTTCCGGTAACCTCCCGGTACTCCGGTAAAATCCCGATTTCACCCGGAACACTTCCGATATCCAAACATAGGCTTCCAATATATCAATCTTTATGTATCGACCATTTCGAGACTCCTCGTCAAGTCCGTGATCACATCCGGGACTCCAAACAACCTTCGGTACATCAAAACGTATAAACTCATAATATAACTGTCATCGAAACCTTAAGCGTGCGGACCCTATGGGTTCGAGAACAATGTATACATGACCGAGACATGTCTTCGGTCAATAACCAATAGCGGGACCTGGATGCCCATATTGGCTCCTACATATTCTACGAAGATCTTTATCGGTCAGACCGCATAACAACATACGTTGTTCCCTTTGTCATCGGTATGTTACTTGCCCGAGATTTGATCGTCGGTATCCAATACCTAGTTCAATCTCGTTACCGGCAAGTCTCTTTACTCGTTCCGTAATACATCATCCCGCAACTAACTCATTAGTTGCAATGCTTGCAAGGCTTAAGTGATGTGCATTACCGAGAGGGTCCAGAGATACCTCTCCGACATTCGGAGTGACAAATCCTAATCTTGAAATACGCCAACCCAACATGTACCTTTGGAGACACCTGTAGAGCTCCTTTATAATCACCCAGTTACGTTGTGACGTTTGGTAGCACACAAAGTGTTCCTCCGGCACACGGGAGTTACATAATCTCATAGTCATAGGAACATGTATAAGTCATGAAGAAAGCAATAGCAACATACTAAACGATCGGGTGCTAAGCTAATGGAATGGGTCATGTCAATCAGATCATTCAACCAATGATGTGATCCCATTAATCAAATAACAACTCTTTGTCCATGGTTAGGAAACATAACCATCTTTGATTAACGAGCTAGTCAAGTAGAGGCATACTAGTGACACTCTGTTTGTCTATGTATTGACACATGTATTATGTTTCCGGTTAATACAATTCTAGCATGAATAATAAACTTTTATCATGATATAAGGAAATAAATAATAACTTTATTATTGCCTCTAGGGCATATTTCCTTCATGACTCGTGGCATGAAGACGATGACATCTATGTCTAAGGTGATGGTGATGAAGACGAAGGCAATGATGTTGATATTAGTGGCGAGCCACTGTTCATCGACGAGCTCACCCAAAGAGCGGAAACACAAAAGAAGCGGAAGAGCATTCACACGGGTTCATATACACAAGACGAGGACAAGTTGATTTGCCAAGCATGGATGGAGATTAGCCAAGATCCGAGGACCGGCGCGCAACAAAATGGCATTGTTTTTTGGACGAGAGTCCACAAAACATTCCATGAAAGGAAGGTGTTTGAGCCCTACCAAATTACAAGCAACGGTGGCATCGGCTCGATTCAAAAAATATGGTTGTTCATCCAACAAGAGTGCAACAAGTATTGCACCGCATTTGAGAGTGTTGAAGCACGACCCGTGAGTGGTCTCGGCGTTGGGGACATGGTATGCTCTTCTCTTTCTAGCCCTTTCCTTGCTACGGCCATGAGATTTCGGCCGTGTATATGTTTGCATGTTCACTTGTTGTTGATCATGTGGTGTAGGCATTTCAATCTTTGGAGGCATTCAAGGCCCGGCACAATGACAAGCCATTCACTCTTACGCATTGTTGGACGATCATCAACAATTGCCCTAAGTTCAAGGATCAATACCGTGAACTTCAAAGGAAGAGAGGCAAGAAGACGACCAAGTTCGCCGGAGGTGGGGATGGCGAGGCGTTGAAGAGGCCGAGGGGCAAGACCAACTCCAAGGTGGACGACATACGTGACGCCTCATCCAGGGCCTTGCATGGCATGATGTCACAAAAGAATGTGAGGGACGAGAAGAAGCGGCAAAGCAAGGACGAGCAAATGAAGCAATACCTAGACCTCCAAAGACAGAAGCTTGAGATGGAGGAGGCGGCCAAGAAGAGGAAGATAGACATGGAGGAGGCGGCCCGGCAAAGGCAGCTCGACATGGAAGAGGCCGCCCGGCAAAGGCAGCTCGACATCGAGGCCGACAACGTCAAGGCCAGGCAGAGGCAGCTCGACATCGAGGCCACCAATGCCGCCACAAAAGTGAAGGAGGTGGCCCTTGCGATCATGAGAGTGGACTTGTCGAAGATGAGCGACAAGACGAGGGCCTGGTTTGAGGCCAGGCAGAAGGAGATGCTCGAGCCGAAGGCCTGAACTAGGTCGTCCGATCGGCGTGGCCGTTCTTTTTGGAGGCTGGCACGGGTGCCGCCCGCTCGCTGGGCCGCTGGCAGTGTGCCGGCGAGAAAACATTCATTTTGGAGACCGGCTGTGTTGCCGGCGAGGACAACTATTCATTTTGGAGGCTGGCTGTGTTGCCGGCCGCTGGCCGATGCCGGCGATGGATGTGTAGGCCGCTGGCTTTGTTGCCGGCGTGATGAACTGGGATCGTGAACTAGGGCTTGGCATTTGAAACGTTTCTTTTTTTAAATAGACGCGGACAGGATAGGGCAAAAGGATGCGGCCGCGCGCTGGGCGCACGGCCACCGCATCCCAGGACACGCCCGGACATGACCCCAAATCCCTACCCAAAGGGACAGAAACCGGACAAAACGGACGTCTGTTTGGGATCGCGTGGTGGAATTGGCCTAATATGCTTCAACTATGGCATTTTGTATTTTCCTTTTAAATTTATATGGAACATCGGAAACCCAGCCATGGCGGCAGTGGCGTAGTACTTCACCTAACTCCCCAACGCCATGTCTCAGCAGAACAAGGCGGATGGATCCGTGATCCACATGTTGATAAAAGGAGAGACAAAAAATAAGAGGAATGTTGCCACTTGTCATGACAGAGATGTGACATTTCTCATCTTTTGTCCTTATCAAAACATGTGTATGAACGGTCTTAATTTGTATTTCATCCATTCCACATGTGATGGTGATATACATGGGCTTTCTTAAATAGACTTAATTTTTAGACACGGCCTTCTCACTGTCGGGCGGCACCATCCTGCTGCTGAGTGTGGTCGTGGTGGTGTGCGTCATTAGCACCGCAATAATAATCGGTGATTTAGAATCAAAATCGTATCAAAACAGAAGATAGTGTCTTAGACAAGAAATGTCTATGACGTGATATTTTTTCACCCGTTGCAACGCATGGACATATTTACTAGTAATAGATAAAATTGGGTTTCTGGTCCGGGCATGTTTATATACTAGTAATAGATAAAGGGACTGTGCTAACGACCAGTCGACTGGTCGTTAGCAGCAGATCCGCACAATTTATTCCTGTACGATCCACTTCTCTCGATACGAACAACATGCAGCCAAGCGTATACGCCAGACGAACAATTTTTGAGCCCGCGTGACTCTCCTGTGCTAATTAGCTCCAATTAATTTAATTAAGTATGCATTCATGTGAGACAAAAATGGTGATGTCAGCAAAGATTCCAACAAAATTTAAAATTCAAAATGTTTTGTAGCTTGAACCGTTGCTCCGATCAAAAAATCGTTTTCACATAAAAGATTCATCGCGGCAAGACCTTCGAAACTAGATCCCACGTTGATATGTTCCGACGATTTTTTTTCCGAGAAAACAGTTACCACGCATCTGCTATGCAAGTTACCATGTCAGTTGTGCATAAGTTATCATGTTATTTTTTAGATAGCTTACTAGGCTTGCTGCCTGGTAGTTATCATGTTGTTTACAAAGGAATTACAGGGACATAAAAATAGTCTCTCAAACCTTCGCTTCACATGCACATGCCTTAATGCATTAGGGGGAAATGGATGTCATCTTAGATGCTTCCCTATTTTCAAACTTTAAAAGGTTTTTATAGCGTGAACTGTCTGTCCGATCAAAAAATCATTTTCACGCAGTAAAAACCATCGCGATGAGATCTACTCCCTCCGTTCCAAATTACTCGTCGAAGAAATGGATGTATCTAGAACTAAAATACATCTAGATACATCCATACATGCGACAAGTAATTCGGAACAGAGGGAGTAGTAAACTAGATCACGTGTTGATATGTTCTGATGATTTTTCCGTGCAAATAGTTACTAGGCATGGGCTAAGTAAGCTATCGGCTCTGATGTATGTATATTATCATGCTCTTTATACGTGAGTTACCATGGTATATTGTCAACTTGTTTTTTGGGGACAAAAATTACCGTGTTGCTTGTGCGTGTGTTATCATGCACACAGTCCGTATATTACCACGTTATTTACACATAAGTTGTCAAAGGTATGTTTTCGAACAACTTCCTCCCCCTCCCCCTTCCTCCGGTTCAAAGTTACAATGGTGTTTTGTACGCGAGTTATCAAGTTTACAACATGTATATTATATTGTGCTATTTACATATGGAGGTTATCGGGAGGGGCCTATATTTTCAAACAACTTCCTCCCATCCCCCACCCTCAGGTCAAAATTACTGTGGTGTTTGCGCATGAGTTATCATGTATACGATGCTTATAGTACCACGCTATTTACAACCCTCAGTTCAAAGTTACCATGGTGTTTATGCCTGAGTTATCAGCTCTGTTGTGCGTATGTTACCACCTATTTATACATAATTTACCGTGGGTATGTGTTTTGCCCCGGTCTAAAGTTACCATGGTGTTTGTGCATAAATCAAGTGTGCAATTCGTATATTACCATACTATTTACGTTGAAGTTACCAAGGTATTCTTTCAACAACTATCCCCCCCTCCGGGTTAAGAAGTTACCATGATATTTATACCTGAGTTATCAGGTCTACTATGCATATACTCCCTCCGTTTCTTTTTACTCCGCATATAAGATTTGGTCAAAGTAAAACTACACCAAGTTTGACCAAATTTATTTAAAAAAATATGAATATCTACAATATTAAAACTATATAATATGAAAGTACGTTTCATGGTGTATGTGATAATATTAATTTCATATTGTGAATGTTTATATTTTTTAATATAAAGTTAGTCAAACTTTACAAAGCTTGACTTTGACCAAACCTTATATGCGGACTAAAAAGAAACGGAGGGAGTATTACCATTCTATTTCCAAAGAAATTATCAAGGGTGTGGTTTCAACAACAATTTTTTCTCTGGGCCTAGGTTACCACGTGTCTATGTGTAATTTACCATGTCCGCATTGTGTATATTATCATGCTATTTAGGCAGAAGTACCATGTTGTTAATACTCATGGGTTATCAGGTCAATGGTGTGTATAGGTTATCAGATTCACCTTCATTTTCCCCGGGTTTACGATCATTTTGAAAAAAATACCTTGCTAGAAAAAATTACCGCGGTTTTTACATAGGTTATCAGGTTTACGGTTTGTATATTACTTTGTTATTAATACATGAGTTATCACCTCTGTGATTCGTAAAGTTGCCATGCTATCATAGGGCCTACAGATCAAAAACTAGCTACTAATTATGCATGCAAGTTTAGGCATTAACTCCTTCAATGGTCAGGTGATCGTTAATTTTGCATGTAGTTTATTGTTGATGATTTATTCTTCTGGCTCCTCAAATCACGCATTGATATGCTTTTACATGCACCCCCATATCAATTCACCTACTCACATGCATGTGTGCATGCAATAACTCCAAAGAAAAATCGAATGAGTTAAAATAAGAGGGCTTAAAAATTCTGGAGAATGAAAGTAGATAAAAAGCTAACCTGCTCCTAGGCATGTGAAAGAGCCAGACGAGATGGTTGGCTGCCTGTGCTGTAGCTAGTGGGTCGACAAACAGTCGACAGGAAATTAGCTTTGTCGATAGATAAAATTGGGTTTCTGGTCGTACGTCGTCTCTAGCGATTTTGCAACAACGTCCTTGTGTTTTTTAGTATTCAACCCGCAGTCCTGTTTTACATGGATAAATGAGAAAACTTTTCATTCTTTTACAAAACAGACCCTATAATTTGTAGTATTCAACCCACGGTGCAGAACGGTGGTGGGACTAGAGCTTGCACGGCCGGATCCATGCGTAGCATGGGCGAGGGAGGCGGATCCGAAGGCGGGGTTGCCGGTGATGACAAGCAAGGCCGGAGCGCGGCTTGCCGGGCAGTCGCGGCTCCTGGGCAGAAAGAAGTCAGGGAGGTGAGGGAGAGAACAAGGGAGAAAGGAGGGGCGGGGCGGCGACAGGAGGTCGAACGAGGCGGGGGCGCGGTGCAGAGTGCAGCCGCGGCGGTTGTGGCCACGGGCATCATGGGGACGGAGGCGAGCGGCTCGGCCATGGAATTTTATACATCGGAGGCCTCGCTGCATCAAGTCAACATGCAAAGGATGGGACAGAACAAATAAATTAATCCCGCAAGTGAAAAGAGGGATTCAAGGAACAAATAAACTCTCCAATAATAGGAGATTACAAACCGAATCATCGGATGCTTCCATCAAAAATCCCAATTTACAATTGAGTCAGGTGGCAAAACTTGCTAATACAAAATAAAGGGGAGGACGGGCGCCAGCGGCCGACAAACTCGGAGGCGGCGACGACGCGAGGACATCTGGTTGTGGTAGCGGCCGCGAGGCTCCCTGCATGCTCCCTGCCAAGGAAAAGAAAGAACTTAGACACTACAATAAATATGTCAACTTATGACCACCACTATTGGTCACTGAATGGTCACAAATTTCCATTTATGACCTTTTTGTGACCAAAAACATAAGGTCAAAAGCTGGGCGTCGTAAACTAACTATAGCGACCTTTCTTCTGGAATGGTCGCAAATGTTTATGACCAAAATATGTCCACTATGGTGTTTTGGTCACTAGCAACCTCTCCAGGCCACGTAGCCATCCAGTGTGGCAAGCTGATGTGGCACAAGATTCAGCCCGGCCCAATTCAGTTTTCTACATGGGCCTAGCCCAACAATTCGGCCTATTTGTGTTTTTTTCTCATATTAATTTTGGCTAGGTAAATGGGCCAAGCCCAACAATTAAGCCTTCTCATTTTTGGGCCGTGGCCTTTTCCGCTAGAAAGTTTTAGTTTTTTTGTAATATAAAAAAGGTCCACTAGTCAAATGGGTCCCAGATGTCAGGTTCAGGTATGTGGGTCCCAGCTAGCAAGTTCATATTCTTCATATTTCAATTTAACAGTAAATAAATAACCAGTATTTAAATTGGCACAAACAAAACACACACATAATACTCCAAATATTATCAGCCAGATTCAGTACAGAGCTCCTATTGTACAAATAACATATACTTTACAAGCTCTAACATATACAAGCTCTACACATGATACATTTACAAGCTCTATACATCTACAAGCTCTACAAGCTCTACAAGTTGCCCTGGTGTTAACCCTGTAGCTCTACAAGTGTCTTCAATCTTCTTCAACATGGAGCTCCTTCGGTAGCGAGCACAAACTGGGCACCTGCATCATCACAGGAAGACAATTTTAGATCATAAAAACGAATGTTCCAAGCACAGTTTAGAGAAAAGAACCAAGTAAATTTGCCCTCAATCATATAAACAAAGTTTAGAGAAAACCAAACATGAACAAGCACTTATTATGCAGTTTTTAAAGTTTTTTATACATTTATTTTCTATTAGCAAAACTGAATATGCTACTTCCTGATTCTTGGTTGCATAGTCCAGCTAGCTACACCAGTTTGCTCTCATGCAAAAATTAGAAAGAAAAAAAGAACAACAAATAAATCAACACTGACTTCTCTAACACGTACAACAACTTGCTGATATAACTTTCTCCTAATTGCATTCTCATATATATGACGGAGCCAACATGTGATGTTACTATTCGGTTAAGATTTGGGCCTTCCAACTTTACTTGTCATACATACATATACAGAATTGAGCATGAATCATTGGTCTTAGTTGTATTCCAATATGTACTCAACATATTCCAATAAGACAGAAATGCACACACATGGATTCACAATTAGACTATGCCTCTCTCTCACTCATTTGCAAGAAATGCTCTCTCCCTCTCTCTACTGATGACCATCAACACAATTCTGTAGGGTTGTAAACTGATTTTTGAGAGAATAGACAGTCAATTTGTGTGCTGATTGGACCTAGTTTTAAAGAAACAAAAAGGATTGGCAGCATATGGAGAGGGAGATGGACGTGCTACCTACTGTTGCAGTGGTGCGTCGTGGTGGCCTACTTGAGCTCCTCCTCCTAATGCTGCTCACTAACCTGCAGGACAAACAAGGCCATAGGTGAGCTGCAGCAAAGGCATTTCCTGATGATTTATTGAGTTCATGGCCACCTACAGAAATATTAGAGGGGCATGATAAGGAGTTGTAAAATACGAAGAGCCGCCTAGACCTATACCGAATAGTAATGCATATATTCAGGAATGTGAAGTTCAACAATTGTTCGAAAAAACAAGGAAAAATACTTCTTAATGTTTCAAGTGCAGCAGAATATATGCAAGTCCCAAGCATCCAGATGACTACTGTAGTCGATTGATAGCAGTAAATGTATACAAAAACAAACACTGCTTGACAATTGAGGTAATTAAACATTAAAGAACTCATTACATATGCTTTTCTTCATCCAGCATGATAACATGTTACTGCCATGCTATTGTGATTAAAACAGTAAGATTTCATCAAGCCTATGTCAAGCATAACAGGAACATATTATAAAATACAGAATAGTAGTGCAGTGCCTTCAAGTGTTTAATGACTCATGGTACAGTAATAATCACAATAAACTATCAGTACATGTGTGGCTAGTTGCAAGGTGTCTACCATCAGACACATCATCATCACACATCATCATCACAGTAGGAGTAATCTAGTGTAGACAAATACCATGAGAGGATTGTTCACTGAATGGTAAATTGAGGGATTCAGTGCTAAGTCAAATGAAACCAAACCACGCAATTGCGAGCACCAGCCAAGCAATTCAACGAAGCAACGAGCAAGGTACTCTGGAACACTGGGAGGAGCGGTGGACGACAAAACCAATGGCGCATGCATGGCTCTCTGGGGCGCAGAGCTAGCAGTTGCGTCCCTTCTGGGGTCCATGGCACTATGTCAATTGTTGTTGTGGTTCATATCATTGACGCTTCATTTCTGTTTGCAAGCAGCGCGTCAGCGGGCAGGAGGGGAAACGTGAGCCTGACCTGAAGTAAACAGGCATACGAATGTATGTCAGATGCAGCCAAAAAACAAACAAGATGATTAATCATTGGCAACGAACAGTTGAAACTACACAAGCCTTCCATTTCCTTGTATGGCATGTTTGTTTAGGTTCCATACAGACATAGAAAGCATATATCAATCAAACTATACAAGTAGTAAAAATAACAGCGTGTGCAAGCAAGCAAGCAAGAGATAATGTTCTGCTAAAAAAATAGAGTATTGGCAAAGAATAGAGCATACAAGCTACACAAGTCTGTATACACTAGATTAGGAAATGAATGAAGAGGGGACACCTGAAACTATACAAGTCTATTTGTAATTTATACACCTGAAACTATACAAGACTAGATTAGGTAGTGTTCCACTGTTTGTTTCCATTTGCTTGGTAGGAATAGATAGATACATACATAAATAGAAAAAGAGCAGCACAGGTATCAAGTGAAAAAAAATCAGTGGGTGGATTGATGTGTTCCACATGTGTTCAACCGTGGTAAAACTCCCTATGCCGATCGATTGCGTACAGGTTCTGTGAGGCAATTGGAATAACATTTTCAGATGCATCTAGCTCCTTGATTGAGTGGGGAACCCTGATTAGTTTGTTCCCCATTATACTTCCTTCTGAGGAATCCCAACTGTTATCCAAATTGAGTTGTGACAGAGTTGTATACAATACTACTAGGAAAATAGTAGTACAGGCAAGTAGTGTGTGTAATCCAAGGACAGCGCGAGTACTACAGTCAATCAGTCATATGGAGCTGGAACAACAGGGACAAAGCGAGCAGGGGAACAAAATTCGCCGCCTCGGCGACGAGAGGAGGAGGGGAGGCAGACCTGGGAGAGCGGGTTGGTGGAGAACTCCGGGATGGAGAGGAACTCGTCCTCGGAGACGAATCCCTTGGCGCTGCGGTGGGCAACTTCACCTGGAGGGAGCACTCTGCACGCGCTGGCAGGAAGTTAAGCAAGTCAGACACCATGAAAGATGAGGCAAAAAACTGACTGAATCGAGGCCGATTTGAGAACTTGCTTGCCGAGGATGAGGAGGTCGGGGGTCTCCTGGAGCGCGAGGGCGCGGAGGATCTTGGCGACGGCAAGCGGGAGGACGCGGGCGAAGGCATCGGTGATCATGCGGAAGGGCCGCGTGAGGGTGCCCCAGCGCAGCATCTCAGCCTGGTTCTGCAGCAGCAGCTTGACGCGCTCCACCGGTGCCGCCCCCGTCTTGGCCAACACCGCCGCCGCGCTGCCCTGGCGAACGACCTGGCGGATGTAGTCGCCCCTGTCGAGGATGTAGTCATCCCCATCATCCCTTTCAAGGATGGAGCGCTCGGACCCACCAGATGGAGCGCTGGGACCTGCCAGGACGTCAGTTGCACACGCATCACCGTCGCAGTAGGAGGCAGCGCACGGCCATGAAGAGCGCCTGGTGGGAGAGCGGCGGGAGATCCATCGTCGGGCGGGCGGCCAACCGGAGAGCCGGCGCGGAGCTGACCAAACGGAACCCTAGCGCGTCGGTCGACCTGCTCGACTCGATCTGGGGCATAGGGTAGGGAGAGATGGTGAGGGAAGGGAGGGACGAGGTCGGCGGCGGTGGTGAGGAGGGCTGCGAGATCGGCGGTGGGTGGGATCGGCGGGTAAAGGACTGGATCAGGGAAAGAAGGCCGGGGAGAGGACTGGATCGAGGGAGGAGGTGGCGGCGGCTGCGAGGAGAGGAGTCACGCGAGGGAGAGAGAGAGGGCTCGCGGGGGAGAAGGGCGTGGGGGAGGCCATGGACGGCGGGGAGCTCGTCCGGAGAGGGGTGGAGGTGGCGATCTAGAAAGGAGGAGGTGGCGGCTGTGATCTGGAAGGGAGGAGGAGTGGTGTCCGGGGGAGAGAGGGGCTAGGGTTCGCTGCACAGGGGAGAGGGGAGAGGATCTGAGGGGGGAGGGAGAGAAAGAAAGAAAGAATGGAGGCGAGGGGGGTGGGTGGAAAATGTCCATGAGGACAGACCTAGGGTTTCGGCTCGGGTGGGTTTGGGCCGTTGGATCCGGAAGCATCCGACGGTGGTTGATGCGTGATCCGCGTGATATGCTCATGGTCCAATCAGAACGCGGCAAACCATTTGATGACCTTATGACCAATATAAATTGGCCGTGATCGATTCAAGATAAAAAAATTCATTCCATTTTTCAATGCTCAAAATGAGTATTTTTGTGAAAGTCCTATCAAATATTTGTTCAAATGATTCCATATTTCGCACAAGTTTGCATCTTGGAATGGCAAACAATATTGACAAAGGGAGTTTTCATTTTCTTTGGACGAAAAAACCATTTTCCATTTTTCGAGTGCCCAAAAGGAGGTTTTTTGTGAAGAACCTATAATATATTTGTTGCAAAATTGTACCAAATCATTTTTCTAAAATACTAGGCCATATTTCATGCGCAATTGACCAAATGGTTGGGTGTAAAAAGTTTTGATCCACCTCTCGTGAAAAAGACAAATTTTCACCGATTCAGTTGGAAGCGGGTCAAATTTGAACTGCAGCTGCCTCATAGTTTGCTATTTTTTTTTTCAAAAATCATTTTTAGTTACATAAGTACCTACTTAATCAGAGAAACACCAAAAAAATTCCAAGATTCAACCACTAGCTAGGAACGGTCATTCCCGCCGTTTTGACCGCATTTTGAAACGGGCATAAAAAATTCAAAAAAATCAAAAAATTGGGAAACCTTCGCATTGTGTCATTATATGTGACCAAGTTCCCAGGAAAAATAACAAACTTGTAATACGGCAATTATTTTAAAAAAGTGTTCTCAGAAACGAGCTATCACGTATGGAGATCAATGGCTTTCAAGCCAAATGATCAATCTTATGGCCACATTCGTGGCATAGTTTCTTCAAATGATCTCATATTGTGCACAAGGGTGCATATTGGAATGGCAAACAATGTTGCCTAATGAAGTTTTCATTTTCTTTGGACGAAAAAACCATTTTTCATTTTCCGAGTGCCCAAAAGGAGGTTTTTTTGTGAAGGACCTCCCAAATAATTGTTGCAAAATTAGACCAAATCAATTTTCTAAAATACTAGGACATATTTAATGCACAATTAACAAAATGGTTGGGTGCAAAAAGTTTTGATCCACCTCTCGTGAAAAAGACAAATTTCCGCCGATTCAGCTGGAAGCGGGTCAAATTTGAACTGCAGCTGCCTCATAGTTTGCTATTTATTTTTTTCAAAAATCATTTCTAGTTACATAAGTACCTACTTAATCATAGAAACACCAAAAAAATTCCAAGATTCAACCACTAGCTAGGAACGGTCATTCCCGCCATTTTGACCGCATTTGAAACGGGCGTAAAAAATTCAAAAAAATCAAAAAATTGGGAAACCTTCGCATTGTGTCATTATATGTGGCCAAGTTCCCAGGAAAAATAACAAACTTGTAATACGGCAATTATTTTAAAAAAGTGTTCTCAGAAATGAGCTATCACGTATGGAGATCAATGGCTTTCAAGCCAAACGCTCAATCTCATGGCCACATTCGTGGCATAGTTTGTTCAAATGATCTCATATTGTGCACAAGGGTGCATATTGGAATGGCAAACAATGTTGCCTAAGGAAGTTTTCATTTTCTTTGGACGGAAAATTCATTTTCCATTTTTCGAGTGCCCGAAATGAGGTTTTTTTGTGAAGGACCTACCATATATTTGTTGCAAAATTGTACCAAATCATTTTTATAAAATATTAGGACATATTTAATGCACAATTGACAAAATGGTTGGGTGCCAAAAGTTTTGATCCACCTCTGGTGAAAAAGACAAATTCCCGCCGATTCAGTTGGAAGCGGGTCAAATTTGAACTGTAGCTGCCTCGTAGTTTGCTCTTTATTTTTTCCAAAAATCATTTCTAGGTACATAAGTATATATTTAATCAGAGAAACATCAAAAAAATTCAAGATTCAACCACTAGCTAGGAACGGTCAAGCCCGCCGTTTTGACCGCATTTTGAAACGGGCATAAAAAATTCAAAAAAAATCAAAAAATTGGAAAACCTTCACATTGCGTCATTATATGTGACCAAGTTACCAGGAAAAATAATAAACTTGTAATACGGTAATTATTTTAGAAAAGTGTTCTCATAAATGAGCTATCATGTGTGAAGATTCATGGATTTCAACCCAAACGCTCAATCTCATGGTCACATTCATGGCATAGTTTGTTCAAATGATCTCATTTTGTGCACAATTGTGCATCTTGGAATTCCAAACAATGTTGCCTAAGGGAGTTTTCATTTTCTTTGCACGGAAAATACATTTTCCATTTTCCGAGTGCCCGAAATGAGGTTTTTTTGTGAAGGACCTACCATATATTTGTTGCAAAATTGGACCAAATCATTTCTATAAAATATTTGGACATATTTAATGCACAATTGACAAAATGGTTGGGTGTAAAAAGTTTTGATCCTCCTCTCGTGAAAAAGACAAATTTCCGTCGATTCAGTTGGAAGCGGGTCAAATTTGAACTGCAGCTGCCTCATAGTTTGCTATTTATTTTTTCCAAAAATCATTTCTAGTTACATAAGTACCTATTTAATCAGAGAAACATCAAAAAAATCCCAAGATTCAACCACTAGCTAGGAACGGTCATTCTCGCCATTTTGACCGCATTTTGAAACTTGCATAAAAAATTCAAAAAAAATCAAAAAATTGGGAAACCTTCGCATTGTGTTATTATTTGTGGCCAAGTTCCTAGGAAAAATAACAAACTTATAAGATGGCAATTATTTTAAAAAAGTGTTCTCAGAAACGAGCTATCACGTGTGGAGATCAATGGCTTTCAAGCCAAATGATCAATCTTATGGCCACATTCATGGCATAGTTTGTTCAAATGATCTCGTATTGTGCACAAAGGTGCATATTGGAATGGCAAACAATGTTGCCTAAGGAAGTTTTCATTTTCGTTGGACAAAAAAACCATTTTCCATTTTTCGAGTGCCCGAAAGGAGGTTTTTTGTGAAGGAACTACCAAATAATTGTTGCAAAATTGGACCAAATTATTTTTATACAATACTAGGCCATATTTAATGCACAATTGACAAAATGGTTGGGTGTAAATTTTTTTGATCCACCTCCCGTGAAAAAGACAAATTTCCGCCGATTCAGTTGGAAGCGGGTCAAATTTGAACTGTAGCTGCCTCATAGTTTGCTATTTATTTTTTCCAAAAATCATTTCTAGTTACATAAGGACCTATTTAATCATAAATACATGGTTTGGTGGCGATACGTCGAGGTTTGGGCGGTGGCCGAGGGCCCCAACTCTAGAGCGCGTAAACTCGCATGCCCGTCGCGTGGTCACCGCGTGACCATAATGTTGCCATGTGTTCGGGCGGCCTAGGCATGTCTAGTGGGTTGGGCACTCCCCAGGTTGGTGCTAGGAAGAAAATTACAACATAAGATTCTCACGACGAGACCGATCGATGCTCAAACATGAATTAGCAGCCAAGTGTTTGATTTGCGGTACGGGAAATGCACACGGCCAATGGGCGTGAGTTTTGGCTGAGGATGATCATCTACTAAGGAGAATGTCTTCACAAATTTTTAGCTCAAAAGGAGGATCCTAGGTGGTACTTGCTTTGCAAAGTACCACGCTGGACAAAAATATGAATGTTGAAGCTGGGCTCAAAATAATGAATGGAGTGAGCTGAAATTTTGTGGAGGATGGTTATTTGGGCATAGGAAAGCATTGTAGAAAATTGATACCATTTGGACATGCCAAAGTAGTAGTTCCTTCACAATGCTCTTCTATGGACAGAAACTTGGGAAAACTAGTGAGAGAGATTGGATAAATGAAATGAGCTCAAAATTGGTGTAGGTAAGTTACTTTGGTATGGTCATGCGCTAGTCGATTTTCAGATCATTTGGGTAAGCCTAGCTAGTACTTACTTCACAAAGCTTCTCTCGAGGTAGAAACTTTGGAAATTTCCCGAGAAAGATTTACTAGGAAAATTGAGCTGAATATTACCATGTGGCAATGATTTGGGTATGGAAGAGTGTCCGAAAAGTTTGAGGGTAATAGGAGGGGTCTATATAACACTTGCTTTGCAACGTGCCAATTTGGCCATAAAATATAAATTGAACCTGGGCTCACATAGATGATTTGACTGAGCTGCAATTTGGAGGAGGGTGATAATTTGGGCATATGAAGGAACTCTATACATTTCATGTCATTTAGAGATATAAAAAAGGTACTTCCTTCACAATGCTTCTAGGTGGACAAAAACTTTGAAAATTTGCCGAGGAAGATTTGCTAGGCAAATGGAGCTGAATTTTGTCATGCGGTAATGATTTGGATAGGAAAGAGTGCCCAAAAATTCCGAGGGCAATCAAGAATATATAAATAGCACTTCCTTCATAAAGTGTTGTTGTGAACAGAATAGGAAAATGAATATTGTTGAACTAGTTTTGAAATAGGCAAGGAAGGATTTTTACATATTTGATGAAGATATGCCCCAAAGAATTTATGAGATTTTTTGGGAATTTTGGGAATGATAGAAATAAAGGTTGCTTCACAACCTAGGGCAAAAACTGCCACATGGACATGACACATAGGCAAAACTGATGAGATGGCGCCTAGTCATCACAAACCACCACAATCTACAAGGCTATGACCATCTATATTGGTCATTAACAACTAGAAATAAGGCAGCGGACTAGCACTGTTTCCTTTGTGACCATTTCGTGTAAGGAAATTACGACCTTTCTGACCAAAATGGTCGCAATGGTTTAGGGTTTGGAGCCCCCTGAAGAGCTTTTGACCAATTGGTCTAAAATGGTCATAAATTTATGACCAATTCTTTGAGGGTCACTGACAGAAGGTCATAAGTTGACATATTTCTTGTAGTGAGAGGAAGAAGGAGAAAGCAGGGCAACGTGTGCGAGGACGGGGAAGGGGTGGATCGGGCGCTGAGCGCGCGCGCGTGGAGGACGGAGGAGGGGAGGCGGCTCAGTGGTGGCCTCGATACCGATCTGGATCAAGCTGCGGGGGGCCTTAGAAACAGCGGCAGATGTTGAGGGAGTGTGCTGCGTGGTAGTAGTTCTCTGCTTGACAAGGAGATGGGGGAGAAAAAGATGGGACATCGGTGAGCGACTGAGATGAGGAGGAGGATGAGAACAGCGGTGGTTGGGGCCAGACGACAGAGGCCGCCCGCTCGAGACGACTGGTTTGTCTACAGCTGGATATGGTTGGCCTTACGAGGGACACCCAAGCGGGCTGCAGTAGACACAAGAAACGTATAGGATTAGGGAAACGTTTCTATCCGGCGCACCGGCTAAACTTTCGGCCGGCCGCGGCTGACTAGACGCGGTCCCACGGGACCCACGCTTTGAAAGCGACATTGGTTGGATTAACCTTATCTAATAGCTCGAGGCCCACGCATCGCTGGTTGTTTTCTTATCTTCTTCCTCTTTTTTCTCTAACCACCATTTTTCTTCCTATAGGTCTCTGCTCCGCACCTCTCTCACCATCTCTCTCAATTTTCCACGCCGCCATGGCAGTCATCTTCCCTGTCCTTTGGTCGTCGCAAAATGCAGCAACTGGCCGGGGCTAAAAGCTGCAACCCCCAGCCGGAGGTGCTGGAACCGACTGGGTGAAAAGCTACAACCCCCAATCGGAGGTGCTGGAAACGGCCATCTGGGAAGCTGCAACGGGGCCACGGCGACCCGGAAGCTGCAACCGACTGAGTGAGAAGCTACAACCTCCAATCGAAGTTGCTGGAAACAATCGTTTGGGAAGCTGCAGCGGGGCCACGGTGACCCTTGCTATGACTCATGCAACCGGCGGTAACCCATGCTACAACCGTGCCCTGCCGGAGCTTCAACCAGCGGCGACACGTGCTACGATCGTGTTGGCGAAAGCTGCAACCAAAGGCAACAGAGGTACAACCAGCGATTACCGTGCTATGACCGTATTGGCAAAAGCTGCAAACGGGCATGGCGGAGCTGCAACCAGCCATCGGGTTTGCTACAACCGTTTCCGGCGACTCATCAACGGAGACCTGAAGACCACAAAAGATGCTAAGATAGGCACCACGGGATGCTACAACGGGCCGCCGGGTTTGCTACAACTGTGCCTAACGAACCTACGACGGCCACAATGAAGTTGGAAGGGATGGCAATGACCTCGTGCTGCGACGGATGCATCCATGGCCGCGACGATGACGGCGCGCTCATGCCCACGACGACGATGACCTATTTGTGATGCGCAGCCACGACCAGCGGAAGGGCGAGCACAGGTGGCACTAGCGGCCGGCGAGCGCGGGACGACGGTGGCCTCGCACCTACGACGATGGCTACCTGTTGTGGTGTGCCGCCGTGACCAGCCAAGGTTGCCCGTGGGAGGCCGGCAAACACGAGCGGCCGAGGACGAGCGGGGCGCTGCTCTCTCTATCCTTTTTTCTCCGCTAAGTGTTGCGTGACGTGGGAAATCTCCCTGGTCTGAGATAGACTAAAGACTAGCCAAATCAAACAGTTGGAATAAATTAATCGTGTGGCTAGGACGCGACCGGCCGAGTGTTTAGGCCGGCGTGCCGGCGCCTAGAGCGGAAACGTTCCCTGCCGGTAGACCGGCTGAAACTTCGGCCGGATGGGCGCTGATCGTTAGATTAGGCCTGATCTAAGAGACCCAAACCACGCTCGGTTCCTATGCACGCGTCCTTCTGCGGGCCCCCAAGAGAAAAGCGGCGGCAACCTTATCCTTCCCTCGTTCCCATCCTCTTCTCGGCCGCTCAATCTCTCCCTTACCCCTCTCTCTGTATTTTTTCTCCACCATACATCAGGGGAAGTGAGGAACTGCGGCAGCGTGCTGGAGCTACGGCACTGCGGAGCTGCGGCGGCAGCCATGAGGTGGGGGTAGTGGGGTTGCTGTGAGCCTGGACTGCCACCTTGCCAGCCAGTGTCGGCGGCGACCGGCCGTGCTGGAGCGGTGGAGCCGTCAGGTGACGAAGATGGCATGCATGGAGACGAAAAATGCTGGGACCGGCGTTTTCCACTGCTGGAAACGGCGAAGAAAAAAGCTACGACGGGGCGTCCAAAAATGCTACGATGCCACGGATGGCGAGCTACAACCGGCGGTGAAAAATGTTGGAACCGACGACCTCCACTGCTGGAAACGGCCAGAAAAAATGCTACGACGGGCGACGATGATTTGCTACCACGGCACGCATGGTGAGCTACATCCGGCAATGAAAAATGCTAGAACCGTCGACCTCCATTGCTGGAACTGGTGTCGCGGTGTGCTGCGACGCCGCGCGATGGCAGCTTGTTGGGACCCATGCATTTTTCAACGGCGATGAAAATTGCTGGAACCGTGTATCTTTTTTTGCTGGAACCAGCATCTCAGCGTGTTGGAACCGGCATTTCCGGGAGCTACAGGGGATTGGCGGGCGCGGTAGGGATGCTGGACTGGAGCCATGTTTTGCTGCATCCGGCAAGTGAAATTGATGGAACCAGCTGTTAAACTTATCATCCCATAGGATATACTTAACAGATCGTAAGCCAGGCGTTAGATCACCTAATAGCACAGATCATAGAGATGGATTAGGTTCTTACCACCAATGGAAGCAGCCATTGGTGTCGACGGTGCAGAGCTTGGAGATGATCTTCCCGTCGTGCAGCGCTCCCCCAGATCGGTTAGGGTTTAGGGATGTGGGGAGCAGGAGTAAACCGTACGAGAACTAGTCTGACGTAGGTGTCGGCTGCTCCCCCATCTTTTTATGTGTGCTGGCGACAGGGGACCAAAACCATAGTTGGTTAGGGTGCCCCCGATCAGGGCGCGTAAGTTGAGATCGAGGGGTATGAACCTTGGTTCGTGGCCTCCTTGTTTCTCTCTTTAACATAACTTTATTTCTGGTCTTTTATTTTTGTTTTGGACCATTGGGACTCTAGATCAATACCAACATTCTCCCCCTTGATCGTTAGGCTCAATGACTTTTGTCCATTCTCCATAGGAATAATATACCAGAGTAAGGTGTTAAAATAGCCGATGAAAAGCCATTGAACCTCAATACTCATAGCGTGCATCCTATTTCAAAGTGGAACACATTTTACTTATTGGGAGTGGTTTATATTAGCGGTCCCATAATTCCAGAATCAAGAGGCTTCCAATAATCCCATGCCGGCTACATGCTCATGAAATATATTGGGTGGTAAGCCTTTAGTAAGCGGATCCGCAAGCATACGTGTCGTACTGATATGCTTAACATTAATAGTTTGATCCTGGATTCTATGTTGAACAACATGGTACTTTAGGTCAATGTGCCTGGCAGCAGCACTTGACTTGTTATTCACATAGAAAACTGCGGGTTCATTATCGCAGTACAATGTCAGTGGTTTGGAAATGCTGTCAACCACTTTAAGTCCAGGAATGAAATTCTTTAGGAATACAGCCTGCCCGGTGGCCTCAAAACATGATAGATATTCTTCCATCATCGTAGATAAGGCAACTATCTTTTGCTTGGAGCTTTTCCATGATATGGCTCCTCCAGCGAGTGTGAATATATAACCTAACGTGGATTTCATACTATCCACACACCCGGCAAGATCAGAGTCTGAATAACCAATAACTTCCAGGTTATCGGACTTTCTATATGTAAGCATGAAACTTTTAGTACCTTGCATACAACGCAAGACTTTCTTTGCGGCCTTCCAGTGGTCCGGTCCTGGATTAGATTGAAATCTGCCAAGCATCCCGGTTACAAAAGCTAAGTCAGGGCATGTACATACTTGAGCATACATGATGCTTCAGACAGCTGAAGCATAAGGAACCAACTTCATCTGATCAATTTCATTTTGTTTCCTCGGACATTAGAATGTCCCAAACTTATCGCCCTTAACTATGGGGGCAGGTGAGGAAGAGCACTTATGCATATAGAATTTCTTTAGTACTCTCTCAAAGTATGCCTTTTGCGATAGTCCTAATGTTCCTTTGGACCTATCTCAATGAATCTCGATGCTAAGGACATACGAGGCTTCACCGAGATCCTTCATGTCAAATTTTGAGGACAGAAATCTCTTGGTCTCATGCAGCATATCTTTATCGCTGCAAGCCAATAGAATATCATCCACATATAGGACAAAAAATGTGAACCTACTGCCTTTAAATTTAACATATATGCAGTTGTCCACTTCATTCTCTTTAAAACCAAAAGTTATAATAATCTCGTCGAACTTTAGGTACCACTGCCTTGAAGCTTTCCTCAAGCCATATATGGATTTCTTTAAACGACATGCCATGTGTTCTTTTACTTCCATGACAAAACCTTCAGGTTGAGTCATGTAAACTTCTTCTTTTAAGTCACCATTCAGAAATGCTGTCTTGACATCCATTTGATGCAGCTCCAAATCATAATGAGCTACAAGTGCCATGACAATTCTGAAAGAATCTTTGGATGACACAGGTGAGAAGGTCTCCTTATAATCGATTCCTTCTCTCTGCGTAAAACCCTTTGCTACAAGTCTCGCTTTGAACCTTTCGACGTTCCCTTTGGAATCATATTTGGTTTTGTAGACCCACTTGCAGCCTACCCTTTTGGCTCCATCAGGAACTTCTACTAAGTCCCAAACATCATTCGAGCTCATAGATTTCAATTCGTCTTCCATGGCTACCAACCATTTGGACGAGTCTTCACTTTTAGTGGCTTCTTTATATGAGGTCGGATCTTGTGCCTTCCCTATGTCATTTTCATCCTCCCACATGAAAGTGACATAATCGCTAGAGATGGCCTTTCTCTTTTCCCGTTGTGATCTTCTCGTAGGCTCATTAGTATGTGCATTTTCTCTTGCTCGAGAAGGTTGAGGATTAACATTGGGTTGAGGCTCATCATTTGGCCGAGGATCCTCATCAGGCTGAGGATCTTCATTATGCTGAGGCTCCTCGTCGGTTTGAGGATCCACTTCAGGTTCGGGATCACCAGTAGGTGTCTCGTGCATATTAGGCATAGGGATAAAGTTTGGATAGTCGGGGATGGAACGTACACCCGCTTCTCCTCAAGATCAATCGCCCTAACCTCAGTGACTTCATTATCCTCAAAAAACACCGCTTGCCTGGTTTCCACTACCTTGGTGGTATGACCTGGGCAATAAAAGCGATATCCTTTTCCTCTATGAGGATACCCAATGAAAAAACAACTAACTGTCTTTGGGTCCAATTTCTTAATATGTGGATTGAATACTTTAGCTTCAGCTGGGCAGCCCCACACTCGTAAGTAATTCAGGCTCGGTTTCTTTCCCGACCACATCTCGTAAGGTGTGCTCGGTGCTGACTTAGTTGGAGCAAGATTTAGGATGTGTGTAGCTGTTTTCAATGCCTCCACCCAAAGGCTTACTGGTAAGTTCGCATGACTAAGCATGCTACGTACCATATCCATAAGAGTGCGGTTGCGACGCTCAGCTACGCCATTTTGCTGAGGTTCACCAGGCATTGAATATTGGGCAATTATTCCATTTTCAGCAAGATATTTTGCGAACGATCCTGTAATTTGCCCATAAGGAGCATGCCTGCCATAATATTCTCCCCCGCGGTCAGACCGTACTACTTTGATCTTTAGGTTGAGTTGATTTTCAACCTCGGCTTTATAAATCTTAAATTTGTCCAAAGCTTCGGATCGATCACGTATGGGGTAAATGTAGCCATAGCGAGAGAAATCATCTGTGAAGGTAATGAAAGAATCAAAACCATCCATAGACTTTACGTTAAAAGGTCTGCATATGTCAGTATGAATAAGTTCAAGGACCGATGTGGCTCTAACTGCTCCTTTCTTAATTGTTTTCACATATTTTCCCTTAATACAGTCAATACAATTGCCCGCATCAGAGAAATCTAGCGGATGAAGTATTTCTTCTTTAATCAATCGTTCCATTCTCCCCCTCGAAATGTGGCCCAAGCGACGATGCCACAATTTCGAAGAAGGATTGATACTTCTCCCATTCTTTTTATGATTGCGTTCATTCATATTCATTTCGCAGAGATTCACACACATAGGATAACAGAAAGATTTAAGATATAAAGTTTGCCGCATCGGACGGCGAGACCAACATCCTTATTACAATACTTTAAAAAACATTGTTTCTCCCCAAAGGTACAATGAAATCCAAAATCATCTAAACATGAAACTGAAATCAAATTCCTACTCAAAGTAGGCACATAAAGAACGTCCTTGAGCTGAAGTAGGAAACCAGTGTGCAACTTCAAGGTGAGGGAGCCCACGGCTTCAACTTCAGCCTCCTTCCCATTCGTGAGATTAAGTCTTCTTGTTCCCTTTACGGTGTGGCTTATATGGAATCCCTGCAAAGAATTCGCGACATGAACAGTCACACCTGAGTCAATCCACCATGTAGATTCAGAAAAATGAACATATAGAGATTCATCTAAAAGAGTGATCTCATCCTTACCATTTTTATCTAGCCACTTAAGAAAACCTGGACAGTCCACCTTGAAATGATTTGGCTGCTTGCAAAAATTGCAAAGTCTTTCTCCAGCGGCATTTGTAAGATTAACTGAAGTAGCCGCTGAAGGTGCGGGACGTGAACAACTTGCCTCGTTGCATTTCTTAGGCTTTGGAGGATTCTTTTTGGAATACTGCTTTTTGTTGGGCACATTATTGTTATGAGCATGGTTCTCTTGCTTCCTCTTTGCAGAGTTAACATGGGGAGCTTGATCTTTCTGCTCACTCTTCATTCTCTCTTCCTCCTGAACGCAATATGCAATGAGTTCAAATAGTTTCCATTTGGTTTCAAGAGAGTTATAGTTTATCTTGAATGGATTGAATTGTGAGGGTAGTGACCTAAAAACTAGGAGCACAAGAAGCTCTTCGTTCAAGTCACACTTCATGGTTTTAAGCTTTGCCGCGGCATTGCTCATACTTAAGATGTGCTCCCTCACATTTCCACGCCCGTCATATTTTGCAAGCAGCTTGTGCAAAAGCTCATCTGCATACACTTTCTCCGAGCCCTTAAATTGTTCTTCCACCGATTTCAAATATTCGGCGGCACTTTCGTTGGCAGGAATAGCCCCTTTAATCTCAGTCAAGATGGAGAAGTTCATAATTAGGAGCGCCATTCTGTTTGACCTCTCCCACTTCTCAACTTTAGCATCATAGTCTTTCTTAAGCTCAGCATACCCAGTGTCACCCTTTGCAGGTTCCACTGGTTTACTTTCCCACAGTGCGAGGTCAACTTCATGCCATCCGTGGTGCAAAAGCAATGAGTCCTTCCATGATTGGAAGTTATTCCCAGTAAGTGGCTCGATCTCGAGGCCACGAGAACCGGAAGCTGTCATGATTTCAAAATATCATAAGTAAAGGAAAAGAACATCATAATTGAATTAAATTGTACAAAAATTAACCTACGTTGGTTTGATCAATTTTTATGCAAAAATTAACTCCAAATTATATCACCGTTGGGCAGAAAATAATAAGGAATTAACAGAGTGATTCAAAAATATAAAACAACGTTGGTTTGTATTACAAAAATGATCACATTAATCTCATGTGTAATATCAATTTTCCAACATTAATAATTCATCATTCATTGATGTTACCATGAGATGAACATAAATATGCCATAAAATGACACAAACATTAATCCATAAAAGTTTTCTAAATAAAATTTCTCGTTGGTTCCATTTCATTCAGAAAACTAAAACATAATTTTCATAATCATTTTTTTCTGGCAATTTTCTATTTACAACAGTGCAAGAACATTTTGGGAATAATCATAATACGGAAATACACTGATTAAATAGAAAACGCATAGAAACTTTAATTTTTAGCCCAAGACCCACGGCAGCTCTTCAAATTCTAGCCCAACAAACAAAAAAATATTAAATAAAATCTTTATCTGCGGGCTATGGCAACTTGGGCCAAAGTCCAGCCGCAAAAGCGGCCCGTTCATCGGCCGACGGCCCGTCTGGAGCAGCGCGTCGCGCTCGTCCGTTGGATCGAGCCGACGGCTCCGATCGCTCCGGAGTGGAGCAAAACACTGCCTGGTCAAACCCTAGACCTAATCCCCATTCCTCCCGAATCACTCGCTCCCGTGAGAGAGAGCGACTGCGGCGGCGACGGCGAGACGCGCTCGCACATGAGGTCACGGCGGCGCGAGACACGCCGGACATGGCGACGCGGTAGCTTCGCTCGCCGGAGCAGCGTGCAAATGGACTTTCTCCCGTGCGCTCCTCCGTCGAGCGTAGCTCCGGTGACGCGACGAGGCAGCGGTGGGGCATTTTGCCGGCGGCGGCGACGTCCGAGGCACAGAGGCCAGGCGACGCGCGCGTGCGTGAGCGCAGCAGCGGCGGCTGCTACTTCATTCCGCGCGCCATCCTGAAGGGCGGCGGCGTCCTGGCCATGGCGTGCACGCACAGCAGCGGCCGTGCGGACCCCGAAGGCCGGCGTCATCTGGGTGAGCCCGTCATCTTTTCTCTTCTTCCAATTTCATTCATCATTTGGACTCACCAATGGAGGATTTCACAAAAGGAAAACTAGGGTTTCAAATTTGGGGATTTTCTAGAGTTAGGGTTCGGCTGACTTTAACTTAGCCAATTCATCATGTTCTAATTGCTAACAGGAACTAAAACCAGTGCTAATTAACAATATTGATGCGGAAACGTGGCAAATCAAACTAGCAGAACATGATTTATCATAATCACTGGATAATTAGCACTGACCCATAGCCAAATGAGACTTTGACCGAAACACATAACCCTAGAGATCAAACATCAACTTCAACAGAGGGCAATCTAACCTTATTCATGAACCATTAGACTTAAACCTTAATCATCAGTACGTAATCAGGATCATCAAACTTAAGCAGATCATCTTAGGGATCTAATCTAGGCTTAACCATGCTCAAGATACCATTGTTAAACTTATCATCCCGTAGGATATACTTAACAGATCGTAAGCCAGGCGTTAGATCACCTAATAGCACAGATCAGAGAGATGGATTAGGTTCTTACCACCAATGGAAGCAGCCATTGGTGTCGACGGTGCGAAGTCCCGTGCCTGCTCGATGCAGGCTTGATGCAGGCTCGGTGAAGATGCTCGCTGCAGGTAGAGGCGTCCCTCCGGGCGCCACCGGCACTGCCCTGGGACAGGGGCAGAGCTTGGAGATGATCTTTCTGTCGTGCAGCGCTCCCCAGATCGGTTAGGGTTTAGGGATGTGGGGAGCAGGAGTAAACCGTACGAGAACTAGTCTGACGTAGGTGCCGGCTGCTCCCCCATCTTTTTATGTGCGCTGGCGACAGGGGACCAAAACCATAGTTGGTTAGGGTGCCCCCTATTAGGGCGCGTAAGTTGAGATCGAGGGGTACGAACGTTGGTTCGTGGCCTCCCTGTTTCTCTCTTCAACGTAACTTTATTTCTGGTCTTTTATTTTTGTTTTGGCCCATTGGGCCTCTAGATCAATACCAACACCAGCAACTCCAGGAGCTACAACGGAGGCGGCGGGCGCGGCAAGGATGCTAGGACCTGCGCCTTGGTTTCCTGCAACCCGACGAGAGGGGGTATGTGAGCTGTGATGCGGCGGCGACGCGTGATGCTGCATCTGCTCAACGGCCGGTGCGTTGACGGCGACGACGAGGATGAACCGACCATTTTTTGCTGGATTGGCGGGCGGTGGTGACTACGCCCTATGTTGCAGCCGACAGTGGCAAGCGAGAAGCTACAGAAATGTGGGTGCTTCCGGAGGGCGACCGGCTCGACGCCGACGAACGCGGCCGCCGTGCCTCACGAGGAGCCCCCGATGTAAGAGCTGCGCGTTGACTAGCTGGTGTAGGGAAGGGATGCGTTGACCAGGCTGAGAAAGGAGAAGAAGGAAAATCAACGGTGCGGGATGGGGTGAATCGAACGGCCGATAGGTGACCGGCGCAGGCTTTCGGCCGGTCGACCGGCGCCTATCAGTCGCCTTCTCTGAATCACATACACATGCCGGGTTTGGTTTTATTTTTTCTTCTTCTTGAAGGAAGATTTGCATCTGTTTGTGGTTTTGACTCACTAAATAGGTCAGGACACACGCGGCGAAAACACATATGTCTGGACGCCGAATGAAGTAAATACATAAATTATCTTCGGGCGCTGCTGATTCCAGTTTATACGAGTGCATAATAAATCATCAGCGCAAAACATAGGCATTTACATATCATGGCCACAAAGTCTTTAATTGTTGTCAATAAAGTTGTTCTTTCAGATCAGGAAGAAGATGTCATGCTTGATGTCCCTGGAGAAGTTGTTTTCTTGAGAGAAGTCCTTGAAGATGATTATGTTGAAGGTGGTACGAAGGAACGAGACAACCACTTATTTTGACCCAAACATTGATGCTATGAAGAAACAAGAGCAATTGCATCCAGAAAAAATTACTTTTCAAGTGTTGCATATACGACATTTTTATTTTGTGAAGTCAGTGCAATGGTTAATCTATCCGTGTGGTATGCTTTGTCAATAGGTATCGACAGAATGATTTACAATGTCATACTGAAGTCGGACGAAAAACATGATGAATCAATGCTCTTACTTTAATATTATTTTTCTGCTTTCTAAATTGCTTTTCAAGGAAAAACATGAGCATGCAAACAACACATATATTCTCATGCTTATGTCCAGGTGTAATTAGATTTATTTATACGTAGCTACATATGCTCTATTTATGATGCAATTTTTATATTCGTGATTTAATCAACAACAACTTCATATAGTATACAAAACTCTCATGTACGCAAGCAATTTGTATGGCAATCTCGAGTCATGGATGCCAAGGAACAAAGAGGGAAAAAATAAGATAGAGATCCGTATTTACGAATGACCAGTGAAGAACAACAGAAAAAACTAATGCTAAATGACCAGTGAAGAACAACAGAAAAAACTGAAAAAGCATCATGAAGCCTATCAACCAACAAAAGAATAAAAGATTCGGCCCAAGAACAAGGGAAGAAGAAATATGCAAACATGGAGCCAACACAGAAGATAAAAAAAGTGCGCATGAGAAAGGCAGAAATACACAAATATGCAATCACAACAAAAGAAAGCTAAAATAGAGCAGATTACAAATATCCGTGAGTTGGGGCGCAACACATTAAACAAAGATTTAATTACGATGGAGAATCCTATATACCAAAAGGACTTGATGGTAGCACGCACACAACATTCTTAGATGCTAGGCGAAGTATACGACATTTTTTATTGTGTGATATTAGTAACTCAACATAAGTGTTGCGTGTATGATTTTTTGATTGTCAACGTGATGATTAATTTGCAGGTCAGATATGCATTGTCACTATATATGGACGGTCTAATGTACAATGTGGTATTGAAAATCAGACAAAAAACATCATGTGCTCTCTTACTTTAAAAATTCTTTGAATTAGTAACTGAACTTTTGGAGAATCTGCTTTAAAGTTGAGAAAAAAAATGCACTCGACCAAAGTCCTCCATGCACCTCTCTCTCTCCAACCACTGCCCCTTTACCCCGTAGCAACGCACGGGCATGTTTCCTAGTATAGTACAAAGAGCAGTTCACAATTTTTTCAAAAAATGTACGTCTGTGGGATCGATTACACGACTTCAAGTGAGTGAACCAACATCGCTACCAACCGTGTTCATAGACTTCTTTGTCCAAAATGCCAGCTCATTTCACATGAAGTTTACGCGGAAAAAAATAAACATTTTTAAAAATATCGGACGTGGTTTTCTTTTGAAAGAATTTTTTATTTGGCCCTTTCTTAAAATCTGCTTTCCTTTTTGGCCTTAAATTTTTTTGTTCTTCCTTTTTTGACACTCAAACTTCATTTTGTGCCTATGTGACACTTCCATTAGTTTTGTCTAGTAACGGTGTTAAGTCTGACCTAAGAAGACCGTTGTACCCCTAGTATAGTATGTGACCAGATTATTTACGAGCAAACGCAGAGGTAATGCGATATATTTTGTCGTGGTTAAATAAAAAACAATATTATACGATGAATCTTTTTTTTGCGGGGGATAAATAAATAATATGATGAGTGGAACAATGACAACCCATTCATGCTCTACTGTAGCATATAAATTTGTAGAGATTAATATTACAGGCGATAGATTAGACCGTGACATATCAACAGGTGATGTGGCTGAGCTGTGTTCGTGCCTCAATTGCTGCACACGCTCATGCCATTGCGTTAATTGCAATTTGCAAGAAGCCAAGAGCACATTGACTCGTTCCGAAAAATGTGTCCATCGAGTCCAAATAATTATCTAAACTACTTACATGAATCGAGTCACTACCCATATATACACGATTAAATTGATACACACGCTCATGCCATTGTCCATCTAGCAACCTATCGGCTTTGCCCTTACTAGCTGCCCTGACGTGCGTGTCATTGGCTAGTGCCAAGCTAGCTAGTTTTACGTGTGCTCCAGATTCAATCAAGGTGCATGCCTGTCTGCTTAGGAAGTTAGCTTTCGTACATCTACCTATGTGCACACTTATACGGCCAGAAAACACTTGGCTTAGCGCCCGAGCCGTGGTGAGGAGGAAAAGAGGCAGGAGTGTAGATTCCGCCTCATATTTTTTTTGGGTCGTTCACACCCCTTCTTTTCCTCTTTTCTGTTCATAATATCATCAGGGGCAAAATTGTCTTTCTACATGCCATTTAACACCCTTGGATGAAAAAATGGATGGATGTGTCACATAGGGAACAAAATGAACTTTGAGTGTCAAAAAAGGAAGAAAAATGTTTTTTGGGCCAAAAAAAAAGCAAAATTTAACAAAGGTCCAAATAAGGAATTCTCTCTTTTCTTTTTCACAAAAGCAAATATACTTACGAAAACAAACATTTTCAAAATGTGCTCACAAACTATGTTTGGTAATCTCAAACATTTTTTGTAAACACAGGAACAAATAGAAAACAAGAACATTTTTTGAAACCACGAACAACTTTTTCAAAATGCGAACATTTTTTAAAAACAGGACCAAAAATTGAAAAACTCTAATTTTTTCCGAAATTATGAATATTTAACGCAAATATCTTACGAAATTCTCCCAAACATTTTTTAATTTGCGGTAAAAATATGAAAACTTTAAAAAATTTGGGTTTGTGAAATTTTTGGAAAACAGGAACACTTTCGAAAAAATGCGCACATTATTCTAAAAAATGAACATTTTTTGCAAGACGAGAACAATTTTCGATTTTTTTATATAATTAAGAGAACATGTTTTGATATGCGAACAAATTTGGAAACATGAACATTTTTCCATTTGTGAACAGTTTTGAAAACAAGATCATATTTTGAAATCCGCAAACATTTCTTGGATTTGTGTACAAAATTAAAAAAGCAAACACTTTCAAAATTTAATCTTTTTTGTATTTTCGAACACTTTTTGAAAAGAACTGAACAAATTTTGAAGTACTTATCTTTTTCGGTATTTCTGATGATAATTTTAAAACCGGACCAAAATCTGGAAAAATGAACAAATTTAAAGAAATACGAACATTTTCAAATCCCATAAAAATTGTTAACAGAAGAAATAATTGTGGAAAGGAAAACTGAAAGATAATTAAAAAGAAAAGAGAACAAAAAAAGTAACACGGACATAGAAAATTTTTGTGAAAAAATGTGGATAAATTTTGTAGTCCGAACAAAAATTTGAAACCTTGAACATTTTTTGAATCGGGAAAAATATAAAAATGAAATATTTTATGTAATTCCAAACAAAAAAGTGAAACCGCGAACATTTTTTAAAATTCTTGATTATTTTTAAAATTTATAACCTAATTTGTAAACTATGAAAATTTTATGAAATTCCTGAACATTTTTTGAACGTTCAACACTTTTCCAATTTGAGAACTAAATTTCCAAATACTGAGAACAGTTTTTTGAATTTGTGAAAATTTTACAACATGAACATTTTTCGAATATATGAACATATTTTATGAAAACGAACAAATTTTGAATTACCCAAACATTTTTCGAAAACATGAACATTTTTGGAATTTGTGAACAATTTATTAAAGCATGAACGGTTTTTGAATCTTGAGAACAAATTTTGAATCTTGAGAACAAATTTTCAAACAGAGAACAATTTGAAAAATACTGAACAAATTTGGAAGCGCGAACATTTTTGGAATCTTGAGAACATATTTTGAAACGGAGAACAATTTTGAAAAATGAAGAACAAATTTGGAAGCCCAAATTTTTTTTGAATATGTGAAAAAAATGAAATCTGTTACATATTCTGAATTATGAAAGTTTTAACTTTTTTTGTGTAACGAGAACAATTTTTGAATTTCGAGAACTTTTTTTCAGAAACTGAACATTTTTTGGAAACACAAACAAAATTTACTTTTTTTGTTTTTTTGAAAAAAAGAGAAGGAAAGAAAAAAGAAATGAAAAATAAAATCCTAAATATTTTGTAAAACTGCGAACATGTTCTGAAAAAGAAAAAGAAACAAAAAATGTAAAAAATGAAAAAATGAAAAAGAAACAGAAACAAAAAAAGAGAAATAAAAAAACAATAGAAAGCCGAAAAAGAACAAGAAAAAAACGATACAGTAAAAAACCCGGTTCATGGAACCTTCTAAAAGGTTCCCAAAACCGGTTGGACGCACTATGTATAAGTGGGCCGGCTCATGTCTGTCACTCGCTACGCTGCTCTGTGCGATCACTCGACAATTCGCCGCAGCGAGCGGCAAATAGGATTTTCCGGCTCAACTGGCTAAGCGACTCAACATTTCCCAGCCTCCTTTCCTCACAGACTGTCTTTTTTGGCGTTGTTTGCAGCAACTAGAAAGACTACTGATGCTTCTGTCCCTTGGGCCATTAGGAGGATGTTGGCTGATTTTTTCTTCTTCTCATCTGATCTTCATTCCCAGGTTTTTCATATTTCTAGAGATATCAATGGTATTGCACACAATGTAGCTTAGCAGGTTCTTAGACCTCATGAAGAGCCTGATATATGCTGTTATGCTTCGGCTCATAGGAATATTGCTCGCCCTGTAGTATCTCTCCTCTCTAATTTTGAGTTTCAGGGCTTTGTAATCCACGTTGTATACTGCTACTGAGCTGAATGGTTAATTCTGCCGCTTTGTGTGCCAAAAAAAAGTTTATAGAAGCAAGTCGTATCGAATAATATTTGCTAAATACTCCTACTTGAATACATAGGTGACTCCGACCGATTTGCAAGCAGACTGATCGAATTTAATCGTACACAGTGGCGCTTGTTCCATGGAGTAGTGACAGAGCGAGAGAGAGAGAGCAAGAGAGAGAGAGAGAGCAAGAGAGAGAGAGAGAGATTCCTGAGTTCTAACATCACGTTTGTTTCGGTTAATATGTAACCTTCAGTTGAATCTGGGCATGCTTTTAGACTTACAATGGATCTTGATTTCCTCATGCCGCATGTATATATGTGCATGGCATGCGAAGTGGTCCCAGAAGAGCCAGCTGAGGACAACCATAGCATACATGGATCTAATCTTCTAGATACTGATGTGGTCATTGGTGTTATAGCTACTAGAAAAGAGAGATACACCATGGAGATGTCCAGGGTCGTGCCATATGTTCAAGATACGGAGAAACACAATAGCACCAGTGCAAAGGAATTGAAAGCTCCAACGCATGCATCTACACAGACTTCGTGTATACTTTATATTGGTTCTGTTGGTATTCAAATTCACTCAGCTGAATCATGTAAGGAAGACATCAAGCCAAACTTCAGAACACCACCGTGTAGTTGTAACCTGGCTGAAGAAATTCCAACTGGGGTTCCACTTTGCTAAGAGTCCTAGTTAAGTTGAGTTAGATGTATGTGATCAGCGTAGCCGTATTATTTTATTAGAAAAGTATTATTTAGTATGGTTAGGAGAGAGATTCCTATACGTATAACAGAGATTAGTTGATATAGAGTCCGTGTCGTTTTAGTTTCTCTCATCGGTCGGTTTGGCCGTGTGACGCCTATATAAAAGGCTGGCTACGGCCCATGTATCAGGTCAGATTTTTGTTTTAGTCGTGAGTTCAATAAAACTACAGAAAACGTCCCATGTCTAGGGACACCAAATATCTTTGTTGCTGATCCGAAGGGATTTTGTTGCTGCTGCGTGTGGAGTCGATCCAATCTACTCGACACAAGTTTCTGATCTTACGGTCTTTCATCTTTGCTCGACCGGAATTTCTTGTTCCTGCTGCTAGTACCGTGAAAGATCAGGCCGTCGACGACTCTCCATCTAGTCGAGTCCACATCAAGTGGTATTCAGAGCTAAGGTTGTTCACGGTACTGTGTTGATCAAGATGTCAACCTCGGTCAACAAGGGTGATGAGGTTGCTGCTGATTCTGAGGAAATAGTACGTCCGGTGTATGCGGATGGTATTCCACAAAATATTTGGGATGGGTTTGACCACACATGCAACTACATCAAGCAATGTCATGATGCGCTCGGCAAAAGGATAGATGTCCTGATCACTCGGTTCGATGGTTTGGCAGACATCATCAATATGCCGGCAACGAATTCTGCACCATCACAGACTGCTCCGGCTGGTCCACTGCATTATGCACCACCAGCTCGCGACGGACATGCCGGCGTGCATGATCGCCGTTTGGTGGCACACACTCATGCTGGAGAGGATGGTTTCGATGATGGTGTTGACCAGGCGGGATACGCGCCACGACCACGACACTATGAGCCTCGTCCTGAAACTTCCGTTCGTGGTGGAGTGCATGACCGAGTTGGTCAAGCTGTGCGTGTGCCTTTGGATGATGGAGTTGGGCGCATAAAAATTTCAATCCCTTCGTTCTCCGGCAAGTGCGAACCAGAAGGCTATTTGGAGTGGGAGATGCGTGTTGATCAAATATTTGATGCCCATCATTATAGCAAGGAGAAGAAAGTTCAACTTGCTGGAATTGAGTTCACCGGTTACGCGCTAATTTGGTGGAATCAAATATGTCGTTCAAGACATCGCCCGACGACTTGGCGAGGTATGAAAGAATTCATGAGGCGTCGTTTTGTTCCTGAACACTATAAAAGAGATATGTACAACAAGTTGCAGCGGCTCTCTCAAGGTAATATGAGTGTTGATGAATATTACAAGGAGATGGAATTGCTTATGATACGTACAGGGATAACGGAGGATCCAGAGGCGACCATGGCACGTTTCTTTAACGGGCTGAATATCGAGGTGCAAGATCGTGTTGAGATGGTGGTCTACTACAACATACAAGATCTTGTGCACCAAGCTGTGCGTGCGGAACAACAGATTAAGCGACGCCAAGTCAACACAGTTCCGGGTACCACTTTGAACACATGGCGACGCTCGCAGCATAAGAATGAGGATGTCGGTCCTAGCTCCAGGGCGACATCATCAAATCGCTCTCATGGTTCCGTGCAAAAGGATGCTTCAAAATCAGGACTGTCGATGGTTGATTCTAGTGCACAGTCGACCGGACGCACTAGTGACATAGAGTGTTTCAAGTGTGGAGGAAGGGGACATATGAAGCGTGAATGTCCTAATGAGAAAAGAGTGTTGCTCACGAGAGATGGCTATGCATCCGCTAGTGATGAAGAGGCAGTTTCTGACACTTCTAGTGAAAAATCTAGGGATGCTGACAATGTGGTTGCGAGTTTTGAAGCTGCTGAGTCATATCCTTCACTAATGGTGCAGCGAGTGCAAGAGGATCGCATTGAGGATAAGGGGCAACGTTGGAATATTTTTCAAACTCAATGCCAAATCAAAAACACCAATTGTAAGTTGATCATAGATGGAGGAAGCTACACCAATGCGGTCAGCAAGGACTTGGTGGATGCCTTAGCATTGCCTACTTGGAAGCACCCACAACCACACTGCGTCGAATGGTTATATCAATCGGGCAAGTTGAAAGTTACTCACAAGGTGCGTCTTCATTTTTCTGTGGGCGATTATATTGATACGGTGATATGTGATGTTTTGCCAATGAATGCATGCCACTTATTGTTGGGGAGGCCTTGGCAATATGATCGACGTGCCACACATGAGGGGAGGTCCAACACTTATTCTTTTTGGGAGGCCGGAAAGCGGCGTGTGTTGCAGCCAATGTTTGATAGCACAATCCAGGTTGATGCCACTGTTTCGTTGCAGAAGAAAATTGAGAAGAATACATTGAAACCGAGGACGGTTTTTCTTAAAGGAGGAGGGATGATGTGGTCATTGGTGTTATAGCTACTAGAAAAGAGAGAAACACCATGGAGATGTCCAGGGTCGTGCCATATGTTCAAGATACGGAGAAACACAATAGTACCAGTGCAAAAGAATTGAAAACTCCAACGCATGCATCTACACAGACTTCGTGTATACTTTATATTGGCTTTGTTGGTATTCAAATTCACTCAGCTGAATCATGGAAGGAAGACATCAAGCCAAACTTCAGAACACCACCATGTAGTTGTAACCTGGCTGGAGAAATTCCAACTGGGGTTCCACTTTGCTAAGAGTCCTAGTTAAGTTGGGTTAGATGTACGTGATCAGCGTAGCCATATTATTTTATTAGGAAAGTATTATTTAGTAGTTAGGAGAGAGATTCCTATACGTATAACAGAGATTAGTTGATATAGAGTCCGTGTCGTTTTAGTTTCTCTCGTTGGTCGGTTTGGCCATGTGACGCCTATATAAAAGGCTGGCTACAGCCGATGTATCAGATCAGATTTTTGTTTTAGTCGTGAGTTCAATAAAACTACAGAAAACGTCCCATGTCGGGGGACACCAAATATCTTTGTTGCTGATTCGAAGGGATTTTGTTGCTGCTGTGTGTGGAGTCGATCCAATCTACTCGACACAAGTTTCTGATCTTGCGGTCTTGCATCTTTGCTCGACCGGAATTTCTTGTTCCTGCTGCTAGTACCGTGAAAGATCAGGCCGTCGACGACTCGCCATCCACATCAGATACATGATTCTTTTTCGGTTCTAATTTTTTTGTTGGGGCCCGCTTGTTGCACTCTACATGCGTTTCAAGCTGGACGAGAGCTATACGCCGAGCAAGATTTCCATTCGGGCCGGCGCGGGCTTCCACAATCTCAAGTAACTGACCATAGCAGCGAGGTGCCCACTGAGAGCACGCACATATATATCTTTTAATTATAAGTTATGATCTGTGCTCGATTCGTGAGAGCACTTAGCAAATGTTTTCTACAATACTCGGGTTGGTGTTGTGTAGTTCTCGCATGTATTGATATCTCAGCTTTGCAAGGGCCTAATTTTGTTATTTAGTACATACTGTACGCATGTCTGCATATATGTTTGAATTGAACTCCTGCTGCTGTTTTGTACGTTTGATCCTGTTCTGCAAGTAAACTGTACTTTCACCAAATGCTTTTGGTATTAACGAATGCCGCCTTCTTAGTAATGCAAACTGCAACATCACGTCATATATCTCTACTAATTGATGTACGCAAACTGGGTTGAATATACTGCATTTTTCTTTGGGCTTCTGTAGTTATCGTAATAAACTGATACCAATATAGGACAAGTATAGTGTAGGATGATGAATAAAAATTCTAAAGCGTCTTAGAATTTTATTATTATTTATTAATGTATTTGAAAGGTGATGCTTTGTGTCCAGTGTTGATTCACAGCTGCATATGACATCCTCTCAGCGTAATGGGATACCGACATCATTTCATGATCTAACAAACACCAACAATTTAATTAAATATATATCACCAATTCTGACTACTGACTTGAAGAGAAACCGTGTTTCCTCAAGTGACATGCGATTCTAAATTTCTATTGCATTTTTAGATCTAATAGCTGCCCGGTTAGCCGTTAAGATGATAGTATGATCACAATTTTGTTATGGGCGAAACTATTGCCTCGTGTCATCATATTTTTTATGGGTTAATTAACAATGATAAAATGTTGAACATGTAGAGCACCAGTCAAGGTGGATTGTGCAATGTTTGGATGTAAGAGGAGATATTGATGGGAGTGGGGTGGAAAGAAGTATGAAAGAGGTATGTGTCTTCTTTAGAGAACTCTTTCCCTTTTGTTCCATGTTTTAGTTATATGTAATCATCTACCACATCCGTATCACTAGACTGCAAGCTTTGATTTGGTTCCATACTATTCAGCTAGGATTGCTCCGCATTTTCTCGAAACTTGGTTGTGTAAGTTTTTGACTGCCCTTATAGCAGTTGGCTTTCCTTGTCTAGTTTGATCACTTTTGACAAAGAAAATGGAGACCAGAAAATCTAAGGAATTCCCTTTTACTGTATCAAATTAACATGAACCTACATGAGAGGCAAATACCGGTTGGTAAGAGCCTTTAGTCCCGGTTCATCAACCGGTAGTAAAGGGTGGGGACTCAAGGCCCCCCACCCTTTAGTGCCGGTTCGTCACGACCTGGGACCAAAGGCCCACCACGTGGCACGAGTCCGCGCTGGGGGCCGGGGGTCCTTTAGTCCTGGTTCATGACATGAACCGGGACCAAAAGGTACCACGTGGCATGAGTCCGCGCCGGGGGCTGGGGGTCCTTTAGTCCCGGTTGGTGACACCAACCGGGACCAAAAGGTTTAGGGGTTTATGGTTTATTTTTTCCTTTAATTTTGTGTTTTCTATTTAATTATTTTTGATTTCAAACATATTTTACGCTACTACATATTGTACACGTTATGCATATATATAAATAGAATTTCTCGTAGAACGGATCATATATATATATATTTATATTATGATAACACCCCTTAAGACCCTTATTCTGATAACACCCACCTTATTTTGCACATCCCCCACCAGATCGCCGCCGCTCCTCCCCTCCCCGCCTTCTACCGCGGCAGCGGCCTGGGAGTGCCGCCGCCCCTCCCCTCCCGGCCTTCTACCGTGGCAACGGCCTGGGAGCGTCGCCGCCCTTCCCCTCCCAGCCTTCTTCCGTTGCAGCGGCCTGGGAGGGATGCCGCCACTCCCTGACGGTGTCCTGGACTAGGAGGTACTCACCACGTCGTCTCCCGACCAGCTAGACCGGGCCGAGGACCCCCATGGCGGTTCACTATTGGGCCAGTTCGGACAGCCCATGCCGCATACAAGAAGGATTCCACAAGACTTGGCGCCCAAGCCAAGGACTCTCCTAATACCCTAGGCCTCTGGTGTGTTATATAAACCGAGGTGAGGGTAGTCAATAGGCAATATCATATTTATCACTACAATCTCGTGGTAGATACGTGTACTCTGTACTACACCCATATGAATACAATCAAAAGCAGCATGTAGGGTATTATCTCATCAAGAGAGCCCGAAGCTGGGTAAAACCCCGTGTCCATGTTACCATCGCTCTAAGACGCCTAGCTTAGGACCTCTACTACGAGATACGCCGGATATTGAACCAACATTGGTTCTTTCAATGAGAGCTTGCTGGGTGATCGTCACAGATCGATGGGATGACCAGGTGATATTTTTTCAGCTAGATCTGTTCAAACGTAAATTATCTACTTTGCAAAATCGTTGTTGCCGCGTTGTACAACTCTCTTTGCAAATGGAGAAATTCTTAACAGCACCACCAACTAGTACATCTAATCCGGGCTGTGCGGCGGCCACCGACAACCTAGGGCTGGACGATCTACTACAGACAGCCAACACAAAATAAAAAAACAACCGAGCTTCATGTGGCGGCAGCCTAGGGCAGAAGGATGTATAGCACTCAAGTACTCGCGCGAAGCAGTGCACGCGGAGCCGAGGAGATTCCCACTCGGCGTCATCCACCAGGAGATCCTCTTTGTCTCATTGCTTTAAATTAAATTATACAAGTATCAAGGCTGTTGGCTACTGCCAAGACATACTATTCATCAAATAATTAGTACACGCACACTTTGAATTCTAATCTACATAAAGCTCTGTGTCAGCTTTTTGGCTTGTCAGGTACTTTGTACGCAACCGGGCTGTCTTCATATCCATGATACGACGGACTGTTCGTCTGTGACTCGGACGCGATGCCATGGCTCTCCATCGCACCGACCTGGCAGGCATCTCGCCGGCGCTCCAGGCCAAACTCCTTGCAGCTTCATTGTGTCCTGTCAGTATTGTCGCCTGCAAGTCCAGAGTGCACCACAACAGCATCGCCATCCTGCGAATTCGGACCAAGCTGCATCCGCACCATCGCGTCACCGCTGTCACAAGCAGACCTCGGCGCCCAAACTATATTTCTCAAATTATTTATTTTGAATAAATAAATTATACAAAGGATTTTTTTTATATCTGCCCTGCACTGCATTATGTATGCAGGAAAGTTAATGGTGGACAAGATATGTTGATTGATTGTTGATTCTTCTGCTCGCACGCGACTCAAGGAAAAAATTCCGTCCGAGCTCTATCCTCCTCGGCACATAAGCCATCAACAATTGTTGCTGCAACTCCCTGTGGAGATCAATCCGGCCAGCGCGATCCGAGGTCAGTTAACGGAATTCTGCTAGGCGGCGACATACTGATCGGTCGTTCCGTATATTGGTTGGCCCAACGCAGTCCTGAGGCACTCTTGCCTGGACGTCCCTCGTCCATGATCATCTTGTCTGCGACCAGTTCCGACATCGTCGGATAAATCATCAGGTGCAATCCTTCTAGTTATTCACAATGTGCATATTAATAATATTTCAAAAAATATTTTCTGCTGGTCAGCGACTCTTGGTCCTGCAGGTTTTGCAATCAGGTCTACGCTGCGGCCGCCGTTTCAGGGCAATCCGATATGCCGTCGCGGCCCCGCGCGCATTGCATCCGTAATTCGGGCGACCGTGCGAATCCGGATTTTGTCACCTCGCTGCGCCGATGCCCTGTGTCGACAATGGCCTCGCGCCAGGCCACCTCTCTTTTAATAATTTATTTCGCATAAAAAATTCTGTTAATTTTATTTTTACTTTATTATTTTTACCTGTCTTGTGCTACTTCATGCACGTAGACAATGTCATGGCGAGCCGACGTACTCATTCCGCCTGTATCGACTAAGTTCGTGCGTCACCTCAACTCGCGTCCCCCTGCCGACATCTCCGTGCGGCCACTCCGCCGCGCCGACCTCGGCGCTCATGCCATTTTTATTTAATTATTTACTTCGCTTAAGTTAATTAAGTAGAATAATTTTTTTTAAGAAAGTATATTATTATTATCATTACTTGTTGTTACTTTTGTCTTGCACTATTTTCTGTGCACAGGTAAATGATTCGGGTCGGGAAGCGCTGTCACTTTGGCGTACCGACATGCTGATGCGGGGTTTCTGTCATCGCCTTACCGACCTACCGCGTCACCTCGGCTGGACCGGGGGCTTTGCCATCTCTTCATCAAACCTACTCCGGGGACTCCGGCATCATCAGTCGACCAGCTTCGTCAGCTCAGCTGGACCGGGGGCTGCTCCTCAACATGCCAACCGCTCTATGTCGCCACTTCGTCAAGCCGAGCTCTTTTATCGGACACTCCGGAACCGGCTTGGGGGTTGGGACCTCGGCCAAGCCGAGGTCTATGTCTTTGTCCCGCCATAATCCGGACCTCGTCATCAGTACCGAGCACATTAATCAGCTAAGTCGCTTTTATGCTCAAAGACTTTTAGTTTTGAATTTTGTTCGGTTCGACCAAGCATTGTACTTTTTTGGCAAAAAGTTGTTTGTGAAAAACTTTCTTGTCCAAACTTTGTTTGTGACACACAAATTCAAATACCCCATTTACTTGGGGGCTTCCTTTATGAAGGTTTTCCTCTTGCATATGATTATACTTGTATGGCTTCGTTCCTTGTTCGTGTATTATGGCACAATATACACCATGTTGACTTAAGTGTTCCGCAAGCTGGGTTGCCTTGCTCCTGTGTTTACCCCTATTTTCCCGATTGGTCGGCTAAGGAGTAAAGGGAGCACCTCTGCGATTGTCACGATCGGGTCATCCGAGCTCGGACCTTACACTAGGTGAAGCCGAAAGCTAGCGCTCTTATCGTTTTCAATTATGGTCGGCACACAATGGAACTCATGAGTACAAAAAATCTATTACACAAGTCTCATAGTAACAATGAGCAACCGAAGAATGGTATCGGTGTGGGTACTATTTTCTTCGAAGGTGCTTCTTACATTTCGTCAGTAATATAGCATAAGTTCCCTAAGCGCGCTTTGTCTGTTACAGCCTTATGGCATGATTGCCTGGTTATCGGAAATGTCAGATTTCGGGTTCCGGCAGACCCTTGAGGTTCAAACTCTGGGGTGCGCGCGGAGATTACGCCTTCCACCTACCTGCACCCTGCCGCCTCGCTAAGATCTAAGCTATGGAAAGAACAGCACAAGAGACGCAAGGTTTATACTAGTTCGGGCCACCGTTATGGTGTAATACCTTACTCTAGTTTGTGGCATGATGGATTGCCTCTTGGGCTGATGATGATGAGCAATACAAGGAAGAACAGCCTCGCGAGGGTCTGTTCTTGGCTGGGGGGATGAACCACTATGAGGAGTTCAATCGCCCTTTTCCCTCTCTCTCTGTCTGTTGCCTATGCCTTTTCTAACCGATTGCCCGGGGTCTGCCCTGGAGGTGGCTAGTCGTATTTATAGGCAAAGGCCCTGGGCCTCTTACCAAATATTGAGCGGGAAGGGCGCCAACAGCTGGCCATTTTGAAGGGGAACATCTGGTACACTTATCCTGACTAAAGTTGGTCCTCGCCTGCCAAAGACTTTGGTGGTGACGCTAGATTGGGCTCCACAATGACTTCCTCCCCACCGTTGGACTGGTCTTGGTCTCGTTGCACCGAAACAGGTGCCTTTGCTTGATGCTCTCGCCTGCGCTTGCCCCCTTTGCACCAAAGAGGAAAGGAGGACACTGCGCGGGCTGGCGCCCGCCTGGCGCCCTCGGTCGTCATGGCTTGCGTCATGGACACCTCGTGAGGTACCCCGCCTTGATCTCCCCGCCTCCTCGTGAGCCAGCCTGATGAGGCCGCGCCTGAGGAAGCTCCGCACCGTCCGCCCCGCGAGGCTTGGACCCTCGCAAGGGTCTTGGGTCTTGTGTTGATGAAGATGGGCCGTGCTGGGCCCCCTTCGAGCCACGCCACGGGCCGCAGGCAGGCAAGTCTGGGGACCCCCATTCCCAGAACGCCGACAGTAGCCCCCGGGCCCAAGGCGCGCCCGGACTTGGCCGTGCAGGGAGGCGGAAGGGCAAGGGCGAAGTGCCGCGGGCCCTAACAGCCTGCGGCCTTGGGCACCACGTGGCGGTTGATTGGACGTGGGCGGCACTGTTCCCCCACGCCCCCTTATTTTGCACCCTGCTAGGCGGACTAGTAGTCGTACACAGCCGCTCCCCTTTCCGTTGCTCGAGCGTCCTCTGTCCTTCCTCCTCTCGAACTCCAGCTCCTGCTTCCAATCCAATCTCGAACCTTTCCCCTCCCTCCCATCGCCATGGCTCCGACGAAGAAGGAAAGAGGGAAGAAACCCATGCCCCCGCCTTGCTCGCCGCCGTTGGCAGCTCCCGCCGAGAGCTTGGGTAAGGTCAGCTCGGCTCTGGCCACCATCTTTAACGAATGCGGGAGGATGACGGCTTGGCCCGCGTCCCACTTCTCCATCGGCAGGATAGCCACCGAGGTCCAGTATTTTGTCGATGCCCTGTGGGCGGGTCTGGTTCCCCCCTTTTCTGATTTCTTCAATGTCGTGCTTTCCCACTATCAGATCCATATGATGCATCTGAGTCCTGAATCCATCACCCTTCTTTCGGTCTTCGCCTTTGTTTGCGAGGCAATGGTGGGCATCCTTCCTTCGGTTGCCTTGCTGCGCCACTTCTTCTCTCTGTGCCTTGTCGATCCTACCCAATGCTCGGCGTGCGCGAGCTTTGTTGCCGCGTCTGAGACAGCGGCCTCAGGGATTGACTTCAGGCTCCCTCCGTCCGCGGCTGGGTTCCGCGAGCGGTGGCTGTATGTGGATGTGGGGGTGCCCAGCCCCTTGCTGTCGGAGCCAGCTTCGCCTGCCATCCCCAATTCGGGCTGGGGCCAGGAGACGCTTGAGAGCCCCCGGCTCGTCTTCGTCTGGCACCACTTGGCGTTCTTGAGGGCGCTTGGCGTGACGGTGCCCAAGGTGGTGAAGGAGTTCCTGCTACGCCGCATTGCTCCACTCCAACGCCACTCCCGCCGGATGTGGGCCCTCAGCGGGCGTGACGATCGTATGAGGCTCCAAGAAGTGGACCTGACGCCTAAAGTGCTGAGGACAGCGCTCTTGATCCTGACTGGGGACCCCACCCCTGGCAGCATCCAGCAGGGAGGGGCCTTGCTGTACCTCTGCTGGAACAGGGGCGACCTGGTGAGCCAGATGCCTATCTTCGATGAGTGGGGGCTGTGCCCCGCCGGCCTCCAGGGGCCTCGCGAGAACCCAGCGGTGGTGACTGCCCTTCCAGTCGGTCAAGGCGACTCTTCCTCAAGTGGTGGAGCAGGGAGGCATGAGGCTCCAGAGGCCGAGGGGGCTCCCGACGGGGTGGTGACGCGGGGCGATGCTCATGAGGGAGTAGCTCCTAGGGCCCGTGCCACTGAGGCTGAGGGGGGCGAGCAGCTGCCCTCAGCGCCTGCGGCTAAGGTCCCTGAGGCTCCGGCTGCTTCTCTGGGCGAGGCGATCGGCAACGCGCATCAGGCGGGCGCCCCTGACACGGATCGCCTTGACGCTCCGTCTTCGTCACAGGTTGATCCCTGCGCTCAACTCTTGGGCCGCTTCCGCATGGACTTCGAAGCCCTCCGGAAGAAAAGGGAGGCCATGGGTGACGATTACCCTTGTCGCCTGCTGAAGCGTAGGAAGTACTTCGCCACTGACGAGTAAGCCTTCTCCTTTTCCAGCTCTCGATCCTCTTGTTGCTTTTACTGATCCTTGCTCCGCAGGCCCCTTCCGGCCGAGCTCACGGAGGAGGCTGAGGTGCCGTCCCCCTTGGCTTCGCCCCTTCCACCGTCCTCAGGTGCTCCGAGCAGCACATCCCTCGTGGTGGGTTCGATCGACGAGGCGAATCGTCCCGAGGTGCATCAAGGTCCTGCGTTCCCCGCGATCTTCCTTCGCGGGCCTTCTCGTGGCATGGCCAGCCTGCCGTGGGCTTCTCGTCTGGTCGTGAACAGCGACTGGCTGAGGCGCTCCCTGCGCCCTTCATCCGAAGACGGGCTGGTTCCAGGCCGGGCTTCTAGCGTGGCGCGCCCGGCCGTGGCGAGGGAGCCAGCCCCCAGCCCCCTACCCGGAGGGGGAGTGCTAATTCATGGTCCCCGGCGCTTGCTTGGGGCAGATGATGGTGTGGAAGACGTGCTCGAGCGCGCCCGGGAGCGTCACGCTCGTCGCCAAGGATTCCTTCGAAGGGCGACTGAAGCGGTGAGTCTGCTTGGGGAGGAGCTCCCTGATGAAGATGCGCGCCTCGAGGCCGAGGGCCTGCGCCTAGCTGTAGAGAGGCACGCACTGGAGGGCGCCATTGCCCTTGCGCGCCATCAGCGCGATCTTGACGACGAAGAGGCGAAGGCGTCACTGGAGGCCTCTCGGGAGGCCCAATCTCAGGCCGCTGAGGAGGCCCGGGAAGCCGACCGACAGTGAGAGGCGGCTGAGGAGCAGGCTCGTGAGCTCCTGTCCTGGTGCCACTCACTGGAGGAGCAGGCGGAGCTGCGCGAGGCAGCTCTCGCGTCGATGAAGGTGGCCTCTGGCGACCCAGCAGAGCTCCAGAAGCGTGAGGAGGCGTTGACGCTGGAAGCCGCCGAACGCACCCGCGAGTACGAGCGGTTGGAGACGAGGGAGCGCTTGGTGACGCAGGCGGAGGATGATGTCGCTACACGGGAAGCCCGTGTCCTGGAGGAGGTTGGATGTCAGGTGGCGATGGCGCGCCAAGACCTCGAGCGCGAGTTCGAGGGGAGGCTGGGGTTGATCCGGGTCGAGGCTGAAGGTAGGACCGCAGCCTTGAGGACCAAGCTGGAGGAAGCGACGCGGCGGGCCGACGCTCTTCGGGCCGCGCTTGAGGTAGCGCAAGGGGAGTCAACCACCTCCCGGGTCGAGGTGCTCTGTCTTCGCCAGCGGGTGGAGGAGGCTGAGGCCGTCGCGCGCCAGAATGCGGACGAAATACGTCAGCGGCAGCTCCTGGAGCATGAGCACGGCCCCATCCTCTCCACGCTCTGGGAGAGAGCCAACACAGCCTTGGGCAACATCTATGAGGCGGCTGTTGGCGAGCCGCACGCAATCAACTACGCCGGCAACCTTCAGTTCTTCACCGCCGTGGTGACGCAGCTGGAGGCGTGGTCGGCCAGGGCCGACAGGTTGGTGGAGGAGAGGAGACGTGCCCTACTTGGGCGCGCCTTTTCCCGTGTCTTCAGCCATCTCCAGAACATGGATCCCCACTTCTACTTCGACGCCGCCATTGCCCCAGTCCCCCAGGCCGTCCAGGACGACCTGGCGCACTGGGTGGAAGAAAATGTGGATGCTCTTGTCAGGGCCTTCGCTTTGGACAATGCCGACGTGATCGTGGCTGCTGACGAGGGCGGCGTGGTGAACGACCCTGACGCCGCTGGTGGCGACGCAGACAGTGATGGCGAGTCTAGCGACGCCAGTTACGGTTCGGGAGGTGCTTCTGAGGACGCATTGGGGGATTTATCCGACTGATTATGCGTTGTCCCTGTTTCCTTACCCTGCATGAATAGAACTCAGGTTTTGGCCTGATGATTGTGAGAGCATTTTGGGAGGTGAGCCCCTCATGTAAAACTTGTGTTCATCGTATTAGTAGATGTTACATTGCACATGCGCCCGCGCCAAGTGGCTGGCTAAGCGACGCGCTGGTTGGCTAGTTTACCTCCGCTCTCGTGCGGGCCCTGAGGTAGCCTGTGGGGGGCCGTGGCGTCTCGAGTGTTCTCTAACCGAATCCATAGGATGTGAGAGTGTCGCGGGCGGCGAGCTTCATAGGCATTGGCCTTCTTCACAGGCTCCGGGCCTTTTCTTGGGGGAAGCAAGCTTCACGGGCATTTGCCCTCTTCACAGGCTCTGGCCCTTTTCCCAAGCGCGACAACTTCACAGGCATTCGCCTTCTTCACAGGCTCTGGGCCTTCTCCAAAAAGGATAATCTTCACAGGCATTCGCCTTCTTCACAGGCTCTGGGCCTTTCCCAAAAAGGATGATCTTCACAGGCATTCGCCTTCTTCACAGGCTCTGGGCCTTCTCCAAAAAGGATGATCTTCACAGGCATTCGCCTTCTTCACAGGCTCTGGGCCTTTTCCAAAAAGGATAATCTTCACAGGCATTTAGAAACCCTCCCGAGAGGATGCGGTGGTAGCAGTCTGGGCTGCGCGCAAGCTAGGCCTGACCTGACTCGTGAGGGGCTCGCGAGGGGAGGCAGCTAAGGCGAAGTGGTAATAAAAACGCGAGAAATGGCTCAAACGAGACTAAGCACCCCTTCCCCAAACACATGCAAATCTCAAATTCGAATCCAACTTTTAAATCCGGCGGGGGAAAGTTACAACCAAAGGGGAAAGCAATGAAAGTAGATAAAAGGCCACGTCCGGCACCTAATCTAGTCTTGGACGTCTTCTCACCAGCGCGGAGCTAAGTGCTGCCACTGGGCGTGGGAAGGAGCCCCAGGGCCTAAGGCCGGCACCCCTGAGACTTCGGGGCATGTACAGCCCCACTCATTATTACGTGAGAGTGTCACGGGGCGGCGAGCTTCACAGGCACTGGGCCTTCTTCACAGGTACCGGCCTTGCTTCATATCGCCAGACGAGGGCCCCGCCTTGCGCCACACTCTAGGCCATCAACGACGACCGGAAACCAGGACACCGCCGATGGGGTAGAGCGGTCGCCAGCGGTTCCCCCGACGACCACGGGTCCTCCGCCAGGGGCAGGCCCTGAGGCACCTCCCCAGCGGAGGGCCTACCTCCTGAGAACGCCTTGCTCCGAACGCCGCGGTGGTGATGGCGGATCTCTGCCCCTCTCCTGCAGCCCCCTGCGCCCTCCTCCCGAGGGGTAGGATACTGTGGGAGCGGGGCAGCTGCTCACTGCGGCGACCTGCACCTCCTGCGATCCATGATTAGCGTATGCCTGCTCCTGAGGAAGTAGCGGTACCCGATAATCGTTGCCTCCAGCGTGGCCGGTGGGGCCGTCCCTGGGTTCCTGGAAGAGTTCAGCTTCTGGTGCCTCGTCCCCCCAGCTTGGGCTGAGGAGCGAGCCTTGTTCGCCCTCGTGAGGGTGCCCTTGGTCCATCATGTGGGGCACGTATTCTTCCGGCGCCGTCATCCCGAAGGCCACGCCGTAGTGCTCCGCGTCCCATGCAGCATTGCTTGACGCGCCCACCGTGGGGTGGTAGCGCGGCTGCCCACCGGGACCGTGGGCCGCGCCGAGTCCCTCTTCTTCGTGGACCGGGGGCGGGGGCAGCGCCGCCGCCGGTCCGGTGCCGACAGCTTCATTGGCGTTGGAGTAGCCTTGGAGCCCACGGGCGTGCGCGGAGCCCCCGCGCGTGCCGCCCTGGGCTTGAGACGGGAGCTGGGTGCAGAAGGGGTGAGCCCCCGAGGCGGCAAAGCCCAGGAGTTCGGCGACCCGCTCCAGCAGCACGTCACGACCGCCTTCCAGCAGCAGCTCTCGGGCCACCGTGAGCGCGGCCCTCGAGTTTGCCTGCTCCCGGCGGGTGTACGGTGTCGTGGTCGCAGCGTGATTGGAGGCCCTTGCTGCCGACTGCGCTTGCCGCGGTGTGAGGGTTGTCGAAGCCTGTCCGCGTCGCCCGCGGCCCGCAGCGCCCTGCGGACCACGAGCTGCCTGGGGCGCGGGGTCGCCCGAGGCGAGCGGCTCTGCGCGGGCGGGCCACGCCGCCCATGGATCTCGGTTGCCCGCCTGGTCGCCGGACATGGTGATGATGACGCGACGGGACACGAAGCGGTAGAAGGGTGGATTCCGACGCACCCCTACCTGGCGCACTAAATGTCGGATTTCGGGTTCCGGCAGACCCTTGAGGTTCGAACTCTGGGGTGCGCGCGGAGATTACGCCTTCCACCTACTTGCACCCTGCCGCCTCGCTAAGATCTAAGCTATGGAAAGAACATCACAAGAGACGCAAGGTTTATACTAGTTTGGGCCACCATTATGGTGTAATACCCTACTCTAGTTTGTGGCGTGATGGATTGCCTCTTGGGCTGATGATGATGAGCAATACAAGGAAGAACAGCCTCGCGAGGGTCTGTTCTTGGCTGGGGGGGGGGATGAACCATATGAGTTCAATCGCCCTTTTCCCTCTCTCTCTGTCTGTTGCCTATGCCTTTTCTAACCGATTGGCCGGGGGTCTGCCCTGGAGGTGGCTAGTCCTATTTATAGGCAAAGTCCCTGGGCCTCTTCCCAAATATTGAGCGGGAAGGGCGCCAACAGCTGGCCATTTTAAAGGGGAACATCTGGTACACTTATCCTGACTAAAGTTGGTCCTCGCCTGCCAAAGGCTCTGGTGGTGATGCTAGCTTGGGCTCCACAATGACTTCCTCCCCACCGTTGGACTGGTCTTGGTCTCGTTGCACCGAAACGGGTGCCTTTGCTTGATGCTCTCGCCTGCGCTTGCCCCCTTTGCACCAAAGAGGAAAGGAGGACACTGCGCGGGCTGGCGCCCGCCTGGCACCCTCGGTCGTCATGGCTTGCGTCATGGGCACCTCATGAGGTACCCCGCCTTGATCTCTCCGCCTCCTTGTGAGCCAGCCTGATGAGGCCGCGCCTGAGGAAGCCCGCGCCGTCCGCCCCGCGAGGCTTGGCCCCTCACGAGGGTCTTGGGTCTTGTCTTGATGAAGATGGGCCGTGCTGGGCCCCCTTCGAGCCACGCCGCGGGCCGCAGGCAGGCAAGTCTGGGGACCCCCGTTCCCAGAACGCCAACAGGAAACACCGTCGATATTCTCGACAGGTGGAGTACATAACACTTTTCGGCCCTTGACCGAAGAGGGAGAAGTCGACGGTCGGTTAAGACACATTTAAAGTTCTGGTGAACACAGATATGATATAAGTACTTCGGTACATACCATCATTATACATAAAATTCTTTCACCCAAGTCACTTGGGGGCTCTTAAATTAGTGTGAGCTGTTTTATAATAAGTGTTCTTTTTCTTAGTCGTTGCAAAGTCTTTTTCTATCACTCCTTTTTTCGACGCGAGTGTGTGGTTAATAGCCAAGGAGCCTAATTTCTCTCTCAAAGCCGCTAGAGTTTAGTTTGCTAAACTAGCCTAACAAGAATTACTTCACCTTCGGGATAGGAGGTTGAAGCCGTAGGCTGACCCGCTTGAAGTCTTGAGATAGGATGTGTCATGTTAAAGCACGACAGAAGCACAATTTTCTTTTTCTAAGACCAATTTTTGGATTGGCACCGAACACTTGATCTAGTTTGGACATTAAACTTTTGAATAAGTTTTTTGGCTTTTCGAGCCTATGGCACTTTTAAACTATTTGTGTGTTTCCAGCATTAGTCTCGCAGTGCAACACCGAACACCTTTAGAGATTCGGCAAAAACATTCTCGGATATTGCTATATATGCATCGGTTTGGAATTGTGTCTTCGGTCAATAGTTGGGTTGCCCGGCTCCCGTGCTTGCCTCCTACGTTCCTCTTTGTTCGGCAAGGTGTGCAAAGGGAGAACCACTGTGATTGTGCTTCCAGCTAGCATGGTTAAGCGCCTCAGTGGAGAAAGCCAAAAACTGACTGTCACAATAAGTGTAAACTGGTCAGCGATCCTATGACTATATTAAATTACAAGATCGATGGAGGTCACCCCGTGTTAGGCCACGAGCCGTTCATAACGTTCGCCGAAGTGTTAACGGCTTGACCTTAGCTGTCGCTGAACACTAACTGGAGGCTAGTAGCTGGCCTCCCAACTTTAAGCTCCTATGACTAAGTGAAAGTTATAAAGCCCGCATATCTGATTGCCTCGTTTCCGCTAACACAACCGCCTTCGGGCACCAAGACGTCGGCTAAGGGTTGTCTTGTTATTGCGGAAACACCCTGCGTAGTATCTACAAAGGGGTAGAAGCCGACGATGGGCCACTTTCAACTGATAAATGGTCGCAACGGAGTCAAAATATACATATCATCGGCATTTGTATTTAATATACAAGGGCTGCCTTCCGCAATCATCGTTATAAATCCATAAATATGCATCAATTTGACTTAAGATTTTGGCCAAGCTGGGTTGCCTAGCTCATGTGCTTACCCCTATGTTCCCGATTGTCCGGCTAGGTGGTAAAGGGAGCACCTCTATGATTGTTACTACCGGGTCATCCGAGTAAGTACCTCAGATTGGGTGAAGCCGAAAGCTAGCAATCTTAAAGGATCACATTGGTCGGCAATGACGGAAGTGAAAATTTTGGTTCATTAATACCATAGAGTTCGGGAACTTTCCCCGAACTAAATCCTCAATATTTTCCTCCCACATTGATCGGAGGTGAGGTTTCATGATCATGATAAGCATGACGACCCAAAGAAAGGAACCGATAGTGGGACTATTTTCTTTGGAAGATGTTTCTTACGTTAAAACGTAATATAACATATCTCTCAGTCTACCTTTGTTTATAAAACCATATGGCCAGATTGCCTTGTTTTCCATAAATCTTTGCCCTTATAATGGCTTTATAAAGTAGGAAAACACTCCTCGGCTACTGGCCGAAGAGGTTGAAGCCGATGGTCGGTCAAAAAAGTTTTGTACAATGCGGATCCGAGCATTAATGATGTAAAGTACTTGGATACATAGAGTCATTACACATAATTTATGATTTTACTATGGATATCGATCCTTAATTCGGCCACCCGTGCCCGCATTAAGGCTTGGGGGCTATTGGGCTTTGGGCTCATTATTTATAAATATTAAAGGGGCACATCGATCCCCTGATCTGGTGTTGCCACCCGACCAGTGGCTCGGGGGCTACTACATTGCCTATTCAATGCAGAAAATTCAAAGTGCTCAATGTTCGGGATGGCCAAACGATGGACAAATGCATTTTCGGACAACAATAAGTTCCATCTAGGACATATTTGGCGTCAAGCTGATATATCACGGCGACTTCTCACGGCCCTCTCTCAGGGGCCCATTCACCGATCACTATTTCCTCTAATATATTACACCGTGTTTCTATTCCTAAGTATGTTGCCGAGCTGGGAATTGATCCTCAGGCCGATTTCACGAATCGACCAGAGTCTCAGGGGCTACTGGGAAAAGTGGTTTGATTTAATCCTTCAGGTGCATCCCAGATATTAGGCCAACACGCACCTTGAAGGCTATTGGCTATACATCTCGACAGAGAATACATTGCACAAATCGGAATTAAATTCATAAAAATCAGCCCATGGACGAGGTGATGCTCGGATACAGTCCAGCGTTGGAGCTCGAATATAGTCCGGCGTTGGTGCTCAGCTGCAAAAGATACCTCAAGGGCAGTCCGGCATTGGAGGTCGAATGTGAGAGGACACCGCCGCACGGGAACAACTTCAAACTCAAGGTGTGGTGTAAAAAATTACAAGGCATTGATAAAGGCCGAAAACTTGAAGGTCTCCTCGGATGCCCGATGTGTGAACTCTTCGGATTTAGCTTAGTGATCCTCAAGATCGAAGATGGGAAGATTTGTTGAAGCAGTTTTCAAGACCGACGACCAGAGATGAAGAACAGTTCGGAAGAATCGAGGAGCGTCCCCAACTTGAAGACCGGTTCAGGGGGCTACTTACGGTGTCCTGGACTAGTGGGTACTCACCACGTCATCTCCTGACCAGCTGGATCTGGCCGAGGACCCCCATGACGGTTCACTATTGGGCCAGTTCGGACAGCCCATGCCGCATACAAGAAGGATTCCACAAGACTTGGCGCCCAAGCCAAGGACTCTCCTAATACCCTAGGCCTCCGGTGTGTTATATAAACCGAGGTGAGGGTAGTCAATAGGCAATATCATATTCATCACTACAATCTCGTGGTAGATACGTGTACTCTGTACTACACCCATATGAATACAATCAAAAGCAACATGTAGGGTATTATCTCATCAAGAGAGCCCGAAGCTGGGTAAAACCCCGTGTCCATGTTACCATCGCTCCAAGACGCCTAGCTTAGGACCCCTACTACGAGATACGCCGGATATTGAACCGACACTCCCCTCCCCGCTTTCTCCCATGATGGCGGCCTGGGAGCGCTGCCGCCACTCCCCTCGCGGCTTCTTCCGCGGCGGCGGTCGGCAGCGACGCCACCGCTTCCCTCACAGCCTTCTTCTGCGGCAGCGGCCAAGCAGCGCCGCCGCCCGTCGCCTCACGGTCTTCTTCTGTGGCAGCAACCGAGCAACGCCGCCATCCATCGCCTCTCGGCCTTCCTCCGCAGCAGCAACCAAGCAACGCCTCCCCGCTCGCATATCGACCTTCTTCCTCGGTAGTAGCTCACTAGCACCACCGCCGATCTCCTCCTAGCCTTCAATTACCACATCATTGAGCGGTGCGTCTTCAATTACATGTCCCTCATTAGATGTGGATTTGTGCTGCCTCGACATCACACCAATTCGAGCAAGGAGGACTGTGTGCAAGGTTCCTTCATCCACGGCAGCTTCTTGGATTAAGGCTGCAACGACCTTCAGAGCAAATCCTCCGTCACCACTCACCTTGAGCAACGTCCAGACTGCTCATGAACTTTTGAAGGGCAAGTGGACTGCACGGGTGAACAAAAAAGTTGTGCAGACGGATGAGAAGGGAACTTCCTCCCGCAAACACAAGAAAGCACTGCAACATGAGGTAAGCAGTAAACTTCCTCAACTATCTCAGTTTACTTATTCTAGACAATGTAGTACACGCAGTCCAGTACGCCTCCAAAAACGATGCAGTGCGGTTACTTCAGTTCGTCGTGAAAAAAACAGTGAAGTTGCTCGGTGAGGGAGTCCTGGATTAGTGGGTCCTCGGGTGTCCGGTCTATTCGGTATGGGGCGGACTGATGAGCCGTGAAGATAAAACAGAAGACTACCCCCCGTGACCGGGTAGGACTCCTATATGCATGGACAGCAAGCTTGGTGTCTGGATGTACTATTTCCTTCCTCTGCAAACCGACTCTGTACAACCCTAGGCCCCTCCGGTGTGTATATAAACCGGAGGGTTTAGTCCGTGGAGGCTATCAGAATAATCATAGGCTAGACAGCTAGGGTTTAGCCATTACGATCTCGAGGTAGATCAACTCCTGTAACCCCTATACTCTTCAAATACAATCAAGCAGGACATAGGGTTTTACCTCCTTTAAGAGGGCCCGAACCTGGGTAAACATTGTGTCCCTATTGTCTCCTTGTTACCATCGATCCTTAGACACACAATTTGGGACCCCCTACCCGAGATCTGCCGGTTTTAGCACTGATATTGGTGCTTTCATTGACAGTTCCGTTGTGTTGTCGGCGGAAGAACCGATGGCTCGCCTCGTCATCAACGACGATGCTGTTTTCGGGGAGACCTTTCACCCTGGCCAAACTCTTTCTGTTCGCGGCTTCGTGCTACGTGCCAACTTGACCGGTCACCTCGAGCAGGTCGACAGCTACGCCCCTAGTCACCAGATCAAGTTTAGAAGTCTAAACTACATCGTTGATATCCTAGGAGACCTGATCTTCGAGGGGTTCACGGCCTCGGCCGCCGCTCCTCGCCCGCACAAAGAAGGCCATTCGGTTCTACTATCAGGTCCTGTCCAAGGGTCGACATTCACGCCCGCCCCGGCCTTAGATCTGAAGCGGACCGCATCGTCCGAAGATGGGGGGATAAACCCGGCCGGACTCTTTTCTCCCATGGAGCTTCCAGCCGGAGACTCAGAGACAACCGCACCATTGGCAGACCCGGAGTCAAACTAGACTCTTTCGATTGTCGGGGAGCCGGACTCGCCTCCGTACATGAACTCTGAACTCTCGAAGTCTGCGCCCCTCGGCCTCGGGCAAGAGGTTATCGCCGAGCTTAGCTCCGCATATCCTCAGACGCCTGTCCAGCTCTCGCTTTTAAACGGAACGCTGGACTTAATACAATCTCTCGCCATCACGGAAGAATCGCCTCCGAACTACGCCCAGCTTTAACTGGGGGCCAAGAATATGGAATTTTACGTACCACCCACCACCCACTTAATAGCCACTATCGAGGATTTAACCGACATGCTAGGTTACGCCTCCGAAGACATCGACAGCATGGACGACGATGTCGAAACCGAACCAAGATCCAACCCACCCATCACCGAGCGTTGGACGGCCACTTCTACCTACGATGTACACATGGTGGATACACCTGAGAAGAAGGACGACGATGGCACTCAAGATCTAGACGAGGACAAGCCCGTCGATGAACCACCAAAGCGCCAATGTCAGCAGCGCCGCTCACGATCGCGTCGGGCAAGGGAAAGCAATACCGGCACCAGAGATAATGACACTCCTGACAACATCGAAGACCCCGACCACCCCTTCGAGCCTGCGTTCGAGCAGGATGAAAGGAAGGAGGGTCAATACAGCCCCGAACACGCCGATCATGAGGATTCAGAAGATAGTAACTATTTACCTGTCTCCAAAGAGGATGTTAGCCTTGGCGACGATGATTTCATCATCCCAGAGGAACCCCTCGAACAAGAACACTTCAAGCGACATTTCATCGCCAGCGACGGAGCCTGAAAAAGAAACAACAGCAGCTTCAAGCCGAACAGGATACGCTCAACGATAGATGGACCAAGGTCCTAGCCGCTGAAGAATACGACTTCGAGTGCCCAACAAAGAGTTACCCAAAACGCGGGCTACTGCCACAACTCGACGACGAGGCCCTTGTGCCAATACCATCAAAATACAATCAGGCTGATCAACCGGACCGACCACCACGTGGACGGGACAAATTGGCTAATCATGTCGAACACCAGCCCGGGCCCCCTCCCCATAGAGGCAGGGAGACAGCGGCCCAGGGCTACACATATGACCTACGTCAGGACCTGACCAATAGAGCCGGCCAAACCAAATCAATTTACGGATCAAGAGGATGTGCCCCAACACGAAATAATGACCATCAAGCCTGGCACAATAAATATAATCAAGTCCGGGGTCAGCACCGAACACAGATGTCGTCTGAACTCCGTCGCGATGTTGTCCGGTATAGAGGTGCCGCACACCCTATGTGCTTTACCGATGAGGTAATGCAACACCAATTTCCGGAAGGGTTTAAACCCGTGAACATTGAGTAGTACGTCTCTCTACCCGCGCTACTACTATTGCTAGATATTTCTTTTTTGTTTATGTCATATTCATATGCCATTATACAAGTTTTCATACAGTAGCAATTTAGAGATTGTTTTTACATCAGAATGAGTTATTACCAAAGAACCGTGGATTAGTTTCAAGTGCATGGATCCAAAGTGACCAATGGTCACTTTGGATCCATCCACTTGGAACTAAACCGCGGTTCTTTCACCCAATGGCATAATAACTCATCATCATCATCATCATATCATTAACAACTTATCATCATAATACATAATTGTCATATAACAACTCCTCATGATCATCATTTTCGTCAATGAGACATCATATAGAAAGTTGGTCACTAGTCATAATCACAACTCCTCCTCAACATCATCATCAACTCTAACACATTGTACCACATAATAACACATTGTACCTAGGACCTACTCCTCTCTAATAGGACCTACTACACTCTCTTAGGTAAAATAGCATAAAACAAGATAGGCCCTGACTCCATTATGGAGAATGGAGATTATCCTGTCTCCAATTCTTGTGTGTCGCACAATGTTGCTTCCAAGTACCTCCCTATGACTGACCATACATCAGTGATGCGTAGGATGACCTGGCCGTAAGTTCATAACATCAAGGCGACCTTTCGGAAACATCGGATGAGGCACATAATCCTTCAAGATTTTCTGTTGAAAAATATAGTAATAACTTCGTAGTTAGCAATGTAGTTTAGTTTTAGAAGAATTTATGCAAAAGATGCACAGATGTCATAATAGTAAAAAATCTTACCATGCTATCTCCATGGATGTTAGCGTAGTTCAACACATGCACTAGTGGCACGTATTGACCATAATGTGCAGGAGTTTGATAATAGATATTGTAATTCTCAAGATCATTAATAAATGAGATCAGATGATTTTTCTCCTGATAAGTTAATTCTGCGTCATCGGTGTAGTAGGTTCTGTCTACCATCTTCCACACATTCTTTGAAGATTGAAAATAAGCTATCAATGGAAATAAGCTGTCAACTATTTTGAAATAAACAATATAAATTACTTAATAACTATGTTTGAGAAACTCACATAGCGGTAGAATTGGAAGGGTATCAACAAGGACCCAAATGTCCATATTGTCTTGTCAGGATCACCAAGATCCATGGTGACAAGCATACCCTCATGGAAATCATATGCCTTGCAAAGTGCTTCCCAATTCGGGCAACCAAAAAGGGATACGCTCTTAGAATTGTATATATTTACAGCAAAATCAAAACCAGGATGGGTCCTTAGGTGAACTATCTTGGTTCCCATATTTTCATGATCTTCAAAATCCATCCTCTCCAAGACATAGCGTCTTGCATGGCATCGGATAAGGTAGTCGAATTGTAAAAGACAAAAATTACACGTTGAAGAAGAAGAAGAAGTCGAGCTTAATTACGAAAAAACACTTTGCGTTGTTGCGTACCGTTACAACATCGAAGGTCTCCTGGAGCTTAATGCTGAAGCACCGACCTTCTACCAAGTGAGGCCTGTCGCAGAAACCCCGATCGTCGCTGCACCAGGAGCACTCCGTGAGACTTTCGTCATCCAACGACATTTCCTATGTTCATAATTCAAAGATTAAACTTCTAAATTTCAATATATGTACTAAAAAACTAAATTAGATCATTATTATTCAGCACGGGTTGACTATCGGTCCGTCGAGTCTTTTTTTGAAAACTCTCAGCTCACGTGGTGTATATATTCAGTTGGTGATGGTCGCTCCTCCCTTCATCCCCGAGTGTACTAAACCAAAATGTCTAGCACATAGGAATGAAGGAGAAGCGACCCCCATGACAACAATCGGCATTCTTCTTCTCTCACATATGGTGGACACACTCCCTCACTATTTTTTCAACCGTCGGTGATGGTCGTTACTCCTCCTTCCCCTAGTGCATAACAAAGGTCTAGCACAAGGAGAAGAAGGAGAAATGACCCCCACGACAACAGTCGGGATTCTTCTTCTCTCATATATGGTGCAGACTTTCTCCTTCACTCATTTTTTGATTGTCCTGTATGGAGCCTCGACAGACTTAAAGTCAACCCGAAATGTCATTTAATTATCTCTCTAGAAAATCCAGGCCACTTGATATTTCCTACATATTCTAGAACAAGTCATTCAAAATTCACAGAAAAATCCGGCATGACCTTTGCTAAAAAAGAACATATCGAGTGCCTGAAATTTGCCGGAACGGAAATTAATCAACACTCCGGAAAAACATAGGCCACTCGGAGGTGTTACTTGCAAACATGACCACTTGGGCAAGCACATATCCTATTTGCATTCAAACTGGATGGTCATTGCATTTCAATGGTTGAAAATATGAACAAAAACATTTCAAAATATCTTATAGGACTCATATTGACATGGCGATTTGGTTGGTCTCACCTCGAGGTCGGAGAGGGTCGGTGATGAGGACGACGGCGACGATGACATGGAGATTTGGCTGAAAAAACAAAATATAAATAAAAACATTATTATCCTCATCTTAGGACTTAGTGAAACCCTATAAGCTATCAACTAATCAAATGCATATGGCTTGCATAGTGCTCTCCAATTTGAGCATTCAATAAGCAAAACTAAACCATAAAATAAATTAGTATTCAAATTAGCATGCATTCAATAAGCGAAACTAAATCATCTATTGTGTTCGTACATCGTCAAATATTATCACTAATACATCTCGAATAGTATCATACATATAACATCACTAATACAGCTAAAACCCTAGAGAATGACGGGTATCGGGGTTAGCGGTGGACACACAAAGAGAAGGAACCATCATAGGATAATAGCTCCAGTGAGATCCCTAAAGAACCTGCCAGGTATTATTGAACCTGCCCTCGAACACAACCATGTAGCGATGGACGTGCTCGTCCTCCTCACTGACACGGTGATGTATCACCTCTGCGGGGGATGCAAGCCTCCACATCGTTAGTGTCCTACGCGACCACCACGAAAGAAGGTTCGGGTCAATGGCGGGCTAGCTCCTCACCAAGTTGCGCCCCCGAAAGGTAGCACCTCCCAGTACCAGCCCGGCGGAGCCCAGTCCCGGACATGCCTCCTCTGATCAAGCAGGCCTCCTCCACCGAGTCGACGACGAGGATGCGGCATAGGTATCGTCGATGTCGATGCGGGAATAAATGCTTTAACTAAAAAATCACAACAAATGTGACATGGTCAAAATATGACATGTCCACTTCAAAACGAATCAACCTAGAATTCTATTAAATACACCTAAATTTAAACTAGTTCTATTAATTCAACTAGTTCAAGAAAGCACTTACTATAAATAAAAATAAACTAGTTCTTACTAAAAATAAACTAGTTCAACTAGTTCTATTAATTTTCTTACTAATTCTATTAAACACTTACTAAAATAGTAAAAAACTACATTATACAAGAATAGTAAGAAAGAGTTTAGGTTTAGGAGAGATGGAGGGAGGAGGGGGTGGGAGGAGGGAGGAGAGGGGAGTAGGGGGAGGACGGTGGGATCGGAGGAGGGGGAGGAGGGGTGGGAGGAGGGAGGAGAGAGGAGGAGGGGGAGGGGCGGTGGAAGGAGGGCTGTCGTCGGAGGGCTTGGCCAAAGAAGGAGGGAGGAGGGACGAGGGGGCGGCCGGAGGAGGAGGGAGGAGGGCGCGGTGGGAGGAGGAGGGAGGGGAGGAGGGAGGAGGGAGGGACTACCTCAATTCCGGAGGAGCAGGAGCGTCCGGCGACGGTGGTCGGGCGACGGTGGCGGTGGCGGACGACGGCGCGGGTGCGGGGGAGAGTGAATGAGAGGGATAGTGAGAGGGTCGGCCGCGTGGGGACGATAATTTAGGGTCAGTAGCAGCGTGGGTTGAAGAAAAGCGCTACTACTACGGAGAGTAGCAGTAGCGCTACATAAGGATACGCGCTGCTGCTAAGTGGGGCTAGCCATGTGCGCCCAATTCAAACTTAGCAGCAACACATTTTTACAACATGCTCTACTGCTAAAAGGATAGCAGTAGCGCCTTTTATAGCAACGCGCTACTACTAAGTAGCAGCAGCGCTTTATTTTATCCAGCACTACTGCTAATATTCTGTGTATAAGGGTTTCCCTAGTAGTGAAACACAGCGTCCGTGACGAATGGCTCGCCCAACACCTCGGGCAGGAGAAGCCGAAGACTATGGAAGTTCTTACTGCACTTATGACCCGCTTTTTTGCGGGCGAAGATAGCTGGTTGGCTCGCAGAAGGAGTAGTACCAGCGACCCCGAAACTTCTGACACCAGGGATGGCAATGGCAGGCCACGACGCAACAAAAACAAGCGTCGGAACAATAATGAAGAAACAGATGATACGACAGTAAATGCCGGATTCAGTGGTTCCAAACCCGGTCAGTGGAAGAAGCCGTTCAAGGGTAATGGAGACGGTCCATCCAACTTGGACAAAATACTAGAGAGGCCTTGCCAGATTCTGGCACCCCTGACAAGCCTTCCAACCACACCAATAGAAATTGATGGGTTTTCAAGCACGCCGGTAAATTAAATAACGAACATAAGGGGAAAGGACCTCCAAGCAAGGACGATGATGAGCCCTGTCAGCCGAACATGGGGGGACAGAAGCAATTTCCCCCCGAGGTGAAAACGGTAAACATGATCTATGTTACCCACATCCCCAAGAGGGTGCGCAAACGCGCATTAAGGGACGTCTGCGCCGTAGAGCCCGTCGCCCCAAAATTCAACCCATGGCCGGCTTGTCCGAACACCTTTGATCGCAGGGACCAGACAACCAATATCCGTCATGGAGGTTCGGCAACCCTAGTACTCGATTCTATCATCGACGGATACCATCTCACTAGAGTCCTTATGGACGGCGGTAGCAGTCTCAACTTGATCTATCAGAATACTGTATGTAAGATGGGTATTGACCCGTCAAGAATCAAGCCTAGCAACACTACCTTCAAAGGAGTGATACCCGGCGTGGAAGCCCGCTGTACGGGCTCATTAACATTAGAAGTAGTATTCGGCTCTCTAGACAATTTCTAAAGCGAAGAATTGATCTTCGACATCGTCCCTTTTCGTAGTGGTTATCAGTCGCTGCTCGGACAAACTGCTTTTGCCCGCTTTAATGCATTCCAACACTATGCTTATCTAAAGCTCAAAATGCCTGGACCTCATGGCATCATCACAGTAAATGGGAAATATGGAGCGCTCCCTCCATACCGAGGAACATACCATGGCCCTAGAAGCTGAAGTACATGGCGGCCTCATCAAGCTGAAGAACTCATCGGTCATTAAGACCCACGACACTATTAAATGTGTCCGAGCCGCGTTACAATGCGGTAGCTCGGTTGAACCTGAGCTCGAATAGCAGTTTAGCCTCTGCTGATTGCCCCATAAGGTTGCGGTATATGTACCTCACGTACACAATTACGCCTTTAAAATACCGTGGGCAGCGCCAGAGGCACACTGCGAAAAAGGTCTATATTACGGCTTGACCCTATTCGGACCTCAAATATCCTTCCACTATATGTTCATTAAAGAACCTACCTGATCTACAGTCGCGCGGGGACCTTTTTTCTAGGTTCCTCTTTTTAATAGACGAGAGAAACAGCGCAGACGTGCAGCAGGGCATCATTGGGATTTTTAAACCATTAAGTTTAGGCTCTGTGTAAACCCTTCCCTTGTATAAGCTTCTGGCATGTAAAGTGACCTTGATGTTTTTGGCATTATCTGTAATAACACGGCTCGACGTATTAATCAGGGTATAAAGGAAACAATTGATCACCACTTTGTTTGCCAGTCATTTTATTTTATATTATCATCTGTGTTCCCTCCCTACCTCAGACTGCCACACGTGCCTTAGTCCAGCCTTAACACCGGGGGTTGTATTTGGCCCTGCACATTTCAAGTCTGAACACCTATTGGGTACTCTTCGGCAGCTCGGATATTGCATTATATGCATCGGCTCCGAGTAATGTCTTTGGTCTATAGTTGGGTTTCCCGGCTCCTGTGCTTACTACCTTACGTTCCGCTCGTTCGGCTAAGGTAGTAAAGGGAGAACTACTGCGATTGTATTTCTGGTTCGTCTGGTCAAGTACCTTGGTAGAGAAAGCCAGAAACTGACTGTCATGATAGGCGAGAGCTGGTCAGCGATTCGGCGACTTAGTCTCATACTACAAATCGTTAGCGATTCACCCCGTGTTATACGAGGGGTTGGTCTTCGTCCAGCCGCGTGGAAAAGGCACCGTAGTCCGGGTAGCCGTACACGCACCAGGGGCTAGTACTTAGCTCCACAATCAAACTCCTATGGCTAAGTGAAAATAATAAAGCCACATAGTCCGATTTCCTGGTTCACCTCGCGGACACCTCCTTTACGGACCGAGACGTTGGATAAAGTGTGGTCACGCGATATGTTGAACACCCCTGTAGTACCTATATGGGGGCTGAAGCCGACGACTGACAACTTTCAGAAATATAACAAAAAACGGACGCACAGGAGGAAGAGTCGCTTGAGGCGCAAACATAAGATATATAACAACATGGGTTCATAACATAGTTTGTATAACCCGAACACATTCAATCAAATATTACGTCCTTTGAACATTGATCCTCTATCACTCGGGCTCCTTCTAGGATGTCACCGAAGTACCTCTCCGGCTTCCGATGATCTTTGCCTTCGGGTGGACCTGCGGATGCCACTTCAGTGGCCTTCATCTTCACCCATTGCATCTTGACGCGGGCGATGGCCATCCGGGCACCCTCTATGTAGGACGAACGCTTTACAGTATCAATCCGCGGCCACACATTGACAAGCCGCTTCACCAAACCGAAGTAGCTACTGGGAATAGGTTCGGTTGGCTAGAGTTGGAGTATTAGATGCCAAGCCGGCCACCCTATGCAGCTCTGTCAGTTGCTTCAGCTGGTCGTTAAGAGGCATCGGGTGCTCCAATGCGAGAAATTGCAACCAGAACTGCTCCTCCGTCGAGTTCCCCTCCTGGGCTCGAAAGAACTGTGTGGCATCGATGGCATTCCCCGGAAGATCCGCAAACGCGCCTGGAGAACTCCACACTCGGGTAAGCAAGGCACACGTTTTACCTCCAAAGATACTCTGCAAAAGAAAGGACTTACCAGCCGCTATCTGTTTCCCCCGATGGATCTCCTCACGAGCATTTCGGGACTCGATCCGCGCCTCTTTGGCATCATGGAGAGACTTGGCAAGCTCGGACGACTGGTCCGAAGTTTTCTGCTCCAAGGTTTTGCATTTGCTGATGGCATCCTTCAGCTCCTGCTCGACTTCGGCCACCCGAGCTTCATGTTGGCGGTGGGCAGCTTGCTCAGTCTTCACCTTTGCAGCCACTTTGTCAGCGGCTGCCTTGTTCGGCTCCGCCTCTTTCTTGGCCTAGGCAAGGGCACCTTTGAGGGTCTCGACCTCGGCTGTGCCAACTGTGCTAATAATCAAAGCATTTTATGAGTTAACCTTTCAATATGCATATCACTTCCGATATAAAAATACATTCCTTCTTAACATTGTACGCATACCTTGCGTCTCATCGAACCGCTTATTAATGCAGTCGAGTTCCTCATCTGCTGCCTGAAGCTTCTGACTGAGTTCGAAAACTTCCACGGCATGGGCGGTTGCCGCCAACATGGAAGCCTGTTGCAATAACAGCACATTACATTACTCTCCCGAATACTATGTGGATCCTCTGTCTGGTTTCTTTTAAACCGGACAGAGCCTCAGGGGCTACTGTCCGTACACAGGTTTATTCCTTTATACGAAAAGTTTTTAGAAACATTACGTCGCATACCTCCAAGCCTGTTAATAGGCTGCAAAAGGCTTCGTTAAGTCCATTTTTAGTAGACTGAACCTTCTCCATAACCACACCCATCATGGTGCGGTGCTCCTCCACGATGGAAGCACTTTGCAGTGCTTCCTCCAGAGCGTTGGGCGCCTCCGGATTAATGCAGGCAGCCATGGGAGCTGCTGCTCCTCCCCCCTCTTTTGTAGGGGGCTGCTTATCCAATTCCGGAGCCATGCTAGTCTCCGGCATGGTGGTCGGCTGGGGTCCAGATTATTGGGGGTCCCCATTGTCAGTTGGGGTCGCCTCTCCAGGTCTCCAGCGACCGACGTATTAACCTCGGGTGCTCATCAACGGCCTCGTTCACCCCCCCTCGGCTAGGAGAGGCCCTTCAGGACAACACTTCGGTGTCCTCCATGGCGATAGGCGAGGGGGCTCGCGGCAGCATGTCGCTCTCTGCCATTTCGGGCGGTAGAGAATTCCCCTCCGATAATAGAGTTTGCGGGAGCACGCAGGGAGGGCTGAAAGGAAAATAACAAAATAACTTATATATCACTGGTGCGCGTCGGTCCTAAACAAACAGTTTTTAACCCCTTTCCGCGAAGGCATTTGGAACCGTCGTGAAGTGAGTGTGGGCGATAGGGGGGTCCTTCCTGAAGGAAATATGCCCTAGAGGTAATAATAAAGTTATTATTTATTTCCTTATTTCATGATAAATGTTTATTATTCATGCTAGAATTGTATTAACCGGAAACATAATACATGTGTGAATACATAGACAAACAAAGTGTCACTAGTATGCCTCTACTTGACTAGCTCGTTAATCAAAGATGGTTATGTTTCCTAACCATAGACAAAGAGTTGTTATTTGATTAACGGGATCACATCATTAGGAGAATGATGTGATTGACTTGAACCATTCCGTTAGCTTAGCACTCGATCGTTTAGTATGTTGCTATTGCTTTCTTCATGACTTATACATGTTCCTATGACTATGAGATTATGCAACTCCCGTTTACCGGAGGAACACTTTGTGTGCTACCAAATGTCACAACGTAACTGGGTGATTATAAAGGAGCTCTACAGGTGTCTCCAAAGGTGAATGTTGGGTTTGCGTATTTCGAGATTAGGATTTGTCACTCCGATTGTCGGAGAGGTATCTCTGGGCCCTCTCGGTAATGCACATCACATAAGCCTTGCAAGCATTGCAACTAATGAGTTAGTTGCGAGATGATGTATTACGGAATGAGTAAAGAGACTTGCCGATAACGAGAATGAACTAGGTATTGAGATACCGACGATCGAATCTCGGGCAAGTAACATACCGAAGACAAAGGGACCAACGTATGTTGTTATGCGGTCTGACCGATAAAGATCTTCGTAGAATATGTAGGAGCCAATATGGGCATCCAGGTCCCGCTATTAGTTATTGACCAGAGAGGTGTCTCGGTCATGTCTACATAGTTCTCGAACCCGTAGGGTCCGCACGCTTAACGTTCGTTGACGATATAGTACTATGTGAGTTATGTATGTTGGTGACCGAATGTTGTTCGGAGTCCGAATGAGATCATGGACATGACGAGGAACTCCGGAATGGTCCGGAGACAAAGTTTGATATATGGGATAATAGTGTTTGGTCACCGGAAGGGTTCCGGAAATCACCGGAAGGGGTTCCGGATGTTCCCCGAAATGTTTGGGTATGAGAACACTTTATTTGGGCCAAAGGGGAAAGCCCACAAGGTTTTTGGAAAGCGCAAAAGGAAGTTTTGCGGAGTCCAGGGGCTAGATGCCAGGGTCCCTGGTGTCTGGGTCCAGACGCCGGGATCCCTGGCGTCTGGCCCTGGAGTCTGATAAGGACTCTTGCCTTTCGGGTGAAACCGACTTTGTGGAGGCTTTTACTCCAAGTTTCGACCCCAGGGCTCAACATATAAATAGAGGGGCAGGGCTAGCACCAAAGACACATCAAGAAACACCAAGCCGTGTGCCGGCAACCCCGTCTCCTCTAGTTTATCCTCCGTCATAGTTTTCATAGTGCTTAGGCGAAGCCCTGCGGAGATTGTTCTTCACCAACACCGTCACCACGCCGTCGTGCTGCCGGAACTCATCTACTACTTCGCCCCTCTTGCTGGATCGAGAAGGCGAGGACGTCACCGAGCCGAACGTGTGCAGAACTCGGAGGTGCCGTACTTTTGGTACTTGGATCGGTCGGACGTGAAGACGTATGACTACATCAACCGCGTTGATATAACGCTTCTGCGAACGGTCTACGAGGGTACGTAGACAACACTCTCGCCTCTCGTTGCTATGCATCACCATGATCTTGCGTGTGCGTAGGAAATTTTTGAAATTACTACGTTCCCCAACAGTGGCATCCGAGCTAAGGTTTATGCGTTGATGTTGTGCACGAGTAGAACACAAGTGAGTTGTGGGCGATATAAGTCATAATGCTTACTAGCATGTCATACTTTGGTTCGGTGGTATTGTTGGATGAAGCGGCCCGGACCGACATTACGCATACACTTACGCGAGACTAGTTCTACCGACATGCTTTGCACACAGGTGGCTGGCGGGTGTCAGTTTCTTCAACTTTAGTTGAACCAAGTGTGGCTACGCCCGTTCGTTGTGAAGGTTAAAACAACACCAACTTGACAAACTATCGTTGTGGTTTTGATGCGTAGGTAAGAACGGTTCTTGCTAAAGCCCGTAGCAGCCACGTAAAACTTGCAACAACAAAGTAGAGGACGTTTAACTTGTTTTTGCAGGGCATGTTGTGATGTGATATGGTCAAGACATGATGCTAAATTTTATTGTATGAGATGATCATGTTTTGTAACCGAGTTATCGGCAACTGGCAGGAGCCATATGGTTGTCGCTTTATTGTATGCAATGCAATTGCGCTGTAATGCTTTACTTTATCACTAAGCGGTAGCGATAGTCATGGAAGCATAAGATTGGCGAGACGACAACGATGCTACGATGGAGATCAAGGTGTCACGCCGGTGACGATGGTGATCATGACGGTGCTTCGGAGATGGAGATCACAAGCACAAGATGATGATGGCCATATCATATCACTTATATTGATTGCATGTGATGTTTATCTTTTATGCATCTTATCTTGCTTTGATTGACGGTAGCATTATAAGATGATCTCTCACTAAATTTCAAGATAAAAGTGTTCTCCCTGAGTATGCACCGTTGCCAAAGTTCGTCGTGCCCAGACACCACGTGATGATCGGGTGTGATAAGCTCTATGTCCATCTACAACGGGTGCAAGCCAGTTTTTGCACACGCAGAATACTCAGGTTAAACTTGAGAGCCTGGCATATGCAGATATGGCCTCGGAACACTGAGACCGAAAGGTCGAGCGTGAATCATATAGTAGATATGATCAACATATTGATGTTCACCATTGAAAGCTACTCCATTTCACGTGATGATCGGTTATGGTTTAGTTGATTTGGATCACGTGATCACTTAGAAGATTAGAGGGATGTCTTTCTAAGTGGGAGTTCTTTAGTAATATGATTAATTGAACTTTAATTTATCATGAACTTAGTCCTGGTAGTATTAGCATATCTATGTTGTAGATCAATAGCTCGCGTTGTTACTTTCATATGTTTATTTTGATATGTTCCTAGAGAAAATTGTGTTGAAAGATGTTAGTAGCAATGATGCGGATTGGATCCGTGATCTGAGGTTTATCCTCATTGCTGCACAGAATAATTATGTCCTTGATGCACCGCTAGGTGACGGGCCTATTGCAGGAGCAGATGCAGACGTTATGAACGTTTGGCTAGCTCAATATGATGACTACTTGATAGTTTAGTGCACCATGCTTAACAGCTTAGAATCGGGACTTCAAAGACATTTTGAACGTCATGGACCATATGAGATGTTCCAGGAGTTGAAGTTAATATTTCAAGCAAATACCCGAGTTGAGAGATATGAAGTCTCCAACAAGTTCTATAGCTAAAAAATGGAGGAGAATCGCTCAACTAGTGAGCATGTGCTCAGATTGTCTGGGTACTACAATTGCTTGAATCAAGTGGGAGTTAATCTTCCAATAAAAATAGTGATTGACAGAATTCTCTAGTCACCATCACCAAGTTAGTAGAACTTCGTGATGAACTATGATATGCAAGGGATTACGGAAACGATTCCCAAGCTCTTCGTAATGCTAAAATTGACGAAGGTAGAAATCGAGAAAAACATCAAGTGTTGATGGTAGACAAGACCACTAGTTTCAAGAAAAGGGCAGAGGGAAGAAGGGGAACTTCAAGAAGAATAGCAAGCAAGTTGCTGCTCAAGTGAAGAAGCCCAAGTTTGGTCCTAAGCCTGAGACTAAGTGCTTCTACTGCAAAGGGACTGGTCACTGGAAGCGGAACTACCCCAAGTGATTGGCGGATAAGAAGGATGGCAAAGTGAACATAAGTATATTTGATATACATGTTATTGATGTGTACTTTACTAGTGTTTATAGCAACCCCTCAGTATTTGATACTAGTACAGTTGCTAAGATTAGTAACTCGAAACGGGAGTTGCAGAATAAATAGAGACTAGTTAAGGGTGAAGTGACGATGTGTGTTGGAAGTGGTTCCAAGATTGATATAATCATCATCGCACACTCCCTATACTTTCGGGATTAGTGTTGAACCTAAATAAGTGTTATTTGCTGTTTGCGTTGAGCATGAATATGATTTGATCATGTTTATTGCAATACAGTTATTCATTTAAGTAAGAGAATAAATTGTTGTTCTGTTTACATATATGATTACACACCCAATGAAAATGGTTCATTGGATCTCGATCGTAGTGATACACATATTCATAATATTGAAACCAAAAGATGCAAAGTTAATAGTGATAGTGCAACTGTAAGTGCATCTAGTGCCACCCCTAGTTGGTTTTGGAGTATTGACGACAAACCTAGTTCAGGGACTAATGTGTTTGTGAGAATTGCAGGATAACACAGGTAGAAGTCCCTCATTGATTCGGTTTTCCTACTAGAGATGACCCCTAAAAATGTACGAAGACATTGAAGTCAATGGTGGTATATGAAGATATTCACATTGAAGACTATGACAAGAGAAGACACCACGTGAAGCCTATGGAACTCGAAGACTTAGATTTTTCGTAGTTCTCTTTCATTTTGTGTTGAGTCATAGGAACCACCGTACTGTTAAGTGGGGTCCAAGAGAACCAGTTAGAATGACTGAAGTGATGCCTAATTTTAAAAAAAACTTATGTCTTCGAGTGAAGACTATGAGAGCTAATCTTGTCCAGAGTCGGACAAGTCAGCTTTGCTTGTAGCCCAAGAAAAGTTGTCGTGTGAGTTTGAAATCTGACCGTTGGAACACGTTTCAGTTCCTTAGTGACCCAGGGTCATCGGACAAATCAGGTCGGGTTGCCAAGTGGCTATAAATAGCCCACCCCCTACAACCATAAACGGTTGGCTGCTCAGATTCAGTGCACGGCTTTTGTCGTTTGAGAGCAACCCACCTCGAAGCCTTTGAGAGAGAATACCTAGCGAGGATAAAGCCCTAACCACCCAAAGCCAGAGAGAATTGGGCATCACTTAAGTCTTCTTGTCTGAGTGATCTGAAGACTTATTACACTTGAGGACTGTGCATCCTCCAGCCGGTTAGGCGTCGCGTTCTGAGCATCCAAGAGACATCGTGGATTGCCGGTGAACGAAGTCTGTGAAGGTTTGGGAGTCTACCTTGAAGACTTACCAGAGTGATTGGGCGAGGTCTGTGTGACCTTAGCTCAAGGAGAATACGGTGAGGACTGGATGTCCTGAGCTGCGTGTTCAGGACTGGGTGTCCGGGACTGTGTGTCCTAAGGTTTAAATACCTAGCCACTCCAACCAGACGTACAGTTGTCACAGCAACTGGAACTGGTCCAACAAATCATTGTCCTCAACAAGTCACTGGTTTCATCTTCACTTCCCTTTACTTACTGTTACTCGTTGTGAAGTCATTGCATGTTTGCTCTATCTTTTGTCTTCACTGAGTGACTGTGTGTTCTGTTTGGCTTCACAATATCTTCCTACCTGATCCTTACTACACTGCAGCTATTTGTCATTGTGCTTTCACTCTATTGGATACTTGACCATGGCTTTTCTAGTGTAGTCTACCTTCCGCTGCATAGTAATAGGCATATCTCTACTGTTTGTCTTCATAACTTCCACGTTTTGAAGACTTTCATAAAAATCACCTATTCACCCCCCTCTAGTCGATATAACGCACTTTCAATTGGTATCAGAGCAAGGTGCTCCCTTGTTCTGTGTGATTCGGTTTAACCACCTGGAGTTTTAGCTATGTCGACTGTAGGGATAATTAAAGTCTCCGTTGCGTGCCCCGTCTTCGATGGAACTGAATATCCCTACTAGAAGAATAAGATGCGCATGCATCTTGAAGCCATTGACGTCGACCTATGGTATGTCGTCGAGAACGGCGTTCCCAAGGCTGGAGAAGGTGTCACTGCTGCTGATGTAAAGAAGTTCACTCAACTGGACTCTACTGCCAAGAATATCATCTGTGGTCATCTGACCAAAGGACAGTATGGCCGTGTGAGTGCCTTGAAGACATCCAAGCTGGTCTGGGACTGGCTCTCCAAGGTCAATGAAGGCATCTGAACCCAGAGAGATCAGAGAATCAGTGTCCTTCGCAACCTCTTCAACCGCTTCAAGCGAAATGACAATGAGAATGTCTAGCACACATTTGATCGACTCACTGACATCACAAATGAGCTTCAAGCCCTCGGTGCCACTGAGATCACCAAACATGAAGTCGTCAAGACGCTGCTGAGATCACTTAATAGTTCATTTGACATCCTAGCCCTGATGATTCAAGAACGTCCTGATTTCAAGACACTCGATCCGTCTGACATACTTGAGAGGCTCAACACACATGAGTTTCAGCTTTCTGAGAAAAGAGATATCTACGGTCCAAACTATGGGCGAACTCGTGCCTTGAAGGCAAAAGGTGTTTCCTCATCTGAAGAAGAATCTGACAGCAGTTCTGATGATCCTGAAGACATTGGAAGGGAACTTGCAATGCTTGTGAAGAAGTTCCAAAAATTCACCAAGAAGAAAGGCTTCAGAAAGTCTTCACGATCAAGCTCAAGGAATGATGAAGCTTATGCTCATGACTACAAGAAGAAAACATGCCACAAGTGCAAGAAAACTGGATACTTCATCTCTGAGTGTCCACAGTGGGAAAATGAGAACAAAAAGAAGAAGAAGAGCAAGGAATATGACTCTAACGACAAGAAGAAGAAGAAATACTCAAAGTCTTCTTCCAAGTCTTCCTCAAAGTCTTCATCACACAAGAAGAGCTCATCTGGCAAGGCACGTGCGTTTGTTGGCAAGGAAATGGATTCAGAGGAGGAGTCCGCTTCTGAGGAGGCAGAGGTGGAGTCTAAGGAGGAGTCTAATTCTGGCATTGCAAGTCTGGCTACATCATACGTCGCCAAGTCCATCTTCAACACTGAAGACAATGACTTCATCACCGACACCGATGCAAATAACAAGGACTACTCCGCTCCTACCTACTGCTTCATGGCACGCGGTGCCAAGGTAAACACACGCACTACTCACTATCAAACATCTAGTTACGATGACTCTGATTGTGGTTCGAAACCCAGCTACAAAACACTTGCTAAAATTGCAACTGAACAATAGAAAGCCATGGAACATATTCAAAAACTGTTAGACAGAAGCGATGATCTGTTGGGTGCTGAAATGACTCAATCTGAATCCTTAATTGAAGACATAAAAAATCTTCACGTTAAGTATCAGGAACTTGAGAGTCGTCATGATACTCTCTCAACAACTCATGAAAAGATTTCCTATGATTATCTTCAAAGGAAGCAAGATCTTGAGAAATTGAGGGCGGCTCATGAAGATCTTCAAAAGGAAAATGAGTCACTTCACACCAAACAGATCAGTTCCGCTCAGGAAGGATTTGAACCACCATGTATTAAATGCATTGAGCGTGATAATGCTGCTTCTGTTGCTGAATGTTCTACTGCTGCTGTTGTTGCAATATCTTCAACTATTGATGTGGTAACTAACCCCTCTGCTGAGGACACCACTACTATTGCTGATGAGAATGCTAGGTTGAAGACATTGCTTGAAACAGGGATGTACAAAAGTCTTAAAGGGCATCAGACATTATGTGATGTCCTCAAGAAGCAAATTCTGAACCGACACCCTAGGAAAGAGGGTGTTGGATTCGTAAGGAAAATGAATGCTGATGGCTCTTACTGGAAACCTGAGCAGTACCCCAAAACCACATGGGTTGCTGCAAAGGAACCTTCAGCAGATCCATCCAATCTATCTGGCTTCACTTGTGCTAACCCCATTATCATTGATGAATCCTTTGATGCAAACTATAAATTGTTTAAGAATCAGAATGGTGAAGTGTTTGCCAGGTACATTGGTACTAACTGCAGGAATGGACCGCCTATGAAGAAGATCTGGGTTCCGAAAAGGTGTCTGGAAAATCTTCCTGTGAATGTCTTCATGACACCTCGCATAAAGAAGACAAACCTCAGACCAAAGGCTTCATACGGTCCAAAGGATTCATACAGACAAAGGACTCACCTGAGTCGCACTAATGCAAATGTTTTGCAGGGAAACCATACTCAGGCATATGAATATGAGAGCGGTTCATCAAACCGCCATGTTCATATGACCAAGAACTATTCTGCCTATTCTTATGAGTACTATTGTCCGCCTACTAGACTGTTTGCTAGGGCTCCAAAGCCAAAATTCTCAGATGCTGCACTTAGACTTATTGCTTCGAAGCCACCCTTGAAGATGTGGGTGGCTAAGAAAGCTTAACTCTCTTTTGCAGGGAAAGGTCTCTAGCAGAAAACCAAAGTCTTCTGACGCTATTGCTGGGGACCTTAAACATCTTGTAGGACGCAAGATCAAATGCCTGAATGGCATTACTATGTACTTCGTTCCTGAATCGCATGCTACTCTCCCTATTAGTCCTAATCTGGATCTAAGTTTTCATTACCCACTGGTTCGTCAAATGTTTTTTCTTCACAATTCTCTTCGTGAAGCCTATCCCCCTAACTGCACTGTAGGGTACGACACCAGCGTCTTCAGAATGGATTATTGACAGTGGGTGTACAAATCACATGACTGGCAAAAGAAGCCTTCTTATGGACTCAACCTTACGTCCATCTGACAAGAGCCACATCACATTTGCTGACACTAGTAAAAGTAAGGTATTGGGTCTACGTAGAGTTGCAATCTCAAGGGATCAACACATGGATAAAGTCATGCTTGTTGAATCCCTTGGCTTCAACTTAATGTCTATCTCAATGCTTTGCGATTTGAACATGATCGTAATATTTGGAAAATATCGTTGCCTGGTACTAATGGAATCTGACAAGTCTCTAGTGTTTGAAGGATATCGGAAAGATGATTTGTATGTGGTAGATTTCTCAGCAGGGCCACAGCTTGCAGTATGTCTTCTGGCAAAAGCTTCAGAATGCTGGCTTTGGCATCGGAGGCTTGGGCATGCTGGCATGAGGAACCTCCACACCCTTGCAAAGAAGAAGCATATCATAGGCATCAAAGGCGTCAAGTTCAAGAAAGATCACCTATGTGGTGCCTGTGAAGCAGGGAAGATGACAAGGGCCAAACATCCCTCGAAGACAATCATGACCACTACTCGACCCTTGAACTGCTTCACATGGATCTTTTTGGTCCCACTCACTACTCAACTTTTACCACTACTGCTTGCCTCTATGGCTTTGTCATAGTTGATGATTACTCTAGATACACTTGGGTGCACATAATCCTTTACAAGACTGAAGTGCAGGATGTCTTCAGACGCTTCGCCAATCGAGCTATGAACAATTACGGCGCCAAGATAAAGCACATCAGAAGTGACAATGGCACTGAATTCAAGAACACTGGACTTGATACATATCTTTATACCTTGGGCATCACACATGAATTCTCAGCCCCGTACACGCCACAGCAGAATGGCGTCGTCGAACGCAAGAACAGAACACTTATTGAGATGGCCAGAATGATGCTAGATGAATACAAGACTCCAAGAAAATTCTGGCCTGAAGCCATTGACATTGCATGCCATACAATTAATCGTGTTTATCTTCACAAGCTTCTGAACAAGACATCTTATGAACTCCTAACTGGCAAGAAGCCAAATGTCAGTTACTTCAGAGTATTTGGCGCAAGGTGCTGGATCAAGGACCCACACCACACCTCAAAGTTTGCACCAAAAGCACATGAGGGTTTTATGCTTGGATATGGAAAGGATTCACACTCCTACAGAGTCTTCAATCTCTTTCATTACAAAGTGGTTGAAACAGTGGATGTGCGGTTCGATGAGACTAATGGTTCACAAAGAGAGCAACTGCCAAATGTGCTAGATGAAGTTCCATCCAGTGAATCAATCAAGCTAATGGGAACTGGAGAGATTATATCTTCTGAAGCTCATCCTAAAGAAGAACTTATCATCTCAGCATCTGATCCACATGAAGACAATGCTCAGCCTGAAGACATTCCTCCCAACAACAACATAGATCAGCAAGAGCAAAGTCTTTGCCCTATACATCCTCGTGTTGCCAATGAAGTGCAGATTGACAGAATAATTGACAACATCAATGCACCTGGTCCACTCACTCGTTCAAGGGCAACTCAGCTGGCAAATTTCTGTGGGCACTTCGCATTCGTCTCAATTACAGAACTCAAGAAAGTTGAAGAAGCCTTCATGGAACCTGAATGGATTCAAGCTATGCAAGAAGAGCTTCAACATTTTGAGCTGAACAATGTATGGGAACTGGTTAAGCGTCCTGATCCACAAAAGCACAATGTAATAGGCACCAAATGGATATACTGCAACAAGCAAGATGAGCATGGTCAAATTGTCAGAAACAAAGCTCGTCTCGTTGCTCAAGGATATACTCAAGTGGAAGGCATTGATTTCGATGAAACATTTGCTCCAGTGGCTAGACTTGAAGCCATACGTATACTGCTAGCCTATGCAAATCATCATAACATACTTCTATATCAAATGGATGTGAAGAGTGCCTTTCTCAATGGCAAGATTGAAGAAGAAGTGTATGTTGCACAACCGCCTGGGTTTGAAGATCCAAAACATCCTGACATGGTATACAAGCTCAACAAGGCACTGTATGGCCTCAAACAAGCCCCTCGGGCCTGGTATGACACACTCAAATATTTCCTGAAGAGCAAAGGCTTCATACCTGGTTCCCTAGACCCCACTCTCTTCACGAAGACATATGATGGTGAACTGTTTGTGTGCCAAATATATGTGGATGACATTATCTTCGGCTGCACCAATCAGAAGTACAATGAAGAGTTTGGCTATATGATGCAAGAGCAATATCAGATGTCTATGATGGGGGAGCTGAAGTTCTTCCTTGGTCTTCAAATACGACAACAACGCAACGGCGTCTTCATATCTCAAGAGAAGTATCTCAAAGAGTGCCTGAAGAAGTTTGGTATGGAAGACTGCAAAGGCTTCACAACACCAATGCCAGCCAAACATCATCTGGGTCCCGACGACAATGGTAAAGAGTTCGATCAAAAGGTATACCGCTCCATGATTGGTTCTTTGCTTTATTTATGTGCATCTAGGCCAGATATTACGCTTAGTGTTTGCATGTGTGCTCGATTTCAAGCGGCACCAAAGGATTCGCATCACTTAGTTGTGAAGCGAATTCTTCGATATTTGGCTCACACCCCAACTCTAGGATTATGGTATCCAAAGGGCTCAGAGTTTGATCTGGTTGGATTCTCGGATGCTGATTATGCTGGTGACAAGGTTGATCGGAAGTCAACATCAAGCACATGCCACTTTCTGGGACGATCACTTGTATGTTGGTATTTAAAGAAGCAGAACTGTGTATCCCTCTCCACTGCTGAATTAGAATACATTGCTGCTGGATCTTGCTGCGCTTAGCTTCTGTGGAGGAAGCAAACTCTCAAGGACTATGGCATTCATCTGAAGCAAGTGCCACTTTACTGCGACAACGAAAGCGCCATCAAGATTGCCAACAACCCAGTTCAGCACTCAAAGACAAAGCACATAGAAATTTGTCATCACTTTCTCAGAGATCATGTTGTGAAGGAAGATATTGATATCATACACGTCAACACTGAAGAGCAATTGGCAGATATCTTCACCAAGCCCTTGGATGAGAAGAGATTTTGCAAGTTACAGTGTGAGCTAAACATCCTGGAATCCTCAAATGTCCTGTGATCAGGCACACATCCTAACATTGATGCATATTGATGACTTAGATGTGCAACACACGAAGTAACGTATATCTTCAATCAATGAAGACATACATTCTAAGTGTGAATACATTAATGTGGAATTTGGTTTCGGAGCACCACGATAATTGTGCGCCATGTCTGGGTCTAATACTTCCTATACGGTGGGTAACGCCACCACCAAGCGTTCTATTTTGAAGTGTTTCACTCATGGCATTACCTTGCAATGTCTTCACATTTGGTTTGGCTTCAATCTCAACATGTCTTCATGATTATCTTCACTATGTTGATTGTATAGATATATATATATACTAGTGTTCTGTTCTCTACAGCATTCACTTAGAGCTATGTCTTCTTGTTTGAATCTTTTGAACTAAGTGAATGTGATCAGACCCTAACCTCTCTATGCTTTCTATCTCAAATTCTATCTCTCCAAGTCATATTCATTCTATTGAAACTGTCGAATGTCTTCTCTATGCCCTTGACAGCAGAAGACATAGAGACAACCTTTAAGTCCGTTTTCAATGCTCATTCATCCACATGAAATCCGGAGAAGTAGGAACGACCACCCGACAATCCAGGCGTGCGTGGGACGTGGAACAAACCCCAAAATTCCGCATGATGGCCACGTGTTACTCAGATGTGAATTGCCAGGGGCACCTGTGTAATAGCGTAGTGCCGCCCCTGTACCTATAAATACACACTCACAGCGGTCATTATCTCTTCTTCCACCCTCGCACGAACCCTAGCGCCACCGCTAGCCCTCGACGAAGCCGGCGACGAAGCGCTTCGCTGCTGCAACCTCTCCAACACCGTCTTCACGCCGATCGCGGACATCGTCCTCTCCGCCGTCGCCGTAGGTGTCCTCCGTCACCAAGTTAGGGCACGTAAGATTAAACTACTCAGCCTCATCTCCCACTCCGTCTAGCAGTTCCCAGTGTGGTAAATAAAACTTCTTTTTACGGCCCCTTTTGATCCTATGGCTTTGTCACCTTCTACCATAAGAAGTTTCTATTCACACAAGTTAGATAAGTTAGATCTCCCTCATACTGCATCTCATAACTTGCCTAGTATATTCACTTGTGCTTCACAAAGTAGTTAGATTCCTCACTTGTACTGATCTGTGGGTTCGTACAAATCTGGAACCAACTTCTTACCTATGAGTGAATGTCTTCGCACAATGAGGTCAATGTCTTCTAAACTAATTTATCTTCAAAATCTTCTGAGAATGCATATGGCCTCTTCCCATTCCCTCGCACCTTAATGCTGTCACAGGTACATGTCCGTGGGAGAATCCTTTGGTTCTCATAGTCTGCATTCATTTGCAGAATTCTTACAGCATCACATAAATTCTCCTGAAGCCAGTTCCTGTTGGTCCAGCACGAGAAAGCCTTTGAAGCCTTTGAACGTCTTGAAGCCTTTCAAGTTAAAGTTTATGGCTTCAGAGCAAGCAGCAAGGAAGGGGGGCAGACAGCGTCGTGGCGGTACATCCAGAGATCTGCCAGATGAACTTGCAGAAATGTACAAGACAGATCCTGAAGAGGATTACAGTCAGCGCAAGACCCGAATCCAATGGATTCGACGATATTGGGCAGAACAATGGTTCAAATACCGCTTCGTAACCCAAGAGTACGCTGAGAAAAGTGCCATCAAAAGACCATGGGGAGACATCCTATACAAGAATCTTCTACCCAGGTACAGAGATGAAGCCATTGCCCAAAGCTTCTATCCATGCATGGTCCGTGGGCCACAGCCTGATGATGCACATCCGTCGTCACTACTCTGGTGTCGTGACGACCATCTGTTCAAGCGCAACTTCCAGTTTGCCCAAAACTCAGCGAAGCAGAACAAGAAGAAATTTGGGTTAGACTTCAACCCTGGTCCCTCAGCACCAAGGGCAGATGGCACACGAGAAGCAGAACCCAATGTCATTGGTCCTTATGCCAACTTTGAAGGCCTCATCACCCGCATCTTAGTTCAAGGGACTGTAGTGAATGAGCCTCCAGCTGACTCTGAATCAGAAGAAGCTCATGCAGTGTTGAAGCCAAAGAAGATGAAGAAGCCTAAAGCTTCAAAGCCTGCCCCTTCACCCAAACTTTCAAGGGCGAGGCCACTGGCAACTGCACCTCCTGAAGACAGTGTGTCGTCTGAAGACTTATCACGCATCTCAAAGCCCCAGAAGGCCAAGGTGCCTCTGCCACAAAGCGGCCAAGAGCTCACAGCTGCTGCCATTCTGAGCAATGATGACATTGACCTGTCAAGTGATGAAGACCTAGCAGATGACGCTCTTGAGCAACTCATCAAGAGCAAAGAAGAAGCAGAAATCTTCAATGATCTGCCGCTCTTTGACGTCACCATCATCCACAACTTCATGAACGAGTGGTTTGACATGCCAAACATCAGCTTTGATGATCTGCAGCTACCCATTGGCCTCAGTGTCGCCTTCCAAGGAGCCATTGCTTTAGAACTAGCCATCGCCCAACGTGTTGTTGAGCTGAAGCAGAAGATTGACTATGAAAAGGCTCATTTCAAGAAGCATATGGCCAAGCTCAGCGTGCAAGATGTGAAGAACTTCAAGATCATGCTGCACGAGCTCAAGGAAGCCTTTCTGAAGAAACATGCAGAAGTTCAGGGTTCGCGTGAGCGCATGAAGACTCTGGCTGACAGATGTGTGCAAGCCTACAATGAGGCTGAGAAGCGCAAGGCACTTGGGCGTCCTGGCATCGACCCCAGGATGGCCGCAAAGAAGAAGAAGAAGTCTGGTACAGCTGAACCCGATGCACCAAGGCAGGAAGCAGTTCCGATTGTCTTCCCCACAAGAATGACTGGCTCGAAGCCAAAAAGCCGGTCAACAGCTTCAGAGCTCAAGAAGACCAAGACTGCTGAGGCTGAAGCAAGGAAAAGGAAATATCCTGAAGCCTCTCCTACTGCCCCCTATAAGAAGAAGAGGAAGACCAAGAAAGATCGGGCTGCTCCCACAGAGCCCTTCATGGTTGAACCCCTTTCTGTGGTCTATCCTGAAGCTGAACGCCAACTGACTGTCCATGATCCTGCTTCCGCAGAGGCTCATGAAGCTGAAGACATTCCAGCAGCTGATCCCATCACTGCTGAAGACATTGGTCAACATGACAATGTAGAAGATGATGCAGTCCTTCCTCAGCAAGACAATAGCGAACTCATCAGCATTGGTCGTCCATTGACGCCAATTGCCCAGGATGCCTCATGGGCGGATCGCCCACAAGAGGAAGAAGACAATGAGGCCCAGCCCACTCAATCTCCACAGGCGTCGCCTGCGTTGCGCAGGCTTCGCAAAGGTCCAAGGCCTCAAGTCTCTGCTGAAAACATTCCGGCTGCATCAGTCGAAGACGAAGAAGTACCACAAGTCCCCTCGTCTCACCAAGAAGCAGTTCTTACGGAGAACGTGCCTGTGTCCGACCCTCCAGCTCGTCAAGTGGAGGATGAAAATCGTGAGGCTGCCACAACTAACAGTGAAGCTAATGTGGAGCCCTCCCCACCAAAAGCATCAGAAGAAAGCGAAGCCACTGATCCTGACACTTCTGTTCCTGAGTCTGCTGCCGGTCCCCAGTTTGACTATCATGTTGAGCACAGGCCTCAGGTACAGAAGCCAATTCCAAGACTGCCAAGGTTCCCAGGTCCTGCATCAGCTCCTGGCTCCTTCAACATCAATGGCTTCAGGGCAGACAACACATTCTTCAATAGCTCCAAGGAACCCCTACTCAAGGGAAAGGATATCATCTGATCGGTTCTGGAGCTATCCTCAGCGAAGCTATTACTCATGCATTCTTTACAACCAAGGTCGCATGTTCCCACACAAGCGCCTTGACGTTGAAGCTATAGCTAGTCTGCCCTGTCTAGAAGAAGCTTTGGATTGCTTCAAGCAAGTTGGACTGCTGTCATTCATAACTGACCAAGAGCATTGGAATGAAGAGCTGCTGCTCCAATTCTATGCCACACTTCACATCCGTGGGTACAGCAGAGATCCGAAGACTTGGGTCCCTGAATGGATGACTGGCAATGCTCATCACGAAGCCAATGCATTTGACATCATTGAGCTCACTGGCTTGCCCACTCCTGGCGATCTCTTCGAGCAAGGCTGTCAGCTGCATACTGAAGCTATTGAGAGCATCTTTCAGAGGCCTGAACCTGATATGAGTCAGATGCTCAGCATGATGAAGCCATTGCCTCAAGATGCTGCTTATCCCACAGAGTTCTTCATTGAAGACCTTGAGTATCTGCCAAGAACCATCTATCACATCATCCGGCGAACTCTTTGGCCCATCAAAGGGCACTCTCCAAATGCCAAGCTTCAGGGTGCGATGAAGACCTTGGTCTTCTATATACTTCGTGGAAATGCTTCAATGCACAAGACTTCTTCATAAGCCAACTTGCTGCATCAGGCACTGATCTGTTTGGTTTGAAGTTCTACGCCCCTTGGGTAATGCGGCTGATCAAGCTTCACTCTGCCATCTCGTATCAGCCCTCAGCCCGCAACCATCATATCTTCTTGCCTGATGTGGATACCTCTGATGAAGCCATCTATCCTGAGTCTGCCAAGCAACCTCTAAGTCTTCAGAATGCAGAACACCAGAGCTTTACTCAGAACATTGAAGGAGTTGAAGCAGTCTCTCGGGTGTATCTGTTGGCTGGCACTACACGTGCACCACGCCCTGCTTCCACCGAAGCCACTGACAGCACAACTGCTCCAAGACCCAAGAAGCGCACTCGTGTTCTCAATGACCGAGAGCTTCTTGTGGCCCTTCATCAAAAACAGGATAGGCATCATGACTGGCTGAAGCGTCAGATGAAAAGCCTCTTGGTGGATGTTAATCGCATTCGAAATCTTGCCACCAAGAATGCTTTCGTTACCCATGAAACCTGTCGCCGTACATGGAAAGGGCTAATGATGATGTGTTCTGAAGCTGATCTTCAAGAGGATGGCTTCACTGAGCGATTCAAGTGACTGCCAGAGTTATCGAGGATGAAGATGATGCTACTTCACCGCCACCTCCTTCAGCACACATCGATACTGTTCCAAGTGGAGAATCATCGTAACAAAAATAAAAGTTTCTACGATATGATAGCAGAAGTAAAATATTTGAGTTACGAGTTTGGCCTTCAGTTAAAACAATGTGAAATAGTTTCACTACTCACGCCACCTGGAACACCACAGTGTAATGGTGTGTCCGAACGCCGTAATCGTACTTTACTTGATATGGTGCGATCTATGATGTCTCTTACAGATTTACCGCTATCATTTTGGGGTTATGCATTAGGACAACTACATTCATGTTAAATAGGGCACCATCTAAATCCGTTGAGACGACACCGTATGAACTATGGTTTGGCAAGAAACTAATCTGTCGTTTCTTAAAGTTTGAGGTTGCAATGCTTATGTGAAAAAGTTTCAACCTGATAAGCTCTAACCCAAATCGGAGAAGTGCGTCTTCATAGGATACCCAAAAGAAAATGTTGGGTACACCTTCTATCATAGATCCGAAGGCAATATATTCGTTGCTGAGAATGGATCCTTTCTAGAGAAGGAGTTTCTCTCGAAAGAAGTGAGTGGGAGGAAAGTAGAACTTGATGAGGTAACTGTACCTGCTCCCTTATTGGAAAGTAGTTCATCACAGAAATCTGTTCCTGTGACTACTAGACCAATTAGTGAGAAAGCTAATGATGATGATCATGTAACTTCAAATCAAGTTACTACCGAACCTCGTAGGTAAACCAGAGTGAGATCCGCACCAGAGTGGTACGGTAATCCAGTTATGGATGTCATGTTACTTGACCATGACGAGCCTACGAACTATGAGGAAGCGATGATGAGCCCAGATTCCGCGAAATGGCTTGAGGCCATGAAATCTGAGATGAGATCCATGTATGAGAACAAAGTATGGACTTTGATTGACTTGCCCAATGATCGGCGAGCCATTGAGATTAAATGGATCTTCAAGAGGAAGACGGACGCTGATAGTAGTGTTACTATCTACAAAGCTAGAATTGTCACAAAAAGGTTTTCGACAAGTTCAAGGTGTTGACTACGATGAGAGTTTCTCACTCGTATCTATGCTTAAGTCTGTCCGAATCATGTTAGCAATTGCTGCATTTTATGAAATCTAGCAAATGGATAAACAAAACTGCATTCCTTAATGGATTTATTAAAGAAGAGGTGTATATGATACAACCAGAAGCTTTTGTCAATCCTAAAGGTGCTAACAAAATGTGCAAGCTCCAGCGATCCATCTATGGACTGGTGCAAGCATCTCGGAGTTGGAATATACACTTTGATAAGTTGATCAAAGCATATAGTTTTATACAGACTTGCGGTGAAGCCTGTATTTACAAGAAAGTGAGTGGGAGCACTACAGCATTTCTGATAAGTATATGTAAATGACATATTGTTGATCGGAAATAATGTAGAATTATTCTGCAAAGCATAAAGGAGTATTTGAAAGGAGTTTTTCGAAGAATGACCTCGGTAAAGTTGCTTACATATTGAGCATCAAGATCTATAGAGATAGATCAAAACGCTTGATAAGTTTTTTCAATGAGTACATACCTTGACAAGATTTTGAAGTAGTTCAAAATGGAACAGTCAAAGAAGGAGTTCTTGCCTGTGTTACAAGGTGTGAAGTTGAGTAAGACTCAAAACCCGACCACGGCAGAAGATAGAAAGAGAATGAAAGTCATTCCCTATGCCTCAGCCATAGGTTCTATAAAGTATGCCATGCTATGTACCAGATCTATTGTATACCCTACATTGTTTTTTTGGCAAGGGAGTACAATAGTGATCTAGGAGTAGATCACTGGACATCGGTCAAAAATTATCCTTAATGGAATAAGGATATGTTTCTCAATTATGGAGGTGACAAAAGGTTCGTCGTAAAAGGATTACGTCGATACAAGTTTTTGGCACTGATCCGGATGACTCTAAGTCTTCATCTGGATACATATTGAAAGTGGGAGCAATTAGCTAAAGTAGCTCCGTGCAGAGCATTGTAGACATAGAAATTTGCAAAATACATACGGATCTGAATTTTGGCAGACTCGTTGACTAAGCTTCTCTCACAAGCAAAACATGATCACACCTTTGTACACTTTGGGTGTTAATCACATATAGATGTGAACTAGATTACTGACTCTAGTAAACCCTTTGAGTGTTGGTCACATGATGATGTGAACTATGGGTGTTAATCACATGGTGATGTGAACTATTGATGTTAAATCACATGGCGATGTGATCTAGATTATTGACTCTAGTGCAAGTGGGAGACTGAAGGAAATATGCCCTAGAGGCAATAATAAAGTTATTATTTATTTCCTTATTTCATGATAAATGTTTATTATCCATGCTAGAATTGTATTCCGGAAACATAATACATGTGTGAATACATAGACAAACAAAGTGTCACTAGTATGCCTCTACTTGACTAGCTCGTTAATCAAAGATGGTTATGTTTCCTAACCATAGACAAAGAGTTGTTATTTGATTAACGGGATCACATCATTAGGAGAATGATGTGATTGACTTGACCCATTCCGTTAGCTTAGCACTTGATCATTTAGTATGTTGCTATTGCTTTCTTCATGACTTATACATGTTCCTATGACTATGAGATTATGCAACTCCCGTTTACCGGAGGAACACTTTGTGTGCTACCAAACGTCACAACATAACTGGGTGATTATAAAGGAGCTCTACAGGTGTCTCCAAAGGTGAATGTTGGGTTAGCGTATTTTGAGATTAGGATTTGTCACTCCGATTGTCGGAGAGGTATCTCTGGGCCCTCTCGGTAATGCACATCACATAAGCCTTGCAAGCATTGCAACTAATGAGTTAGTTGCGAGATGATGTATTACGGAACGAGTAAAGAGACTTGCCGGTAACGAGATTGAACTAGGTATTGAGATACCGACAATCGAATCTTGGGCAAGTAACATACCGATGACAAAGGGAACAACGTATGTTGTTATGCGGCCTGACCGATAAAGATCTTCGTAGAATATGTAGGAGCCAATATGGGCATCCAGGTCCCGCTATTGGTTATTGACCAGAGAGGTGTCTCGGTCATGTCTACATAGTTCTCAAACCCGTAGGGTCCGCACGCTTAACGTTCGTTGACGATATAGTACTATGTGAGTTATGTATGTTGGTGACCGAATGTTGTTCGGAGTCTGGGATGAGATCACGGACATGACGAGGAATTCCGGAATGGTCCGGAGACAAAGTTTGATATATGGGATAATAGTGTTTGGTCACCGGAAGGGTTCCGGAAATCACCGGAAGGGGTTCCGGATGTTTCCCGAAATGTTTGGGTTCGATAACACTTTATTTGGGCCAAAGGGGAAAGCCCACAAGGTTTTTGGAAAGCGCAAAAGGAATTTTTGCGGAGTCCAGGGGCTAGACGCCAGGGTCCCTGTCGTCTGGGTCCAGACGCCGGGATCCCTGGCGTCTGACCCTGGAGTCCGAGAAGGACTCTTGCCTTTCGGGTGAAACCAACTTTGTGGAGGCTTTTACTCCAAGTTTCGACCCCAGGGCTCAACACATAAATAGAGGAGCAGGGCTAGCACCAAAGACACATCAAGAAACACCAAGCCGTGTGCCGGCAACCCCGTCTCCTCTAGTTTATCCTCTGTCATAGTTTTCGTAGTGCTTAGGCAAAGCCCTGCGGAGATTGTTCTTCACCAACACCGTCACCATGCCGTCGTGCTGCCGGAACTCATCTACTACTTCGCCCCTCTTGCTGGATCGAGAAGGCGAGGACGTCACTGAGCTGAACGTGTGCAGAACTCGGAGGTGTCATGCTTTCGGTACTTGGATCGATCGGACGTGAAGACGTACGACTACATCAACCGCGTTGATATAACGCTTCCGCGAACGGTCTACGAGGGTACGTAGACAACACTCTCCTCTCTCGTTTCTACGCATCACCATGATCTTGCGTGTGCGTAGGAAATTTTTGAAATTACTACGTTCCCCAACAGTTCCCACACAACCCAGAAATTGTCGGGGATAGGTCCTCCTGGGACCCAGGCTGGGGCCGTGTGCCATCGGGCGAGGCATCGAAACCCAATCATTTCTGTAGATATGTACATCCCACATGGTGAATCCCAGAAAATCATTTCTGTAGGTATGTACATCCCACATGGTGAATCCCAGAAAATCATTTCCGTTCGTATGTATATCACACACAGTCAATCCAAGGAATATGTTTTCGTTCTTATGTACATCCCCCACAGTTAATCCAGGGAAAACGTTTATGTTTGTACATACATCCCACACCGTTTTATGTGTAGGCTCGTGTGTGAAAGGTGTAACTGTCACACATGGTCCGGCTTGGTTAACTGTTTGCTTTTATCAACTACATTACACACGATTTGATGAAGAAAACTGTGTGGCATTGGGCTATCCATCGTAAGCACTTTTACTGCTATAATCGTTTGCAAAGGTCCATGACACATTTAGCAGGTTTATTAGTTTACAATTAATAATTCCAGTATTATGCAAATTCACATTTCATATCGAACAGCTATTTGCCAATTTCATATCAGGCACATAAATATATTATAACATCACAGTACGGTATCTACATGAAAACAACACAATACAACATATAGCTAGTTCAACTTCATAAGAACAATATATTCATTTCCCTAATCGATATCATCTAGGCTCGTCTTATCCACCTCTGCTTTCAGTTCAGTAAGAACCAGTTTTGCACGGGCCAACTAGGAAAGTGCCTCCTCCTTCGCCAACACCATCTTAGCAAAGTCTGATTTAAAAAACCTGAGCTCATTCTTCACCTTCAACTTTCTATCCCGCATCTTGAAATATTCTTGAGCGTTGACAACTGTTTATCTAAGCCTAAGTCTGTTCTCTTCCTCATACATGCTCCAGAGCTTCGCTAGGCACATCTTCAAACACTGTGGCCACTCTTGATCAACCCACTCCAAGTAAGAACACTTCCATTTATCCTATAATATTTAAAACTAGATAGGTAACAATTGTAGGGGAAATGGGTTTATAGCGACATAGAAAATCACCAACATTTATTTTTGAAAACCTGAAGAAACATGTTAATTATGACATATCTTCTCAAAAAGATCAATGTGCAAATGAAATAATTGGTACTGAGACAACAACAGAATTCTGGAACATCAGAAGCTATAATTAACTACAACGACACTACAAGTTCTTACTCATGTACAAGAAATAACAAATTGAACATTTTAAGAGGAAAGTAAATATAACTGCAACAGCATAGCGACAGTGTTTGGATGACAGCAAATTGATACTAACAGGTGTGTACATGCACAAATTTAGTAACATAGAACTAATAGCACTAAGGCCGTCCACTATGTATGCCAAAACTGGGGTAAAGACAACTGTTGCTACATCTCGCACCGGTGCCCTGCACTGGCGAGCCGATGCAGCGGAAAAAAAATCAGGGACCCGGACTCCTAAGCACGTAGTTCCTGCGATGCCCAGTTCCTTCGTGCCATAAAGATTTAGTATTTTACTGCTTGGCTTCTCGGATGTGTGGACCAAAGTTGGCTGCACAAACTGCTGAAGCGGCGCCAAATAATTTTCTAATGGCACCGCTGATGAGATGGCAACAATTTAAGATACTAGGTACAAACTGTGACACTGTCTTAGGATGCGTTTGGTTGAAGGTGTGGTATGAATGGGTTGGGACCGTGACAGTGTCTGAATCACATCTAACAAATGATTTGTAACAAAGAAAGAGGGTCTAACCTTCTCTGCACATGCCAGAAACTTCCTCCCACTGTCCACAGAATCAAATGCAACTAGCTTCACGCATGGAGATTGATGGTGACAACGAGCAGATAGATCGTCAGCCACCCCACTCCATTCATTACCGCTGATTGTCCTAGGGAGCTACAAGAGGAAGAAATGAGTCAAATCGACCACCGGGTAAAAATCCTTCATTCCAACTCATAGCCCAAGAGAGAAAAGAGAGGCATACCCGGGTGGTGAAGGAGTAGTCGCTGGAGGAGAAACCGCTGGAGAGGTCTTTGAAGAAGACCATGGCAAACCCGGCGGTAGGATGCAAGACGCCGAGAGCTAGGAAGCGGCTATAGCTTAGCAAGGAAGGAAGGAAGGAGGAAATAGGGGAAATGTGACTTGTGGTCGGGGAGAAAAGGGGGTGGGGAAGGGGCGAGGGTAGATATTTTGGCGGTAGGCCAAAATTTTGGAAATGTGGAGGGAAACTTTGCGCGCGGTGCCACCGGACCATTCACTTTGAAATATTGTGTGCATCGCAAACGATTCTTCTACTTTACGCGCATGGGATGAGTTTGATAATTCAAATTTTGGTGGAAATTTCCCCGGGTACGTCATTGCATAATTTAACATCGCTTGCTAATTTGGGCACACAAAAGAGCGTACAGCAGACAAACCACACTTACTGAATTGAGCAATTTTAGTAATTAAACAGAGCTAGTTGACCTAAACATTGCTCTAACAAAAGACCATCATTAAAAATAGAGCCTAAGTATGCATCATTTTAACATATCCGCCGCCGCGCTGGCCTATGCATCGCTGGTGTGAGATGAGACGTCGATGACTTGTCCTGGCGACATGCCGCCGTTGGTGCACTCCGCGTCCCCCCTACTGAAGTCGACCGCGTCCTCATCCTCGGCGCCGCCCTCAAGGTTGCAGTACTCGTAGTAGTGGCTGTGCCAGAGCTCGCGTTGTTACTCCAACGTCGATTCGTTGATGGACAGACTCTTCTCTACCTCAAGCTCAGCCACGCGCAACTCCTCCTCCCGGCGCTCCTCGATCTCCGCCGCCTCCTGGATCTCCAGCTCCCGCTCGACAACCTAACTGCCGCCTTTTCAGACGTGGGTTGCATGTTGGAGTCCGAGGTGGCCTGGAATATCTTGGCATGTGCATCCTCGATCTTGGTGTGGATGGCCTCGACCTGGGCTAGGGCGACATCGGCGGCACGGACGGCAGCTCGAGCGCTCTCGGTGTTTGCAGCCACTATCGCAGCAGCAGCTACAGTCGTCTCGGCTGCTGCAGCTGCCCTGTCGGCTGCCGTAGATGCCCTCTCGGTGGAAGCGGGCGCGCTCAATGCGGATGCGGCGGCACTCTCGGCGTAGGCGGCCGCGCTCACGGCGCAGGCGGCGGTGCTCGGGGGGACGCGGCCATCGTATGGGCCTTCACGAAGCGTTTCCATGGTGTCATCTTTGCAAGAAGGGGGTGCGAGAATGGGGATCAGGATTCATGGATTCGGGGGTTGCCGACACTGAAGCAGACGAGCCAGCAAAGCTTAAGGAGTGAGACTTAAATAGACCCAGATATTTTCATCTCAAACGGTTCCTAGAAAACAACTGTGTGTGATGTTGTAGATATTTTTTATTAGCTGTGAAAGACGAAATTGGAATAAAGTGGCAACGGATGGTGTTTTAAATGAACGAGAAATTTTGTAGTACTAATACAACTATCATGTCAAATTTTGGAAAATTTCAGGGGTCATTTGACCTTTTAAGATATTTAAGTGATTTTCTAGCCATTTAATGACCGTAATTGAAATTTCAACTACATGTGCATGCAACAGCTAACCATAACAGTTTGAAAACTCATATTTCGTGTACTTGTGTGTGACTTAGTTCCATGTGCAGTAAATTGGAAGAAATTTCAAACATATTGGTCTAACGGCTATGACACAATTAAGCATGGAGTGACATGGCATTTTATTTCAAAAAAAAATTAGAAACACATGAAATCTTGGTTGATGTAATGTCATGCCACCAGGATGATGTGGTAAAAAAATTGGCATGTTTGACGAAAGTTTGGACACACACCCCTCACAAATCGGAGCAACTCACTAGAAGGCTAGTGGTTCTGAGAGGGAACAATGCATGTTTGATGACGAACGGGAGATAGCTTCCTCTTACGGCCTTCAATTTTTTTCTACGTCTAACGTGCAGTACTACAACTGTCATGTGAAAATTTTGAAAATTTTAGGGGTCATTTGACCTTTTAAAGACATTTAAGTGATTTTCTAGCCATTTAATGACCGTAATTCAAATTTGAACTACATCTACATGCAACGCCTAACCAAAACGGTTTGAAAAATCATATTTGTGTACTTGTGTGCGAGTTAATTCCATGTGCAGTAAACTAGAAGGAATTTTCAAACATATTTGTCTCACAACATGGACACATGCATATGTATGCATGGAGTGACATGGCATTTTAATTCCAAAAAAAAATTCAGAAACACATGAAACCTTGGTTGATGTAATGTCATGCCACAAAGATGATGTGGTAAAGAAATTGGCATGTTTGATGAAAGTTCGGACACACACCCCTCACAAACCGGAGCAACTCACTAGAAGGCTCATGGTTCCGAGAGGGAACAATGCATGCTTGATGATGAACGGGAGATAGCTTCCTTTTACGGCCTTTAATTTTTTTCTACGTCTAACGTGCACTACTACAACTGTAATGTGAAATTTTGGAAAATTCTAGGGGTCATTTAACCTTTTAAAGACAATTAAGTGATTTTATAACCATTTAATGACCGTAATTCAAATTTGAACTACATCTACATGCAACGCCTAACCAAAACGGTTTGAAAAATTATATTTTCGTGTACTTGTGTGCGAGTTAATTCATGTGTAGTAAATTAGAAGGAATTTTCAAACATATTGGTCTCAAGGCATGGGAACATGCATGGAGTGCCATGGCATTTTCATTCTAAAAAGTTAAAAATGATCTGAAAAACATGAAACCTTGCTTGATATAATGACATGCCACCAAGATGATGTGGTAAAAAATTGGCCTGTTTGATGAAAGTTTGGACACACACCCCTCACAAACCGGAGCAACTCACTAGAAGGCTCGTGGTTCCGAGAGGGAACAATGCATGTTTGATGACGAACAGGAGATAGCTTCCTCTTACGACCTTCAATTTTTTCTACGTCTAACATGCACAACTACAACTGTAATGTCAAATTTTTGAAAATTCTAGGGGTCATTTGACCTTTTAAAGATATTTAAGTGATTTTCTAGCCATTTAATGACCATAATTCAAATTTGAACTACATCTACATGCAACGCCTAACCAAAACGGTTTGCAAAATCATATTTGTGTACTTGTGTGCAAGTTAATTCCATGTGCAGTAAACTAGAAGGAATTTATGGAGTGACATGGCATTTCAATTCCAAAAAATAAAGAAAATGATCAGAAAAACATGAAGCCTTGGTTGATGTAATGTCATGCCACCAAGATGATGTGGTAAAAAAATTGGCATGTTTGACGAAAGTTTGGACACACACCCCTCACAAACTGGAGCAACTCACTAGAAGGTTCGTGGTTCCGAGAGGGAACAATGCATGTTTGATAACGAATGGGAGATAGCTTCCTCTTACGACCTTCAAATTTTTTCTATGTCTAACGTGCACTACTACAACTGTAATGTGAATTTTCCGAAAATTCTAGGGGTCATTTGACCTTTTAAAGACATTTAAGTGATTTTCTAACCATTTACTGACCGTAATTCAAATTTGAACTACATGTACATGCAACGCCTAATCAAAACGGTTTGAAAAATCATATTTGTGTACTTGTGTGCGAGTTAATTCCATGAGCAGTAAACTAGAAGGAATTTTCAAACATATTTGTCTGACGACATGGACACATGCATACGTATGCATGGAGTGACATGGCATTTTAATTCCAAAAAATAAAAAAATGATCAGAAAAACATGAAACCTTTGTTGATGTAATGTCATGCCACCATGGTAAAGAAATTGGCATGTTTGATGGAAGTTTGGACACACACCCCTCACAAACCAGAGCAACTCACTAGAAGGTTCGTGGTTCCCAGAGGGAACAATGCATGTTTGATGACGAACTGGAGAAGGTTCCTCTTACGGCCTTCAAATTTTTTTCTACGTTTAACGTGCACTAATACAATTGTCATGTGAAAATTGGAAAATTTCAGGGGTCATTTGATCTTTTAAAGACATTTAAGTGATTTTCTAACCATTTAATGACCGTAATTCAAATTTGAACTACATCTACATGCAACGCCTAACCAAAATGGTTTGAAAAATCATATTTTTGTGTACTTGTGTGTGGGGACCCCGACTCATAAGTCGAGATCACCGAATGCACGTGTACAGTGATCCCAGAGATCAATGCTCACCGAACACACAGAAGCTGAATAACAAGAGTCTTACATCCATACATACCGTTTTACACAAGTAGGACTATTATGGTCAAGTCTTGAGTGTATCATCGCAGCGGAAATCTTCAATAACAACTTGGACCCATGCCATCTGCCTTAACCCTACAGGCATTCCGACTGGGAAGCATCCTAGCTCGCATGTTCGTCACCAAGGTACTCTTCATTATATCATGTTCTTTCATGCCTGGCCAATAAAATAACTAGTGGCAAGCGAATGAGTACTTTGAATGTACTCGCAAGCAACCCATGTTTTGGTTCAAGGTACAACAATGCATGATATAGGTAAATTTTTGCGGAAACCTAGTTTTGAGTGCAATGACATGTTCAACAACTTGTAAGACATGCATCAGGAGAATTCAATTAACCATGAGGACATGTTACAGATATCAACATAAATAGAGTGGCATCAACCCAACTCAATCATGTCAAGTCCTTTGACTTGACCCAAGTAGTTCTTCCCACTTATCCAAACACACACACTGGTTTGTAAACATGTGGACGTAGCCCAAGAGCGGTTACCCAACTGTCCTTGACCGTTGACATGGCTATTCGAATAGTTTTACACTCTGCAGAGGTTGCACACTTTACCCACAAGATCTGGGGAACTTCCGTGTCATCCATGACCCACGGTACCTCAAGTACCCGGGGTAAGCAGCCGATCACTATCTTTCCCTAGACGACACTAACAAAGAGTCCACTCGTTGTTCCGTATCCTCACGATGTACATCATACGAGACTCACTCGAGATCGTAACATCCGAGAGGGGACACAACGGTGTATCCGGTGCCCTGTGAAAACAGTCATGGCCGCCCTACCTGGCACGACCCCGTCCCGAGAGAGCGCAACAACAACTCTCCCGTCACTAGTAATGCGGGCTCCAAGCTAGTATCGGCCTAGATAATCAATAATTCCCTTTCCCATATAAGGGTAGAGTGGTTGCACATGTAAGGTTGGAATAATGGTCGCAAACCAATCCGTTTTGAAAAGCAACACACACACTTGCCTCGGTACACCACTTCGTCATCAAGTTGCTACCCAACTCATTATCTCCCCCGGGTATAAGTGGCACCCGTCGGGGTTTTCGAAAAGTCCTTTGAAAATACTTTGTCTCCGTCACCATGCATATTCCCGTCCCTTTTTACATAGCAACTACTTTAGCACCCTATCTACTCCCACCGGCATAACCCTCATAAGGAGGTAGGGTCATGCACAATGCAAGTATCAACGAGGAAGTAACAGAGGCAACCCATCAAAGTGGTTACCACCTCATCATGATTCCGTTGCAACAACAATATAGTGCTATATGACGTGCATAAAAAGGGTTTCATAGACATGGTCAAAGGGCTGCTTGCCTGGCTTAGCAAAGTCTTCTTGGGTCTTCAAAGTTTTCTGGTCCAACTCCTTTGTTGGCAACGCAATCTATCATCGCAAAATAATAGCGAGAAAAATAAGGCAATAATAAAACAGAAAAACCAAAGTGCTCAGAAAAATGTCAACTCATTTTTGTTAAATACTAGGGTGAAAACTAAGAAGGGGAAATTCCTAATTTTGGATTTGGAGTCATGGAAACAGTGCTAGGAATTTTAAATGACAGGCATAAATGCTCAAATTCAAATTTAAATTTGAAAAGTGAAGAAAAGTTGGTTTGATAAGAGTGAAAACTACACCAATAAATAGGTGGGATTATTACAAGAATTTAGGAGTTGGAATTATTGCATTTGGATTACTATTGAATCATGTGGAATTTTTGGAAAAGTTACAGAAAAAAGGAAAAAGGCCACTGTGCAACTGGGCCTATTCGGCCACAGTGCAGCAGGCCCAAGGGGAATCCAGGACGCGCAAGGCTGCCACGTCGAAGGCGTATTTGGGAAATACGCCTCTAGCCGACGCAGTGAACCGGTGCACGCGCGAATGTGTTTTAAACCTGACGGGTGGAGCCACCAGTCAGAGTGTGAGGCTGACCGACGGGCCCCACGGCCGTCGTCGTTAACCTCGGGCCAGAGAAGGAGGCGAGCTCACCGGCGTCGCTGTGGTCTATGGCGAGGTGATCCGAGGGCACCGGCGTGCTCAGGGCAGAGTCGCCGTTCGGGTGGAGGTGGAGGTGGTCACTGGAGTGTAGGGGTTTGCCGGCGACGAGGAGGCCGACGGAAGGGCTTCGGGAGGTGCTTGCCCTGGTCGATTCTGGCTGCAATAGAGAGGGGAGATAGAGGGGAAGTGGTAAGAGAGGTGAGGCGGTTCCAGATGGAGAGAGAGAGGGCAAAGAAGGCCTGTACCACGAGATCGACAGCGACCCGAAGCAGCGGAGCTCGAGCTCGATCTCGAGCTCGGGCGGCTCTGGGGATGAACGGGAGGCTCAGTGGGGCTATTTGGAGTGGGAGAGGACGAGTGGTGGTGAGAGGAGGGCTCAGGGATGCCTTATATAGGCGAGCGGCGGTCCACCGTGGGCTCGTGCTCGTCGCTATGGGCCTCGGGAGGGTGCTGCGCCGAGTCTAGGGCGTTCGTGGGGGTCGACTATGCCCACGGGGAGAAGAGAGGGAGCGGGGAACGCGGCAGAGCGGGTCCCCATCGCGGGCAGCGAATGGCGCGCTCGGGCAGTGCTCTGTCCGCATGCGAGGAGAGCCGGAGAGGGAGAGAGAGGAGGGGGCCGACAGTGTAGCGTGCCGCGGACGTCGAGATGCATCGTCTGGCGCGCTTGGAAGGCCTAAGGTGGTCGGGGTCATCGGGCAAAGGGCGGCTACAGTGCGGGAGCACACTGTAGCGCGCTCCAGAGCGCCCCAATGGCCGGCATGGCCATTTTCTATGCAATGTGGGCGCGGCCAAAAGTGTCTGGTAGCTCTAGGGGGAAGTAAAGAAGTGGGAGATGGCCTTGGATGCCCTGGGTGGCTAGTAGGAGAAGAGAGAGGTAGAAGAAGAGGGAGAGAGGGGCTGTCCAAGGAGGTAAATGGGGGTATTTTACCCCTCAATAATTGAGCAATGGCCAGGGGAGGGTTACTGGAGGTAGGAGAGGACTAGGAGGAGCTGTGGTAAAAAGTTGGGCTCAAGGAGATTAGTGGAAGAGGTCAAAATGATGATTTTGGAAAAATGGCAGAAGGTGTTTGTTGTTGGTTTGGGCAAAAAAATTAATCCCACTTGCCATGATATTTAACAGGATGGAATGGCACTTAGAAATAGGGTGTTCTACAAAATTTGAGCTCATTTGGGCAAAGTTGCTAGTGCAACTTTTGTAAACCCTAGAAATCAGCAAAAATGGGTTTTTCAAGATCTAGTCATCCAAAAGTATTCTCCTTGATGCACCACTTGGTGTAGTTTCATCATTTGGGGATTTGAACATGTCCACAAAAATTCAGATCAAAAGGACACACTTGGCAATGTAGAGTTTTTCAAATTTGGATATGAACAGAGAGGGTTTTGGGGCATTTTGGTGAACCAAAATGACCTTGATTGACATGAGGCTTTGCAAGGTGATCACAACATGCATTTCTGACTTGCTGGATTTTCCTTGGATTTTTATGAAAATATTTCCTGTAGAAAATTTCAAATCCTTGAAATGGGCAGAAATGGTTTTGGGAGGTTTTGTCCAATATTTTGAACATGACCATATGTTGAAACTCATATATATGGACAATATATGTCCACTGAGTTTCCCTAGGTTTTTCAAAAATATTTTTAAAGCATTAAAATAATTTTAACCTATTAAAGACAATTTCTGTCCTAAAGAAAAAGCCTTTAAATAAAATAGGAAAATAACTTTTAAAATTATACTTTTGTGGTTTATGGGAGTCCTATGTCTAATAGGTTTCAAATATACTCTTTGAAATATTTTTCATACCCCAAATCAAGTACTTGCAGTGCAAACCTCAATTCAGGGGTTTTTGGAAAACTAATTTTTGAAAATACTTTTTTTGGCCAAATTATTTTTGTAAGAAAACACTATATTGCTCTATACACATGGCATGATCATTGGGCAGAAGCTTGGGGCAAGGAGATGAAGTTTAGAAGGTGGAGTTGTGTTGACTTTAAAGAGCACTTGAAAAACACAGAGAGGAAACCAACTCCAAATAAAAGCCAAATAATGCAAAAGTTTCTGTCAAACCACACTTTATCATGATTTATTAGCTTAAGTGTTGTGGCATGAAAATCAGGGTGTGACATTGTTTGTGATTTAATTCCATGCGCAGTAAATTAGAAGGAGTTTTCAAACATATTGGTCTCAAGGAATGGGCACATGCATGGAGTGCCATGGCATTTTAATTCCATAAAATTAAAAAATGTTCAGAAAAACATGAAACCTTGCTTGATTTAATGTCATGCCACCAAGATGATGTGGTAAACAAATTGGCCTGTTTGAAAAAAGTTTGGACACACACCCCTCACAAACCGGAGCAACTCACTAAAAGGCTTGTGGTTTCGAGAGGGAACAATGCATGTTTGGTGATGAACAGGAGATTGCTTCCTCTTACGGCCTTCAAGTTTTTTTCGACGTTTAACATGCACTAATACAACTGTCATGTGAAAATTTGGAAATTTTCAGGGGTCATTTGACCTTTAAAAGACATTTAAGTGATTTTCTAACCATTTAATGACCATAATTCAAATTTGAACTACATCTACATGCAACGCCTAACCATAACGGTTTGAAAAATCATATTTTTGTGTACTTGTGTGCGAGTTAAAAAATCATCAGACGATGTAAATATCTGGTGTTCAAAAAAGAAAATGTAAAGATCTGGCAAGACAACTGGCCCCCACACGATTGGCACTCTATCTCGAGGCTCGAGGTTTGGTAGGTGAGTGGCGAGGATCATTAATCAGACACGGTTCTGTATTGGAAATCGTCAGCTATTTTGTTCACACACGGATTTTGCTGCGGGAATCATGTGTAATTCAAACTACAGTACTCGTAAATTCTGGCGACCAGCATGTGTACTGTCCACGTCGATCTAGATTCCGGACGCCAATAAATACTAGCTTGCTCACATCGTCCCGCCTGCATTTTCATCTACATCCTCCCCTCGCTCGCCCTCTCTCTCTCTCAAATCTCTGCCACGGCGCCGCCGGTCTGCCCACGCGCCGACGAGGAGTCGCTGCCCCCCAAGGACGCTCACTCGATTAGCAGCGACGAGGACCCCTACGTGCCGCCTGACGAGGTTGGGCCGGACCCCCCCCCCAACTTTGGATTGGTTTTGGGGCTAGTACAATCTTTGTCTATGGAAGTCGCTGCCACCGGCTGAGAAAGCCAGGCAAGTGGCATTCAAGAAGGAGATGGCGGAGGAGGAAGCCAGCTACCGGGCGGTCTATGAAGCCCGTGATGCCGCCTCGAAAAAGGAGGCGGTGGAGCTTTGGGGGCGGGCGTGTCGTCGTGCCGAGGAGGTGTACAAAGACGGGTACTTCATGAGGAAGGTCATAGGCGCTGGGCGCCTCGTTGCTGCGTGGAGGTGGGCCGATAAGCTCCAGCGTGCCACCGACGAGGAGCTCCGGTGGTGCCCAACGAAATGTCAAGATCGGCTACGCGCGTCCGCCAGTAAGAGGCAGATCGGTATGTCAAGCGCTGTGAGGCGGAGGAGGCGGAGTACTGCCTCCGCAATGGGAAGACTCCGCGCACCAGGGAGCTGCTGGCGAGGGGCTGCCGGAATAGTGGCTCCAGGAGGGATTACTAGTTTTAGTATTGTTCGTTTTCAATTTTATGCATTGTACCTAGTAGTTAAGTATCATCACGTATATGTGATGATATTACATATATATATTCTGTGATGAGCTAATGAACAATTAATATATATATATATATATTATGAATTCCATTTTCTATCTGTTTTTGTATACTAATTTGAATCTAGCTGTTATCATCCACATATACAGAACGGAAAGCCTATATACACACATTGAAACAGAACATATAAGAATGGAAAACAGAGTACACACATTGAAACAGAGCAATACTATGATTGCCGTGAATACATAGCTAGCCATGTTGAAATGACTTTTCAAAATAAAACGCGTCCATGAGACCATGACCAGCATCCCTTGCCTACGGTAGCTCTTGGCTTTGCCTGAACTCGTGCATGCGTTCGTCCTAGCGGTCGACACGCTCGCGGTAAATCTGGAGCATGATCTTGAGCTCAAAGTTGGCTACTTCATCGGAGATCACCGCTCGAGGATGTGACGGCCATGTTCCTCTACTGCGCCTAGGTGGACACCTGGGCCAATGAGGCGGTCGAGCCTACAGACCAGCGCGTTGGCATCCAGCGGGCCGTGGACAAGGCGAATGGCAGCACCCATGCAAACGGCACGACGGGCGTTCGGTGCAAGTACGGCCAGGGGTGGGCCTACCTTAATTCAAGGGTATTCAATTGAATACCCAATATTTTTGCCAAAACACTAGATATATATAATGTATATACTGCTAGGGCAGGGGCGGGCCTACCTCAATTCAAGGGTATTCAATTGAATACCCAATATTTTTGCCCAAAAACAAAACTATACCGTAAAACTTGCTAGTTAAGTATTTCAGCCCAAAACTCCATGACTACACGACTTGGCCCATTGGACCAAGTGGCTGTAGTGCACGCATGCACGCAGACCATTGATCTCTCGACCATCAACCCTCAGAAAAATTTATCGATCAGGTCAGACAGAGACGAACGGACACCTTGCCCTGTTCTCTCCCCACACGTGAGCGGCGAGCCGCCATGAGGCCACGACGGTTTCCATCGCATGCTCGGCAATTGGACGTGTGAAGGGCGGCCTGGACAGCGCGACGAATCCATCCCCCGCTTACCCTGGTTCTGATCCAGCAGCGGGCAGCAGCCAACATGCATTGGTTCAGTTTCAAAGCCACATCCGACAAATTCAGGTATAATTGCTAATTGGATATATTAATCCTTCACTTCTGAAATTGTTAGCTCTGTTATCATGCCAATTCTTATTTCTTAGTCCAACTGAATACATCTATCGGTGCAGGCAGGAGCACAGTTTTCTTCTAGTGCCGTTGAGGAGGATGCACTACAATACATACTGACAAAAGTAAGTTAGTTTGAACATTTGTCTGCCTATTTGATTATTGTGAAATTAGAACTTGTTTGTAGTCGATCATGATGTCACATCCCTAGTTCTGGTCTGCTCTGGTCTAGTTAGTCTTGTGTTGCATCATGTTTAAATTTCTCTTAAACCTGAAATGGGGATTGCCTAAACCCTAGCATCAAAGGAATTCACCAGGTTCAACTAAAATAATTTCAGTGAATCCAAATGGCTTTCAAAAAATGTTCATCATTTCTGGAAAATGCTAGAAGCAATAACCAGAGGTGTTGCACATTTTTCCATGACATATTTGGGCTCTGAATTAAATCTTATAGTATTTGCATTTGGGCATTTAAATGCTATTAAATATTTTAAGTGCTCAAATAATCATAAACTAAAATGTTTACCGTTGGATATATTCCAAACAGTAGTCATGATTAGTTTCATGATTTTTGGAAATGCCCTGACATTTTTAATAAAGCCATGAAGTTACAGAAATAATAGAAAACATGAATTAATAAAAAGAAAGGAACTTACCTGGCAAGGCCCACTGGCCTGGCACAGTAGCAGCCCAGCTGGGCAAAGCCGGCCCAGCCCACCACCGCCTCTTTTCCTGTCGTCTTCCTCCTCTGCCAGGAGGACGAGCGTGTGCCCCTTCCGCGCGGCCACGCGCCTCGGCCACCTCCTGCTTCACGCCGCCTCCCCGACGTCGCTCTGGACGCTCTGGACGATGCCACGCACACCCCCCGACCCCCTCGACCTCTCCCCTCTCTCCCTGGACCTCTTTCCCCTCCTCTGCTCTCTCCCTCTCACCGCAACCCGAACGGAGCTGTTGCCGCCGTCGCCGCTTGCCGCATCCACCGATCTCCCCACACCCAGCTAGCTATCCCACGAGCTCCGCCTCGCTGCCGCGCACCTCTACGCCGAACCGCAGGACCCCGGACGCCCTGAAGCCTCGACCTCGTCTTCTCCGCACGGCCGCCAGACGCCATCGACAAATTCGCCGTCACCAAGCCGTCCCCGAGTCCGCTGACCTTCTCCTTCGACCCCCAGTGAGCCCCGCCATCTTTCCCCTCTCTTCTCGCTACCGAACGCGTCCCCTAACCGTGCTCTTCACCGGAGCCAAAAGCTTCCGCCCGCCGGCCATGCCACCGCCGTCGCCGCAGCCGCTCAGGCTCAAAACCGAGCGCGTCACCGTGCTCAGCACAGCTCCACGGGCCTAGAGCAACCACCCGTTGCTCCTGCCGTGCACCATAGCGACGTTTGCATCATCGCCCGAACTCCGGCCGCCGCATTTGAGGACGCCGCCATCGTTCTAGGTCACCTACGGCGACGCCACCTGCACCAAACGATGTGGACGGGTTCCAGCTCTGCGTAGCACCCCTCCGCGCATCAAACCGTGGCCGGAGCAGCGATTCCGCAGCACTCTGTTGCGCCTGCCGTCGCCGGCGTCAAGCCGCCGACACGTTTCACCTTTGACCAGGGGTTTGACTCCCCTGAGTCAACCACGTGTGGGCCCATGCCCCTAATTAACCTGGGTTTAGGGTTAGTTTAGCGTTAACTAACTTTGTTAATTAGCCTAGACAGTGACACGCGGGACCCACTGGTCAGATTTGACCAGGAACGGTCATTTTGACTTGCTAACGTCACACCGATGTCATGCTGACGTAGTAAATGCTTTTCTCGTTTTTCTTATTTCAGAAATGATTTAGAAATTCCAGAAAATAGTTGAAACTTCTAAAAATCATAGAGAATCAACCGTAACTCCAAATGAAATAATTTATATATGAAAAATTATCAGAAAAATGCAATCTATCCATCTGTACCATTTTCATGCATGTTGGAGCAATTTAAAGTTGCTGTTTAGGACAATTCAATTAAATGGCATTTAAGAAAGCACATATGGAGTTTGAATCTGAACCTAGTGTTCAAACCAACTCCATTTAACTTGTTGCTAGTTGCATTAGGCCAACCAACAGCATATTGCCATGTCACATTCATCCATCATATTGTTGCATGGTATTGATTGTGTTTCTCCTTTGTTTGTTGGTGGTTGTTCCCTCTCAATAGACGTGTTCCGACGATGTGATCAATGACACCAATGAAGAACTATACTATCTTCAGAAGTGCCAGGCAAGCAAAACCCCCTTGTTCATTCCGATACAATCCCACTCTCTCGCTCCTGCTCTCTTTTACTGCATTAGGACAACAAGGATTGAACTGTTACATGTTGCGGTAGCTGAACCCCTTTTCCTCTGCATGACCTGTCATTGCCACAGTAAACAGATGAAACCCACTAGCATGAGTAGGAGTTGTTTGAGCCCTGATGTGCCTACTCATTCATGCTTGTTTGTCATGCCTGCTACTGCTTAGAGTTGAGTCAGGTCTGATTCATCGGGGATGAATCGGAGGTGTGTAAACATGTCCTACTGCTGAGAGCTAAGTGTGTGAACACGATTTGGTAAAGGTAGCGGTGAGAGGCCATGTAGGATTACATGGTGGGTTGTCTCATTGAAGCCGTCCTCAGGAACTGAGTTCTGTGTTTGTGATCCATGAAACAGTTACTACTACGCATTGGGCCCAAAACCAATGGACCCTCTCGGCTTCTTGATCACCCTTGTCCTCTGTCCAGGAGTTGCAAGTAGTTTCTGGTGTTTGTAGTATGCTGGAGGCCGTGGGCAGCGCTGACCGGAGGGGTGGGCTGTGATGCGGTAGGCACGTGGCCGGGCATGCCGGGCGCCCGTTTGGTGTCTCGGAACCCTGTACACATCGTTCGGGGCCGTATGTGGAAACCTCGGCCAGACTCCCTGCGGATGGAACCTGAATAGGCGATAAACCTGGACTAGAGACTTGAGTGTTTAGGTAGGCCGTGGCCGACACCCTCGCTGGGCTTCTGCTTGAAGGTTGCCGAGTACAATTTGTGTAAACGGCGATAAGTGGTGAGAGCGTGTGTGAAGAATTACACCCCTGTAGGGTTAACATCATCTATTCGAATAGCCGTGTCCGCGGTAATGGACTTCTGGGTTGCCTATAACAGTTCATAGATAACTGAAAGTGGATACTCTAAAACTCGCAAGATAAGCGTGAGTGCTATGGATGGCCTTCTCGTAGGAAGACCGGAGCAGATCCATAGTGGTGTATTGATATGGTGAATGTGCGGACTCATGTGCACCACCTCAATGAGTTACTTGCAGTCGTAGTTCAGGATAGCCACCGAGTCAAAGCTGGCTTGCTGCAGTTAAACTCCACCCCCCCCTTTATTGATACCGATGCTTATGTTGATAGGTCTGATGTAAGTCTTGCTGGGTACATTTGTACTCACGTTTGCCTATTTTATGTTTTGCAGAGAGACGTCAGTCTTGATAGTAGTTCCGTGTGGACTTCGACGTTTAGCTTGATACCTCAGCTACGATCTTGTGCCCTTGGTAGGATCTGGTAGATAGTCAGGCTTCTCAGCCTTTTTCATTTGTAGATGTCTGTACTCAGACATGTTAAGCTTCCGCATGTGCTTTGACTTGTATGCTCTGAATGTTGGGTCATGAGACCCATGTTTGTAATATCTCGCTCCTTGGAGCCTAATGAATAAATACTTGATTCATAGAGTTATGTTGTGATGCCATGTTGTATTTACACATATCGAGCATATTGTGTGTATGATTGAAATGCTTGGTATGTGTGGGATCCGACAACCTAGTTGTTTATCCTTCGTAGCCTCTCTTATGGGGAAATGTAGTCTTGTGCTTCCATGAGCCATAGTAGTCCGCTACAGCCCGGGTCACCGGAGTCCTGCTAGCCCAGCACTACTGCTCCGGAACACTTGACTGGCCGGCATGTGATTCACTTCGTTCTTGTGTCTGTCCCTTCGGGGAAATGTCACGCGGTGACATCCGGAGTCCTGCCCAGCCTGCTACAGCCCGGGTTCCCGAAGTCCTGTTAGCCCAGTGCTACAGCCCGGATTCACACGCTACTGACCGACATGCTTGAAGTTGATTCATGTATGCCTATCCCCATGGGTTAGTGCCGCTTTGGGTTCACGACTAGCCATGTCGGCCCGGGTTCTCTGTCATATGGATGCTAGCGACACTATCATATACGTGAGCCAAAAGGCACAAACGGTCCCGGGCCATGGTAAGGCGACACCCGTGGGAATACCGTGCGTGAGGCCGCAAAGTGATATGAGGTGTTACCGGCTAGATCGATGTGACTTGGAATCGGGGTCCTGACACATGAATTATTTAGACATGAGAGTTTGCAATTTTCCATATAAATATGTAATGTGAGGATGTTTATAAATTTTGATTTTTCTACAGTGAACATTATCTATAAAGAATAGCACTCCTGTAATTTTTAAGGTTTCTTATCATTTTCTATTTTCTATCCTCTGTATATCTTAGATTCTTCCACAACATGTTGAACAATTACTTTTATACGTTGAACAATGCAAGTTATGATCAATTTTGATGAATATAACATATTACGAAGTATCTTTTATATAGTTTATAACTAGTACAATATATATACTACTATAATCGGTTATACGCGCCAAAAGGATGGCTATAGGCTTCCCAAAAAAATTCAAAATTTGAATACACAGTCTTCAATTCCTGGGCCCGCCCCTGAGTATGACGCGGCTGGCATGTGGTGCAAGTACGACAATGAGGGCCTCTGCCCACTCCTGGCAAGGAATGGGGGTACTGACAGGACGTGTACCCAGCTGCGACACCGTGTCGACAGCAGGCAAGCGCCGATGGATCCACTCTTGCTGTGCGGCGCCCCGCGCCAATCTCGCTCTGTGGCACTCCAACGGTCTCGCCGTGCGGAGAGCCGCAGCCTATCGGCACGGACGCGCCTAGCTTGCTCTGCGGCACGCCATCGATCATGTTGTGCGGCGAGCTGCAGCCTGTCGATGCTGACATGCCTATCTTGATCCACGGCGCTCAAGCACCATGCGCCAAAGGTCTGTCCAACCTTGGCGATGACGCGCATCACGGCGTCGTCCATCGCATTGCCGAGGAGAGCCTCGACCTCATCCGACCGTGGCACCTGCTCGTTTTCCTCGTCGACGAGGTTGATGGCAGAGGCATCACTTTAGTGGGTTGGCATGCTTGGAAAAGGTGGATGTTCTACAAGCTGTGCTTGTTGCCTCCGTGCGTCGCGCGCCGCCTATGTGCAATATCGTTGGATGGCGGGAAACATGTGAGGAAATGGCGGGAAATGGTGGCGTGTTCATAAAACGCCATCAATTAATGGAAACTTAGCATAGAAGGAACATCGAGCTAGCACAAGAAGTAGATGATGATCAGATGAACACGGACCACACTAGGGAACCCGTCGGTGGTGAATTCATCAATCCCAAACGGTTGAATACTAGCAAGCATTTGCGCACAACACACACGGCCTATTCCATCACAAACAGGTCGGATGGATCAACTATATGCCATGTATCGCACATTGTCAAAAAGTAGTGCGGTAGACCTTCTTTAACATGTGTTAAAAAAAGGACCTCGAGGTTAAATTAACTCATGTGATGGGTCGTATCAGTCATTTAATTTGACAGATATGACACATCCTATCAGTTAATTTAACATCAACACAACTTCCCATCCAGTCACCCATCTGATGGTTGCTCCAGCCTGAGCACACTTAACTTGAAAGTTTTCTTACATGAGCTATTGGTGGAACAGCTAGTCCTTGCTAATAGGATGCCTCTTTGCATCCTTATGGCATATTCGGATGACCGCCCGTCCCCCAATAGCCAATAGATGTTGTGTAGACAGAGCATATCACATACGTCTTATTAGAAGCAATCGTCTGTGTTATTATCAGTCTTCGCACACATTTCTGATTATAGACCTGTTTGCCGCGTATCACACACATCTTGTATATTGACAGTTTCCGTTCTCTTCTCTCAACACAAACAGTTCATCCGAGTGAACCGCATGCCGTATATCGCACACACCTTTATCTGGCTGCCCGTTTCTTTTGTGTTGCCTAATCACAAACAGTTCATTCGAGTGAACCGTATGCTGTATATATCACACACCTTCATCTGGCTGCCCATTTCTTTTGTTCCTCCTCATCACAAATAGTTAATTGAGCTGAACCGTATGCCCTGCATCGCACACGCAACTAAAATGTGAACCATGTTTGATGCATCCTCCATCGCAAACGTTTTGCACCTTTTTTGATGGTTATTTTACATCACCGTTTGCGATTATGGCATCGCACACAGTTTCATCGAAGGGTCTCTGATTGTAGTGTCGTGTTAGCAGCATCCTGCAGTAGTGAATGGAAATAGTGTGACAGCCTGGATTTTGCCTTCTCTCTTTTTCCGGACTTGGTTTTGCCTTTGCCTTGGATTTGGATTTTTGGAATCAATTCAACTGGACTTATCACTTGGGCATGCCCTTGACTTTCACCCAAGTGACCTATCTACTTCTCATTCAATCTATTTCTCTGAAAAATCCCCAAAATAATCAAATGAATATTTTTCATAAAAGAAAAATATTCATTTTCTCTTCTGAAACTTATTTTAGAAACTAGTGCTCCAAAGCAACCCCCATTTTTATTGCTCCAAAAATTATGAAATAATTCCTGAATATTTTTTGAACCATGGCCCACCTTCCCAAGCAAAAATATTGCATGACTTTTTGTAATATTTTGCTACAGAAAATAATTTCTCTTCTGGTCCAAAATTGCACTTTGTACAGCAAGTGTATTTTTCCTTGATCCTTTGGCCCTGATTTTTCTTGAGCCTCTTCATCCTCCTAGGAAAACCTTAACCCCAGGAGATCATCCCTAATGGCCATCTAGAAGATATCGAAACATAGTAGCCAAGTTTCTGTCCAGAAACTTGCCAAGATGGTTGAGTCACATCTGGTCGGCCTAGCGATGAGTCCTCAGCTTTCCTAGACCTATCACTGCATGGAATTTAGCCCAGACAAGGTTTGGCCGGTCATGGGCATCGTTTTGACCTTGCCAGGGCGGTGACCGCGTGTGGACACGGGGTCTGGCATGCGCTCGATGCACTCTGAGTAACGCAAACGCCTCTGTTCGGCGCGTGCTCGAGCGAGAGCTCGCCAACGACTGTTGCACAGTGCCACCAGCCTCGACTCATCACCATTGACCCCTCCCTGACGCTCGTCGACGCCGGAGACCCCGCAGCAAGCACGGGCACGTCGTGGCCAAAAGCCATAGTGCACTGGTGCCCTTATCTTCTTCTCCCCTGCCTCCTGTGCTCATCTGTGAGCGTGGACAGCTCCCGCCTACACACTGAGCCCTTGCCCCCTCTCACTGGAGCCTTTCGTCGCTGTTCACCGGTCTCCAGAGAACTCCGCCGGTGCTACGTACCCCCCTCTCGCTCCGGCTATATATAGAGCCATTCCCTCTGCTTCGAAGCCTCACACCACACCACACAACCACCACGACCTCATAGAAGAGCCGTAGCCTGGTCGGGTAGGCCTCTGGCCGTCGACCTCGACCAGAGATTGTCGGCGATCCCCGCAGCCCAACGACCCTGCTCCAGACCCCTCGAGCTCAATCAACCTCTCAGGCGCGTCATTTGGGATCCTCTGGTGTCGCCTGGACGCAGCTGAGCCCCTGGAGTCGCCTCTCGCCGTCGCCTTCTTACTCTTCGGCAAGCCCCGTCCACCATCGCCGCTTGCAAGCTTGATTGCGAGCAGCTCCGACCATCCCCCAGCAAGCCACGGGTACGGGCAGGTGCGCCACGACCCCCTCTCCACTTCTATCCCTCTAGTTTTGCCCAAGACCCACTCATCGCTGGCGTAAGCTTCGGCGGACTGCCGCCGCGCTTTGTTTCCCTCTCTCCCCCTCTCTCTCCTGACCGGTGGGGACTGGTGTCAGCCTCTCCACTCGCACCCGAAGCGGTACGAGTGGAGGCGTATCCTGGCTTTACGCCATCGACGTCTCCCCCAGGTTTTTTGATTTATTCAAATTAATTCAAATATTTGACCACAACTTTGACCAGTGATAACTCCTAGCCCATAAGTCCAAATGAGGTGATTCTTTTTGCATTGTGTTTGTTTCAGAAAGCTCTAGCAGCACACCAAAATGTGGAATTTTCCTTGCTGTCTAGAATTTCTGGTGATTTTCAGAATGGTTTTTGATATTTTGTTTTGTGGGTTCTAAATATTTGCAGAAGGGGGGACTTGCCTTGAAGATAACCAGGAGGAGTGTGACCCTCCTCTTCACTAAGGCAAGCCACACCAGCATTTGGATGGTGTCATTTCAATATCTATGATTTTTCTACTTAAATATGAGTTCTTATATGCATTTAAATTTTTTTGTTAAATAAACATGGTTGCTTGCTAGTTACTTTGTCATGCTTGAAATGATTGTTTAAGTTACTGGTTGAATGCATGGACTAGTTTAATCTGGTAAAATAAAATTTTGCCTTAGTTAGATTGCTTTGAGAAATATTGACAGTTCTTTTGTTAAGTGATATTTTCATATAAACTATGAGTTAATCAAAATATTGCATGATACTAAAAATGACGTAGAACCAGTAAAGTTTAATCATGAGTAGTGCAAGTAAGTTATGTTGATAAGTTTGATCCGTACATGGGAGTTGCATGTTTTACATGTAGATTAGTTGCATGATCATGGCATCGTATGACTGGGTAGATTAAATTTTATTTTCAAGTTAAACTTGTTAATAAGTCCAAATTGAATATGACGTTGATCAAGTCATGGTGCCACTGAATCGGGTTTTTCTCAGTGCGACCACATTTACCTTGTGGGAGGTCTTAATTCGGTCCTTTGTTGTGTTTCTTGCCGATGCCTCCAACGAGGGAAGGTTATGGGCGTGCATACCCTGGCCCGGTAAGCAGACATAGCCTTGTGTGCCCGTTTGTTTTTATGGTACCTTGTCCCCGCTTGGGACTGTTTTGCCACGACGGTGGCCGTCGGTGTCTTTGGTAGGCATGGGACCACCCAGGACATAGCCCTGAGAGGGAGTTTGTCAGAGTGGCCGGGAGAGTGTCATGACAAGGGGAGGGTTTCGTCGGAATGCCGTTGGTCCACCCGAATGGGAGTGCAAGGCCTTGGATTCCGTGGTGTGGGTAAAGTGCGCTACCTCTGCAGAGTGTATTAAATCTATCGATAGTCGCGTCCTCGGTTATGGGCACAACTCGGGAGTAAGTCACACATGGATCAACTTTGATAATTAATCTTGCACACTAAATAACTGTTGATGGCACTGACTTCATGATGATTTTGGAGCTCATGAGCTGATCATGAGTGATTGGTTTCAGTTGTGATATGTGTACGATCACCGTTTGGTTACGAGGTAGCCCGTCTGGTAAGCGAGTCCGTGGGACTCAGTGCACATGTTGGTTTCACCGCATTAGTAGCATTTCTTGCATTGCATTAAACTGATTAATTGTCATGATATTGTTTGTCATTGTGCTTATGTTTGTTGTGAGCTTGCAAGTACATTCAATGTACTGACCTGACGTGTCATGCCAGCTTTCAGGCAAGTCGTTTCACAATCGGAGAGCTCCCAGCGTCTAGGCCGTGTCCACATCGGTGTCCCTGTGCTATGGAGTTCCACTTCATCGTTCTTCCGCTGTCGCGTAGTTCGTGTGACCGAGGCCCTTCATGTTCATTAAATAATGTACATACTGTTCAGCCGCACCGTGTGTGCCGCTTGGCCTCTTATCTCGATGTAATATCAGACCGATGTATTCCGCTAGCATCAATAAAGCGGTTGCTTCTGTACCATGTTGTTGTGTGTTGCCAGAAGACTTGATCTCTGGGCTGGCAATGCAAGGTAAACCGGTTGCTCTGAGTCGGGGTGCCACAATGCTTGGTATTAGAGTCGCACTGATTGTAGGACACGCTAGACCGTCAGTGTGTTAGTGGAACGGTAAATAGCTTCGTCTGAGTGCCGGTAGTCATAGGAATTGGTTGCTGCATTGCATGCATGTTTATCTATTGTTATTACTAAACATATGATGGTTGTGAGTGTGGATGGCTCCAGTTCTGATCTTGTACCATCCTGAGCCAGCTCCGTACACATCGCCGCACCTGCTTCAGAACGTGTGGTGATGACTCTACCCAGAGGGTGCTGATCAAGAGTATCAGGTGTATCGGGAGCATCTGGCCGGTTCATTGTATGAGTTTTATGCTGAGGTCACTCTACACCACAGTTCCCCTTCCGGCGCTTACACTCATTCTACTAAGGGTGGTCTCGCTTCTATGCCATCTCAGGCGGTCCAGTTTGCTGCAATCGAAGCTCTTGTAGACTTGCGCTACAACGAGGTTCGAATGCACACCCACCCAGGTTTCTTTTGCTACCCATCTATGCACGAGAATGGGCGTATCCGCTTTCCTCTGATTAATCCAGCATGCGATCGTCCTACTAGCCACCTTTCCCGTTATATCACTGCCAGTTATCTCTTGAACTACGAGTTAGCTCAGGAGCTAACCCGCGCCCGGATAGCTCTCGCTGCTGCTCATAATAGGAACCCTCTCCCTACTATCGGTTTCACTCCATACGTTCCTCCAGCCTCTTCCACCACTCAGAGTACCACTACCCCTTTGGCAGTAAACCCCGCAGTGCTCCTGCTGCGTGGGCTTCCCTTGTCGCTACTCCTGCAGCTCCTATGCTTAGATCCCATCCCGCACCTGCCCCTAACAGAGAGCCTTCGAGGCAGCGCCGTCGCGTCACTCTTAACTCGGAGGTCACTACTATCAGTTCAGGATCTAGGATCCAGCTCAGGAGAGGAGCCCACAACAACGCCATTCGAGCAGTAGATCGCTAGAGTATCACCATCGTCATGAGTATGATGTATGGATGTAGTCGCATGTGTTGTGATGCTTAGTTTCATGTATGAGGGTAGTGACCCTGTCATGATGTTTAACTCTTATGTTGAGTCTATGTATAATTATGTTGGAACTCTCTTTTTATTCGCCTTGGTTTCTTTCGCTGTTTTCTTCTGGATTTGTCACTGGCTTTCCTCCCAGTTTTGGATATTTCTCATCGCAGTTGCTTTGCATTGGGAAACTAAATAATAGGATGTCACGGGGAGGCAGCAGCAGCCAAGCTTGTGAGGATGTCCCTGTTCATCGCTCTGCAAGACAGGCAGGACATTCCCTCGAGCCGTACCAACCACCTCCACCTCCATCATTGCATCCGCCTTCTATTGAGCAAATCATGCGAATGTTTGAAGAAAGAAGGAACAACGATCTGATGGAACTACTGAAAAGTGTGCAAGTTATGGTTGGGCAGAATGGACATCAGAATGGTCATTACTCCAAGCTGTCAGATTTTCAGCGAACCAAGCCTCCTAGTTTCAGTCAAGTTATTGATCCATTGGATGCTGATGATTGGTTAAGGACTGTTGAGAAGAAACTGGAAATTTCTCGCACTGAAGAAGGAGACAAGGTTCCTTTCACAACACATTATCTTGAAGGAGCTACAGCGATATGGTGGGATAATGCTAAGGCCATGTGGCCCACGGACGAGGAAAGTACTTGGACTAAATTCAAGGATCATTTCCACAAGTATCATATTCCCTCCGGAATTATGAAAATCAAGCAGCGCGGATTCCTCTCTCTCACTTAGGGAAGATGTCAGTCAGCGAGTACCTGAATAAATTCAACCATTTGGCCCGCTATTCACTCTATGATGTGGCCACCGAGGAACGGAAGGTCGATAGATTTCTTGGAGGACTAAATCAGCATCTCAGGTGCACTCTCAGCATGTTTGATTTTCCAGACTTCCAAACTCTGGTGAACAAGGCTCTTGTCGCAGAAAGGGAACACAAGCTCATGCACAACAACAGGCCAGCTAATAATGACCACAAGCGCAAATTTGAGCCTAAGAAGGATATGCAACCCGTGCAGAAGGCTCGTACTTGGCAACAGACTCAGGTTGAGTACAAACCAACTGGCAGCAAAATGTCAACAAGACCACCACTCAAGTCAAGAATATCATGACCAGCCCGGTACGTGAAGATTGTCAGCACAACAATTCCTGTTTCAGTTGTGGGCAAAACGGACATTACGCCAGACAGTGCCCCAAGAACAGCAAGCCAACAGCTCCATTCCATCCGCAAGTGAACTATCTGGAGCCATATTTCGGCCCGAGTGCCATCCAAGGGAAAATCCATCATATATCCACCGATGAAGCCCAAGAGGACCCAGAAGTTGTCATTGGTATGTTTCCTGTTAATAACATACCTGCCATAATTTTATTTGACTCTGGGCTTCCCACTCTTTTATTTCGCGGAGTTTTGCTACCCAAAACAAATTTCCTTGCTCAATTTTGGGAAAACATATGCTGGTACAATCCCCGGGATCCTTGCTTAGAAGCAATCTGATCTGCCGTAATCTGGAAATTAATATCAAGGGGGTCAGGTTTCTGACGTCTCTGATAATCATCGATTCTGACAAATTGGATATTATTCTGGGAATGAATTGGTTGACCCAATACCAAGTATGCATCAACTGTGCGACCAGAGAAGTTACCATGGCAAATCAGGAGGGTCGCACTTCAAGTTTTTATGCCCGCAAAAGCATACCCAAGAAGGATATGGTTTTCACCACCGTGGATGAAGAGGTGGAATTGATTCCGGTGGTCAGTGAGTATCCCGATGTATTTCCTGAGGAATTACTAGGAATGCCGCCAGACAGAGAACTGGAGTTTGCAATTGACTTGGTGCCTAGAACCACACCGATACACAAGAAATATTGTCGGATATCTTCATCAGAATTGGTGGAATTCAAGAAACAGCTAGATGAGATGCTGCAGAAAGGATACATCCGCCCAAGCTCTTCACCATGGGGATCACCCGCGATATTCGTGGATAAAAAGGATGGCAGTCTTCGGATGTGCGTAGACTACCGACAGTTGAATGACGTCACCATCAAAAATAAGTATCCACTACCAAGGATTGATGATTTGTTTGATCAACTCAGTGGGGCCAAAGCATTCTCCAAAATTGATTTGAGGACCAGATATCATCAACTCAAAATCAAGAAGGAAGATATTCCCAAGACCGTGTTCACCACTCGGTATGGTCTCTATGTGTATACCGTTATGTCATTCGGCCTCACCAACGCTCTAGCCTTCTTCATGCATATGATGAATAAGGTGTTTATGGACTTCTTGGACAAATTTGTGGTGGTGTTCATTGATGACATCCTCATTTACTCAAAAAGCAAAGACGAACACAAGGACCACCTCCGAGCAGTTTTGCAAAGGCTCCACGATCATCAGCTTTATGCCAAGTTCAGCAAATGTGAGTTTTGGCTCAAGCAAGTTGGATTTTTAGGGCATGTTCTCTCGGCAGAAGGAATAGCCATGGACCCAAGCAAGGTAAAAGATGTGCTTGATTGGTCCGCACCCACGACAGTCTTAGAAATCCGAAGTTTCCTTGGACTAGCCGGATATTATCGCCATTTTATTGAAGGATTCTCCAAGATTGCCAAGCCCATGACAGAGCTCCTAAAGAAGGATAAGAAGTTTGAATGGACTAAGGACTGCGAACAGAGTTTCAATGAGCTGAAAATTAGACTGACGTCAGCACCAGTATTGACTCTTCCCGACGTCTACCGCAGTTTTGATGTCTACTGTGACACCTCCAGAAAAGGCCTTGGATGCATACTTATGCAAGATAGCAAGGTTGTGGCTTATGCATCCCGACAACTATGGCCACACGAGGGAAATTATCCCACTCATGATTTGGAATTGGCTGCGGTGGTGCACGCTTTGAAGATTTGGAGGCACTATCTTATCGGAAAGAGGTGCCAGATATTTACCGACCACAAGAGTCTCAAGTATATATTCACTCAGCCCTATTTGAACCTTTGTCAGCAAAGATGGCTCGAGTTGGTTAAGGATTACGACCTCGGTATAAATTATCACCCGGGCAAAGCTAACGTGGTTGCTGATGCCCTCAGCCGCAAACGGGCCAACCTGAATGCTCTAACGGAATCTTTGCCTCCTAAGCTTTATGAAGAATTCGCTCAGCTCAATTTGGTAATCATGGATGCCAGTCTTGCCAGTATATTGGAAGTTGCTCCTACCCTCGAAGAAGAAATTCGTAGCGCTCAAGCAGATGACAAATCATTGCAATTATATGCCAAGCATATGCAAGAGGGACAGACACAGGATTTCTCTAGAGATCAGCAAGGTACGCTAAGGTTCCGAGGAAGGATTTGCGACCCGGCCAAGAAGGTCCGAGGAAGAAGATATTGGCAGAAGCACATGAATCGCCATACTCAATTCACCCAGGTGGCACTAAAATGTACGAAGACCTTCGTCAGGTATTCTGGTGGAATGGAATGAAGAACGACATCGCTTACTATGTGGCTGGTTGTGATATATGCAACCAGGTAAAGGCGGAAAACCAAAAACCCACCGAACTCCTTCAACCTTTACCCGTATCACACTGGAAATGGCATGATGTCTGCATGGATTTCATCACCGGTTTACCAAGGACTCACCGAGGAAATGACACAATATGGGTCATAGTGGACACCTTAACGAAGGTGGCACATTTTCTTCCAATCCGGACCACCTACCATGCTGATCAACTTGCCTGGATAATGACACAATATGACAGCCTGGATTTTGCCTTCTCTCTTTTTTCGAACTTGGTTTTGCCTTTGCCTTGGATTTGGATTTTTGGAATCAATTCAAATGGATTTATCACTTGGGCATGCCCTTGACTTTCACCCAAGTGACCTATCTACTTCTCATTCAATCCTATTTCTCTGAAAAATCCCCAAAATAATCAAATGAATATTTTTCATGAAAAAATATATATTCATTTTCTCTTCTAAAACTTATTTCAGAAACTAGTACTCCAAAGAAACCCCCATTTTTATTGATCCAAAAATTCTGAAATAATTCCTGAATATTCTTTGAACCATGGCCCACCTTCTCAAGCAAAAATATTGCATGACTTTTTGTAATATTTTTGCTACAAAAAATAATTTCTCTTCTGGTCCAAAATTGCACTTTGTACAGCAAGTGTATTTTTCCTTGATCCTTTGGCCCTGATTTTTCTTGAGCCTCTTGACCCTCCTAAGAAAACCTTAACCCCAAGAGATCAGCCCTAATGGCCATCTAGAAGATATCCAAACGTAGCAGCCAACTTTCTGTCCAGAAGCTTGCCAAGATGGCTGGGTCACATTTGGCCGGCCTGGCGATGAGTCCTCAGCTTTCCTAGACCTATCACAACATGGACTTTAGCCCAGACAAGGTTTTCCGGTCGTGGGTGATACGTCTCCAATGTATCTATAATTTTTGATTGCTCCATGCTATATTATCTACTGTTTTGTACTATATTGGGCTTTATTTTTCCACTTCTATATTATTTTTGGGACTAACCTATTAACCGGAGGCCCAGCCCAGAATTGCTGTTTTTTGCCTATTTCAGTGTTTGGAAGAAACGGAATATCAAACGGAGTCCAAACGGAATGAAACCTTCGGCAACGTGATTTTTCTCACCGAACGTGATCCAGGAGACTTGGACCGTACTCCAAGGGAGCCAAGAGGAGGTCACGAGGGTGGGGGGCACGCCCCCCTGCCTCGTGGGCCCCTCAGAGCTCCACTGACGTACTCCTTGTCTAGTAGTAGTAGTAGATGCTTAAAGTGTTACTCTGTTTTTAACTTAATACTCTAGATGCATGCTGGATAGCGGTCGATGAGTGGAGTAATAGTAGTAGATGCAGGCAGGAGTCGGTCTACTTGTCTCAGACGTGATGCCTATATACATGATCATACCTAGATATTCTCATAACTATGCTCAATTCTATCAATTGCTCAACAGTAATTTGTTCACCCACCGTAGAATACTTATGCTCTTGAGAGAAGCCACTAGTGAACCCTATGGCCCCCGGGTCTATTATCATCATATCAATCTCCATCACTTTATTATTGCTTTGCTTTTTTACTTTGCCTTTTACTTTTCACTTTGCATCTCTATATCAAAAATACCAAAAATACTATCTATCAGATCTCACTCTCATAAGTGACCGTGAAGGGATTGACAACCCCTAATCACGTTGGTTGCGTTGAGCTATTGTTTTTGTGTAGGTACGAGGGACTTGCGTGTAGCCTCCTACTGGATTGATACCTTGGTTCTCAAAAACCGAGGGAAATACTTACGCTACTCTGTTGCATCATCCTCTCCTCTTCGGGGAAATCCAACGCAATCTCAAGAGGTAGCAAGAAGAATTTCTGGCGCCGTTGCCGGGGAGTCTGCCCAAAAGTCAACATACCAAGTACCCATCACAATCCCTATCTCTCGCATTACATTGGTTGCCACTTGCCTCTCGTTTTCCTCTCCCCCACTTCACCCTTGCCGTTTTATTCGCCCTCCTTTCCCAACCTCCTTCTCCTTTTCCGTTTGCCTTTTTCTCGTTTGCCTTGTCATCATGGCTAGTCTTTTTTCTTCTCTGTTATCTCACGAGAATGAAGTCCTAAATTTTAAACAAAGGGAGGGAGAAAATCTGAAAGACGCTTGGTATAGAATTTGCAATGCTCAAAATAGATCTACCAGGAAGCAATCTACTTCAGTTCTTCTTCGCAATTTTTATGTAGGTGCTAGTCCTTGGTATAGATATATCCTTGGTACCATTACCGGGGGGAATTTCTTGGGTAGCCATACTTTTCATTCTTATAATGCTATGATAGATTTATTTGGCTCACCACCTCTTTTGGTTAATGGAACTATGTTAACTTTGGAGCATGTTGTGCAAAGGCTTGAAATTGTTGAAAACAAAGTTCCTACCATTGAGTCCATTGAAAATCTAGATAAAAAGATCCATAATCAAATTACTCAATATGGATCTAAGGTAGGAATGACTTTGAAAAATATTAAGGAGAAGGAACATATGGTTAATGAGAAAATAAATCTAGATTCCACTAGAATCGATAAACTTGAGGGTATCATTGCCAACTTGGGAACCACCTTTTCTCCCGTAAAGAATACTCCTAGTTCTCCCACTAAAATTGCCAAGCTTATGTATGTTCCTAAGAATCACTAGTAGGAAAGGGGGCAAAGGTCCAGGCCGGGTCAGCCCATTAGTCCCGGTTGAGTCTAGAACCGGGACCAATGGGGGCATTGGACCCGGTTCATGAGCCCAAGGGGCCGGCCGGGCCACGTGGGCCATTGGTCCCGGTTCGTCTGGACCTTTGGTCCCGGTTGGTGGGACGAACCGGGACCAATGGGCCTCGCTCCTGGCCCACCACCATTGGTCCCGGTTGGTGGCATGAACCGGGACCAAAGGCTCCCCTTTAGTCCCGGTTCATGCCACCAATCGGGACCAGTGGTGGTGCCTATATATACCCCCTCGCGCAAGAGCAGAGCACACTGCTCTGTTTTTTCTGGCCGAGGGGGAGAGGGCTTGGTGGTGCTCTAGCTCACCTCCTATGCACACAAGGTGTTCGATGGAATGCCCAAGAAACACTACTTAAGCTTTCTCCTCACCAAGCCTAACCTCCAAGCTCCATTTTCCTCAATATTTGTCTAGGTTTAGCGGTCCGTCACGCCTTGTCCCCGTCTTCACAGTCGTCGGTCACCCGCGTTGAGCTCATCGTCGGCACCACCGTGGTGAGCCTCATGTTCTTATCTTCTTTCTGAAAGGAAAAAATATCCTTACTTGTATGTTTACATAGATACTTGTATTATTTTCTTACTTTTATTATTGCATCTTATATAGTGCAATGGTTTTGGTATCCGCCCCCATCGACCCTCGTCCTATCTATGATTCGGATGTGGTATATATTATATTTATAACTATTGGTTCATTTATTGTTTATGAAAATTATGCCGACCAACGTGACATAGATTTTATTTATCTAGGATGTATGTGAACCGTAAATTCCAACCGACCCTATTGTCGAGAGGTTAAATTTAGTTGAAGAAGAAAACAATTTCTTGAGGGAAAAAATAAAAAAAATTGAGGAGGAGAAGATGATATTGGAGTTGCATGTTGCGGATGTCGTCGATGATCACAAGATCAAGATGGATGCAATGCGCTTGAAGATTAGAAAGATTAGAAAATATGCCATTCATACTGAGGCTTGGTATCATTATGCCGTTGGATCAATTGTTACCTTGGTTGCGATTATGATCGCCTTTGTTTTTGCATTTAAATGTTTTACATAGTTTCAATGTATGGTTTAATTAATTAGATGCTCTGGAGAGATATATGTTGTTAGATGAGAACTATGTATGTACTTTGGTTTTAATGTGATGATGAACTTCTATTAATTTGGACACTTAATTATATATAATGCACGCAGATGAACCGGCAATGGATGTACGGTGACAGACACACCTCCGAGTACATTAAGGCCGTGCATGAGTTTCTCGATGTGGCTGAGGCAAACAAGAAGAATGGTTTTATGTGTTGTCCATGCACTAAATGTGGGAATACGATGTATTACTCTAACCGGAAAATCCTTCACACCGACCTGCTTTACAAGGGTTTCATGCTACACTATAATGTTTGGACGAGGCACGGAGAAATAGGGGTTATGATGGAAGACGACGAATAAGAAGAGTATGATGACAACTATGTGCCCCCTGAATACGGTGATGCTGCAACGGGGGGAGCTGGTGAAGATCAAGAGGAACCAGACGATGTGCCCAATGATGCTGCAACGGGTGAAGCTGCTGAAGATCAAGAGGAACCAGATGATGTGCCCGATGATGATGATCTCGGCCGGGTCATTGTCGATGCAAGGACGCAATGCGAAAGTCAAAAGGAGAAGCTGAAGTTCAATCACATGTTAGAGGATCACAAAAAAGGGTTGTACCCCAATTGCGAAGATGGCAACACAAAGCTCAGTACCGTACTAGAATTGCTGCAGTGGAAGGCAGAGAATGTTGTGCCTGACAAAGGATTTGAGAAGCCACTGAAAATATTGAAGAAGAAGCTTCCAAAGGATAACGAATTGCCCGACAGTACATATGCAGCAAAGAAGGTCGTATGCCCTCTAGGATTGGAGGTGGAGAAGAAACATGCATGCCCTAATCACTGCATCCTATACCGCGGTGCATACAAGGATCTGAACGCATGCCCGGTATGCGGTGCATTGTGGTATAAGATCAGACGAGATGACCTTGGTGATGTTCACGGCGAGCCCCACAGGAAGAGGGTTCCTGCGAAGGTGATGTGGTATGCTCCTATAATACCATGGTTGAAACGTCTGTTCAAAAACGGGGAGCATGCCAAGTCGATGCGATGGCACAGTGAGGACCGTAAGAAAGACGGGAAGTTGAGAGCACCCGCTGACGGGTCGCAGTGGAGAAAAATCGAGAGAAAGTACTGGGATGAGTTTGCAAAGTACCCAAGTAACGTATGGTTTGCTTTAAGCGCGGATGGCATTAATCCTTTCGGGGAGCAGAGCAGCAATCACAGCACCTGGCCTGTGACTCTATGTATCTATAACCTCCCTCCTTGGATGTGCATGAAGCTGAAGTTCATTATGATGCCAGTTCTCATCCAAGGCCCTAAGCAACCTGGCAACGACATTGATGTGTACCTAAGGCCATTAGTTGAAGAACTTTTACAGCTGTGGAATGGAAACGGTGTACGTACGTGGGATGAGCACAGACAAGAGGAATTTAACCTAAAGGCGTTGCTGTTCGTGACCATCAACGATTGGCCCGCTCTCAGTAACCTTTCAGGACAGACAAACAAAGGATACCACGCATGCACACACTGTTTAGATGACACTGAAAGTATATACCTGGACAAATGCAGGAAGAATGTGTACCTGGGCCATCGTCGATTTCTTCCGAGCAACCATCAATGTCGAAAGAAAGGCAAGCATTTCAAAGGCGAGGCAGATCACCGGAAGAAGCCCGCCATGCGTACCGGTGATCACGTACTTGCTATGGTCAATGATTTACACGTAATCTTTGGAAAGGGTCCCGGCGCACTAGCTGTTCCGAATGACGCTGAGGGACACGCACCCATGTGGAAGAAGAAATCTATATTTTGGGACCTACCCTACTAGAAAGACCTAGAGGTCCGCTCTTCAATCAACGTGATGCACGTGACGAAGAACCTTTGCGTGAACCTGCTAGGCTTCTTGGGTGTGTATGGAAAGACAAAAGATACACCTGAGGCACAGGAGTACCTGCAACGTTTGCACGAAAAAGACGGCATGCCTCCGAAGCAGTAAGAAGATCCTGCTAGCTACGCTCTTACGAAAGAAGAGAAAGAAATCTTCTTTGAATGCCTGCTCAGTATGAACGTGCCGACTGGCTTCTCGTCGAATATAAAGGGAATAATAAATATGCCAGAGAAAAAGTTCCAGAACCTAAAGTCTAATGACTGCCACGTGATTATGACGCAACTGCTTCCAGTTGCATTGAGGGGGATTCTACCGGAAAATGTCTGATTAGCCATTGTGAAGCTATGTGCATTCCTCAATGCAATCTCTTAGAAGGTGATCGATCTAGAAATCGTACCAAGGCTAAGGAGTGATGTGGCGCAATGTCTTGTCAGTTTTGAGCTAGTGTTCCCACCATCCTTCTTTAATATCATGACGCATGTCCTAGTTCATCTAGTCGACGAGATTGTCATTCTGGGGCCCGTATTTCTACACAATATGTTCCCCTTTGAGAGGTTCATGGGAGTCCTAAAGAAATATGTCCATAACCGCGCTAGGCCAGAAGGAAGCATCTCCATGGGCCATCAAACAGAGGATGTCATCGGGTTTTTTGTTGACTTCAATCCTGGCCTTAAGAAGATAGGTCTCCCTAAATCGCGGTATGAGGGGAGAATGACTGGAAAAGGCACTCTTGGAAGTGACTCAATAATATGCAGGGACGGATATTCTTGGTCTCAAGCACACTACACAGTTCTACAGAACTCTACCTTGGTGACCCCGTATGTCGATGAACACAAGAACACTCTGCGCTCCAAACACCCAGAGCAGTGCGACGACTGGATTACATGTGAACACATTAGGACTTTCAGCAGTTGGTTGGAAGCATCTCTCAGAGGTGACAACACTGTTTGTGATGAGTTGTACTTGTTGTCCAGGGGACCATCGTTGACTGTATTGATTTACAAAGGATACGAGATAAATGGGAATACATTTTACACGATTGACCAAGATCAAAAGAGCACCAACCAAAACAGCGACGTCCGCTTTGATGCAACAATCGAGAAGGGAAAGGACACATATTATGGTTACATAGTGGACATATGGGAACTTGACTACGGACAACATTTTAAGGTCCCTTTGTTTAAGTGCAAATGGGTCAATCTGTCAGGAGGCAGGGTACATGTAGACCCACAGTACGGAATGACAACAGTGGATCTGAAAAATCTTGGGTACACTGACGAACCGTTCGTCCTAGCCAATGATGTGGCACAGGTTATCTATGTGAAGGACATGTCTACCAGACCGAGAAAAAGAAAAGATAAGGAAACGAATACATCATACGATGAGCCAAAGTGCCACATAGTTCTTTCAGGTAAAAGGGACATCCTGGGAGTGGAGGGCAAGACAGACATGTATGAAGATTATGAAAAGTTTCATGAAATTCCTCCCTTCAATGTCAAGGCTGACCCAAGCATCCTGATAAACGATGAAGATTATCCATGGTTACGGCGCAATAAGCAAATGACACAAGCGAAGAAAAAGTGAAGACTTTCTCCCGCAACTATTATGATGATACCATGCCAAATTTGTAACAGACGAGTATGCTATGCCAACTTTTTCAGAGTTCATTTGAAAACTCTGAATTTAGGTCGAATTTTCTCTATAGGTGCATCTATGTTCATTTTTTTAGTAAAGTTAATCACAAACTTGTGATTCACACAAATTTCAAAGAATTCAATTTTTAACTATTCAAATTTGAAAACTAATGGCACTAACAGAAAGTTTATATTTTTTCTAAAACTAATGGCACTAACAGAAAGTTTATAATTTTGCTGACCTAAAAGCAAAAAGAATTAAAAATAAAGCAAAAAAAAGAAAATAAATAATACAGAAAACAAAACAAAAAAACTGGAAAAAAATAAAAATAGCAACAATAAGTATTTTGTTGTAAGTAGAAACAAAATAAAATAAATAAAGCAACAAAGAAAACAAAAAAAATGGAAAAAATAGGGCTCGCCCCTGGCCCATGACCATTAGTCCCGGTTTGTGCCACAAACCGAGACTAAAGGGTTGGCCCTCGTTGCACCCAGAGTTTAGTCCCACCTCGCCAACCGAAGGGCGTCCACACCGGTTTATAAGCCCATCCATCTCTGCCTTGTTAAGCTCCTCTCAAAGTGAAAATAGATGCCCCTATACAGGAAATTTGACCTAAATTCATAATGAATTTCTCTGAAATTCATAGAAATTGATTATGAATTTAGGTTTAATTTTCTCTATAGGTGCATCTATGTTCATTTTTTTAGTAAAGTTAATCACAAACTTGTGATTCACACAAATTTAAAAAAATTCAAATTTTAAAACTAATGGCACTAACAGAAAGTTTATAATTTTTGTGACCTAAAAGAAAAAAGAAATCACAAAAAAACTATAAGTATTTAGTTCTAAGTAGAAATGAAAAAAACAAATAGCAAAAAAATGCCTATAATATTTGTTATGACTAACTAAAATTACCAAATTGAGTATAATGACTCAAAAATCAATTTTTACAGTAAAGTTATTCATAAACTGATGACTCAAACACAAAATAAAGTTCATAATTTTTCTAAAACTAAAAGAAAAAAGAATTTAAAAATAAAGCAAAAAACAAATGAAAATAAATAATGCAGAAAACAAAACAAAAAAACTAGAAAAAAAATAAAAATAGTGCCACCTACTGGGCCCCCACGGCCTTAATACGACTAGAAACCCTACCATGGGCCAGGATTTAGGCCCGCGGGAGGCCCAGTAGGCCCACAGGCACATAGTGACAGATTAGGCCCGAAAGCCTGAAGTTGAGAGTTGCTCGAGAGGGTGGGCGCAGCAGCGCTTATAAACCACTCCCGAGCCCTCTCAACTAGCGAGATGGGACTAAACTTTTGGGCGCAGGGCAGCAGAAGGCCTTTGGTCCCGGTTGGTGGGACGAACCGGGACCAAAGGGGGGCATTGGTCCCGGTTCGTGGCACCAACCGGGACCAATGGCCCCCTTTAGTCCCGGTTCGTGCCACCAACCGGGACCAAAGGCCGCCGCTTCCCTCCCTTTCGACTGCTGAAAAGAGACCTTTGGTCCCGGTTGGTGGCACCAACCGGGACTAAAGGGGGCCATTGGTCCAGGTTGGTGCCACGAACCGGGACCAATGGCTTTGCTATATAAGCTAGCACTTAGGAAATTTTCACATTTCCCTCGCCAGTTGCCCCCGACGACGCCGAGCACATCGACGCCGCCAGGCTGCCCCGACGCCGCCCGCCGCGCCCGTTGTCGTGGCCGCCCGCGCCTTCGCCCGACGCCGTCGCCCGCGCCCTCGCCCGATGCCATCGCCCGCGCCCTTGCCCGACGCCGTCGCCCGCGCCCTTGCCCGACGCCCTCGCTCGTGCCCTAGCCTGACACCGTCGCCGCGCGTCGTCGTCCCCTGCCCCGTCGCCCGCGCCCGTCGACGCCGTCTGCCGTGCCCTCGCTGTCGCCCGTGCCCTCGCCCGACACCGTCGCCGCGCACCGCCGTCCCCAGCCCCGACCGCACCGCCCCTGCCCCGTCGCCGTCGCCGTGCCGCCGCCCCCCACCCCGACGCGTCGCCGCCTCTGTGAGCACCGCGCCTCTGCCGGCCCCGCCGCCGCCGTGCAAGTTTTTTTAATTATACATGCTATTTTTCACATGTTTTTAGATTTTCATATATATATGTATGTATGTATTTTTTTAGATATATGTATTTTTTTGATGTATGTTCATATATGTATGTATGTATTTTTTACATGTTTTTTGTATGTATGTATGTATTTTTTCAATTGTAATGATGTTTTAAAAATACATATATGCAAAAGTTAGATTTTTAGAAAAGTTATATATATATATATATATATATATATGTTCTTTGATTTAGTACATTTTAGGTTAGTTTCATTTTTTAAAAAGTTTTATATATTTAGGAAGAAGGAATAGAAGGAAGAAGAAGGAAGAAAAGGTTTTATATATGCAAAAGTTACATTTTTAGAAAAGTTTTATATATCTAGCTAGGAAAGGAAGAAGAAGAAAAAGAATGAGAGGAAAAAGGAAAATAAGAAGATGAAGAAAGGAGAAGAAGAGGAGAAATAAATAAGAAGAGGAAAAAAGAAGAAAAAGGAGAGGAGAAGAAGAAAGGAATAGAGGAGAAGAAGAAAAAATAGAAAATGATTTCTAATTTTTTTTCTTCTCCTCTATTCCTTTCTTCTTCTCCTCTTTTTTTTCTTCTTTTTTTCTTCGATCTTCTCCTCTATTCCTTTCTTCTTATCCTCTTTTTATTTCTTCTTCGTTTTCTTATGTTTTATCGGGTCTTTCGTCATCGATATACCCCTCCCGATAACTTCAACATGAGGGGGGTCGATATACCCCCTCCCCGATAATATTATTTTCCCATGTACGTATGTCGTCGTTGTCGATATAACCCCCTCCCGATAACTTCAACACGTGTGGGGGGTCGATATACCCCCTCTCGACTGTGATAACTTATACCGCGGGAGCACCCCCCGACCCTCTCGCTCGACCAAAACTCTCGAGGACACCCAAACCCTAGAAAAAAACGATGTCGGTCTCCTACCCCCTCCTGCCGCACCCGTACCCGACAAACTCTCTCGAGGCCACCCCAAACCCTTGAAGCGTTGTCGAGGCCACCCCAAACCCTAGAGAAGCAGCGTCGAGGCCACTAATTAATATATATGATTCCTTACTGTGATTAGCTAGCTAGTTCTACGTTTGCCACTAATATATCCATGTGTCATGTTTGAATAATAATTGCCATGTTGTAAATATTTGTAGAAACTATGGACACCGCCCGAGACGAAGAAAAAGAAGCGTTGTTGAGGGACATAATCGCAATGGGAAGTGATGTCGTCTGCTCGTTGTTTCTCAACGACACCGATGGTCTGGAAGGAGAGGGTGAAGAAGCTGGCTCCGGTGACCTAATGCCGGTCCAAGAAGGAGAACGTGAGGACGGCTCCGGTGACCCAATGCCGGTGCAAGAAGGAGACCGTGATGACGGCTTCGATGACCGAACCGAGTCTAGCCAGGTATATATATTAGTTAAGCATGTGCTGACTAGCTAATTGATGCATTCATTGTTTTGGTATGTGCACATATTAATTAAGTATTTGTTCTTTTTTCTAGCCCTCCGGATCGAGCACAACTGAGGTAAAGAGAAGAGGCCCGAAGAAAAAGTTGAGCTCGGATGAAAGGTTTGAGATCATAGCAATCGCGCTCGACGCCCAACCAATTGAACCCATCCGAACAAAGAACGCATTTGTTACTCAGTGCGGGGTTCTGGTTAGGGACAAGATCCCGATCAGCATCCAGTAATGGTTAAAGCCGGCTACAGAAGACCCTGAGGTGTCTTACGTCAATGATATGCAGAAAAATGATCTTTGGACTAAGCTGAAGTCAAATTTCACCCTACCGCCAGAGGATGATCCGGAGAAGCCAGTTAAAGAGCAATTAATCAAGTCTTTTGCTCTTAAGAGGATGGCAGACCAATTCAGGAGGTGGAAGAAAGAGCTGAATAGGTTTGTCGATAAAAAAGAGACACCAGAATTCAAAGGCAGATATGAGAAGATCAGAGATCACTGGCCCGCATTTGTGGCCCACAAGACATCGGAAAAGAGTAAGAAGATGTCGGCGACAAACAAGAAAAATGCTGCAAAGAAGAAGCTTCAACATCGCACGGGGTCAGGTGGCCACCTCGTAGCCCGACCTAAGTGGGCCAAGGCTGAGAATGATCTGGTTGAAAAAGGGATCGAACCAGAGACAATGAACTGGCCACACCGTTGCCGGACTTGGTTCTTCGGGGCTGGCGGAACCTTGGACCCTGTATCAGGGAAGTGCATTTGGACGGATGATCAATTGGATATACCAGTCAAGAGGATTCAACAGTATATCGAAGCAGCGCAGCAAGGGACGTTCGTTCCAGACAGAGAGAAGGACGAGCTCACAATGGCCCTCGGGAATCCTGAGCACCTTGGGCGGACACGAGGCACGCCAGGCTCCATTCCGTGGAAGGCTGGGTTTCCGGACGCAGGCGGTTACAAATGCCAGGAAAGGAGGAAGAAAGTGCAGCAGTCCGAACTGCAGGCGCTTAAAGCAAGGGTACACGGGATAGAGGAATGAGAAGACAAATCGCAGCAAAAGAACTGCCGAAGCTTCCCCCGAAGCTACCCCGCCATCTCAGCGGAGAAGCAGCGTGGCTTCCACCAAGCTGATTCAGCCGGAGCATGTCTTGACGGCTCCTGCCAGCTATCCCGTGGATGCTATCATGGAGTCTCAAAATTGCCACCTTATGACGCAATGGATTAATATGAAGGTCAAGGCGGCTGTTGGCTCTGTTTATCCTTCTCAACCCGGCGCAACTTTTCACTGTCGGCCGATTCCAGAAGGATATGCTAGGGTGATGGTGGATGAAATAATGGAGGGATTTGAGGAGCTCCCGCTTGACCACCCTACCGGTGAAGAGGAGACTCGGCTGGGTTCTGCTCTGAAGACTCCATGCCTATGGCAGAAGGATCTCATCAACCTTCAGAACTGGACGCCACCGCCTCCTCCTCCTCCTCCTCCGGCGAGTCAGGGCAGTCCGCCTCCTCCACCGCCTCCTCCTCCGGCGAGTGACGATCAGGGCACTCGGCCGGCTCCTTCTCCGGCGCTTGGCGGCACTCCGCCTCCTTCTCCGCATGCGCCTGCGCGCTCGAGCAGCCAGCCTCCTCCTTCTCCGCCTCACCAGCAAGGGCGGAAGAGACCCGCCGCCGCTCCAGCAGCTGCTCCGGCGCGTCGTAGTCCTTCTCCTCCGCCTCTTAAGAAAGTAAAGAAGACATCCGCTCCGTCTGCTCGGCCGGCGTCTAGCAGTACAGCCAGTGGTGGGAAGACATACAGATTCGGTCCTTCTCTGAAGACTCCAGAGAAGTTACCATACGAGATGAGCCCGGAGGAGAACGCGAAGATCGCGCGAACCAAAGCGAAGGAATGATTTGAAGGGTTGAAAGCACAGAGACATCCACCTCCGGAGGAGAAGGTAGATCCGTTGAAAGCGAAGCGCACTCTGGCTGCCCTGGCAAAACCACCCAAGTCTCCGCCAAAAGGCAACTATGAGCGCATTATTGTAAAGACATGGGCCGAAGCGGAGCGGTCGGGAAGTACAGTCAGTGATCAAAGGATGAAAGAACGATGAGCAGCTGGGAAACAAATTGCCCAGCTCGGCGAACAAGGGAATCAATCGTGCCCCCCGCTCAAGGTGCCTAGCGACATCGTCGATCCGAGGATGGTGCACGGTTATAGCAATCTTGAAGATTACCTACCCGATGATGTACATTATGATCCCATGGACGTGCAGATACACAGATACGAGTACAGGAAGCCTCTCGTCAAAGATGAAAAATCTCTAACAACGATGATGCGAAGATTGCATGATTGGTACTTGAAAATCTGCAGAGAGTCTGGGGGGAGGTGTACTTTGTATGCGAGAGTTAAACCGGAGCATGACCTCATTGGAATTGATCTGTTGCCTATTCCATTTGAGGAGTTCTATCAGTTTTTCAATCAATTGGCCCTCGATAAAGCAATGGTCACCTTCTACTGTCTGTAAGTACTACTACTTCTGTCATTAAGTCTCTCTATATAGCTTAGCTCTTTCATTGCATGTATTTATAATTATCCTCACTATATTATGCAGATTGAAGATCGCTAAATTGAAGAAAAGACAAATCGGTGATATTGGGTTCGTTAACACATATCTCATAGATGCAACTCAGGTTGAACATCGTGCCATAGATACCGAGGCCAACTTGCTACGATCATTCAAAATAAATGAAAACAAAGGGTCGTGAGAAAAGGGGGCAAAGGTCCAGGCCGGGTCAGCCCATTAGTCCCGGTTCAGCCTAGAACCGGGACCAATGGGGGCATTGGACCCGGTTTGTGTGCCCAGGGGGCCGGTCGGACCACGTGGGCCATTAGTCCCAGTTCGTCTGGACCTTTGGTCCCGGTTGGTGGGACGAGCCGGGACCAATGGGCCTCGCTCTTGGCCCACCACCATTGGTCCCGGTTGGTGGCATGAACCGGGACCAAAGGCTCCCCTTTAGTCCCGGTTCATGCCACCAACCGGGACCAGTGGTGGTGCCTATATATATCCCCCTTGCGCAAGAGCATAGCACACTGCTCTGTTTTTTCTGGCCGAGGGGGAGAGGGCTGGTGGTGCTCTAGCTCACCTTCTATGCACACAAGGTGTTCGATGGAATGCCCGAGCCACACTACTTAAGCTTTCTCCTCTCCAAGCTCGACCTCCAAGCTCCATTTTCCTCAATATTTGTCTAGGTTTAGCGGTCCGTCATGCCCTGTCCCCGTCTTCACTGCCGTCGATCACCCGCGTCGAGCTCATCGCCGGCACCACCGTGGTGAGTCTCCTGTTCTTATCTTCTTTCTAAAAGGAAAAAATATTCTTACTTGTATGTTTACATAGATACTTGTATTATTTTCTTACTTTTATTATTTCATCTTATATAGTGCGATGGTTTTGGTATCCGCCCCCGTAGGCCTTCGTCCTGTCTATGATTCGGATGTGGTACATATATTATCTTTATAACTATTGGTTCATTTATTGTTTATGAAAATTATGCCGACCAACGTGACATAGATTTTATTTATCTAGGATGTATGTGAACCGGAAATTCCAACTGACCCTATTGTCGAGAGGTTAAATTTAGTTGAAGAAGAAAACAATTTCTTGAAGGAAAAAATAAAAAAAATTGAGGAGGAGAAGATGATATTGGAGTTGCATGTTGCGGATGGCGTCGATGATCACAAGATCAAGATGGATGCAATGCGCTTGAAGATTAGAAAGATTAGAAAATATGCCATTCATACCGAGGCTTGGTATCATTATGCCGTTGGATCAATTGTTACCGTGGTTGCGATTATGATCGCCTTTATTTTCGCATTTAAATGTTTTACATTGTTTCAATGTATGGTTTAATTAATTAGATGCTCTGGAGAGCTATATGTCGTTAGATGAGAACTATGTATGTACTTTGGTTTTAATGTGATGATGAACTTCTATTAATTTGGACACTTAATTATATATAATGCACGCAGATGAACTGGCAATGGATGTACGGTGACAGACACACCTCCGAGTACATTAAGGGTGTGCATGAGTTTCTCGATGCGGCTGAGGCAAACAAGCAGAATGGTTTTATGTGTTGTCCATGCACTAAATGTGGGAATATGATGTCTTACTCTAACCGAAAAATCCTTCACACCCACCTGCTTTACAAGGGTTTCATGCCACACTATAATGTTTGGACGAGGCACAGAGAAATAGGGGTTATGATGGAAGACGACGAAGAAGAAGAGTACGATGACAACTATGTGCCCCCTGAATATGGTGATGCTACAACGGGGGGAGCTGGTGAAGATCAAGAGGAACCAGACGATGTGCCCAATGATGATGCAATGGGTGAAGCTGTTGAAGATCAAGAGGAACCAGACGATGTGCCCGATGATGATGATCTCCGCCGGGTCATTGTCGATGCAAGGACGGAATGCGAAAGTCAAAAGGAGAAGCTGAAGTTCGATCGCATGTTACAGGATCACAAAAAAGGGTTGTACCCCAATTGCGAAGATGGCAACACAAAGCTCGGTACCGTACTGGAATTGCTGCAGTGGAAGGCAGAGAATGCTGTGCCTGACAAAGGATTTGAGAAGCTACTGAAAATATTGACGAAGAAACTTCCAAAGGATAACAAATTGCCCGACAGTACATACGCAGCAAAGAAGGTCGTATGCCCTCTAGGATTGGAGGTGAAGAAGATACATGCATGCCCTAATGACTGCATCCTATACCGCGGTGCATACAAGGATCTGAACGCATGCCCGGTATGCGGTGCATTGCAGTATAAGATCAGACGAGATGACCCTGGTGATGTTCACGGCGAGCCCCACAGGAAGAGGGTTCCTGCAAAGGTGATGTGGTATGCTCCTATAATACCACCGTTGAAATGTCTGTTCAAAAACGGAGAGCATGCCAAGTCGATGCGATGGCACAGTGAGGACCGTAAGAAAGACGGGAAGTTGAGAGCACCCGCTGATGGGTCGCAGTGGAGAAAAATCGAGAGAAAGTACTGGGATGAGTTTGCAAAGGACCCAAGGAATCTATGGTTTGCTTTAAGCGCGGATGGCATTAATCCTTTCGGGGAGCATAGCAGCAATCACAGCACCTGGCCTGTGACTCTATGTATGTATAACCTTCCTCCTTGGATGTGCATGAAGCAGAAGTTCATTATGATGCCAGTTCTCATCCAAGGCCCTAAGCAACCCAGCAACGACATTGATGTGTACCTAAGGCCATTAGTTGAAGAACTTTTACAGCTGTGGAATGGAAACGGTGTACGTACGTGGGATGAGCACAGACAAGAGGAATTTAACCTAAAGGCGTTGCTGTTCGTGACCATCAACGATTGGCCCGCTCTCAGTAACCTTTCAGGACAGACAAACAAAGGATACCACGCATGCACACACTGTTTAGATGACACTGAAAGTATATACCAGGACAAATGCAGGAAGAATGTGTACCTGGGCCATCGTCGATTTCTTCCGAGCAACCATCAATGTCGAAAGAAAGGCAAGCATTTCAAAGGCGAGGCAGATCACCGGAAGAAGCCCGCCATGCGTACCGGTGATCACGTACTTGCTATGGTCAATGATTTACAGGTAATCTTTGGAAAGGGTCCCGGCGCACTTGCTGTTCCAAATGACGCTGAGGGACACGCACCCATGTGGAAGAAGAAATCTATATTTTGGGACCTACCCTACTGGAAAGACCTAGAGGTCCGCTCTTCAATCAACGTGATGCACGTGACGAAGAACCTTTGCATGAACCTGCTAGGCTTCTTGGGCGTGTATGGAAAGACAAAAGATACACCTGAGGCACAGGAGGATCTGCAACGTTTGCACGAAAAAGACAACATGCCTCCGAAGCAGTATGAAGGTCCTGCCAGCTACGCTCTTACGAAAGAAGAGAAAGAAATCTTCTTTGAATGCCTGCTCAGTATGAACGTGCCGACTGGCTTCTCGTCGAATATAAAGGGAATAATAAATATGCCAGAGAAAAAGTTCCAGAACCTAAAGTCTCATGACTGCCACGTGATTATGACGCAACTGCTTCCGGTTGCATTGAGGGGGCTTCTACCGGAAAACGTCTGATTAGCCATTGTGAAGCTATGTGCATTCCTCAATGCAATCTCTCAGAAGGTGATCGATCCAGAAATCATACCAAGGCGAAGGAGTGATGTGGCGCAATGTCTTGTCAGTTTCGAGCTGGTGTTCCCACCATCCTTCTTCAATATCATGACGCATGTCCTAGTTCATCTAGTCGACGAGATTGTCATTCTGGGGCCCGTATTTCTACACAATATGTTCCCCTTTGAGAGGTTCATGGGAGTCCTAAAGAAATATGTCCGTAACCGCGCTAGGCCAGAAGGAAGCATCTCCATGGGCCATCAAACAGAGGATGTCATCGGGTTTTGTGTTGACTTCATTCCTGGCCTTAAGAAGATAGGTCTCCCTAAATCGCGGTATGAGGGGAGACTGACTGGAAAAGGCACTCTTGGAAGTGACTCAATAATATGCAGGGACGGATATTCTTGGTCTCAAGCACACAACACAGTTCTACAGAACTCTACCTTGTTGACCCCGTATGTCGATGAACACAAGAAAAGTCTGCGCTCCAAACACCCGGAGCAGTGCGACGACTGGATTACATGTGAACACATTAGGACTTTTAGCAATTGGTTGGAAGCACGTCTCAGAGGTGACAACACTTTTTGTGATGAGTTGTACTTGTTGTCCAAGGGACCATCTTTGACTGTATTGATTTACAAAGGATACAAGATAAATGGGAATACATTTTACACGATTGACCAAGATCAAAAGAGAACCAACCAAAACAGCGGTGTCCGCTTTGATGCAACAACCGAGAAGGGAAAGGACACATATTATGGTTACATAGTGGACATATGGGAACTTGACTACGGACAAGATTTTAAGGTCCCTTTGTTTAAGTGCAAATGGGTCAATATGTCAGGAGGCGGGGTACATGTAGACCCACAATACCGAATGACAACAGTGGATGAAAAATCTTGGGTACACTGACGAACCGTTCGTCCTAGCCAATGATGTGGCACAGGTTATCTATGTGAAGGACATGTCTACCAGACCGAGAAAAAGAAAAGATAAGGAAACGAATACATCATATGATGAGCCAAAGCGCCACATAGTTCTTTCAGCAAAAAGGGACATCCTGGGAGTGGAGGGCAAGACAGACATGTCTGAAGATTATGAAAAGTTTCATGAAATTCCTCCCTTCAATGTCAAGGCTAACCCAAGCATCCTGATAAACGATGAAGATTATCCATGGTTACGGCGCAATAAGCAAATGACACAAGAGAAGAAAAAGTGAAGACTTTCTCCCGTAACTATTATGATGATACGATGCCAAATTTGTAACACACGAGTATGCTATGCCAACTTTTTCAGAGTTCATCTGAAAACTATGAATTTAGGTCGAATTTTCTCTATAGGTGCATCTATGTTCATTTTTTTAGTAAAGTTAATCACAAACTTGTGATTCACACAAATTTCAAAGAATTCAAATTTTAACTATTCAAATTTGAAAACTAATGGCACTAACAGAAAGTTTATATTTTTTCTAAAACTAATGGCACTAACAGAAAGTTTATAATTTTGCTGACCTAAAAGAAAAAAAGAATTAAAAAATAAAGCAAAAAACAAAAGAAAATAAATAATACAGAAAACAAAACAAAAAAACTGGAAAAAAAATAAAAATAGCAACAATAAGTATTTTGTTGTAAGTAGAAACAAAATAAAATAAATAAAGCAACAAAGAAAACAAAAAACTGGAAAAAATAGGGCTCACCCCTGGCTCATGACCATTAGTCCCGGTTTGTGCCACAAACCGAGACTAAAGGGTTGGCCCTCGTTGCACCCGGAGTTTAGTCCCACCTCGCCAACCGAAGGGCGCCCACACCGGTTTATAAGCCCGTCCATCTCTGCCTTGTTGAGCTCCTCTCAAAGTGAAAATAGATGCCCCTATACAGGAAATTTGACCTAAATTCATAATGAATTTCTCTGAAATTAATAGAAATTGATTATGAATTTAGGTTTAATTTTCTCTATAGGTGCATCTATGTTCATTTTTTTAGTAAAGTTAATCACAAACTTGTGACTCACACAAATTTTAAAAAATTCAAATTTAAACTATTCAAATTTTAAAACTAATGGCACTAACAGAAAGTTTATAATTTTTGTGACCTAAAAGAAAAAAGAAATCACAAAAAAACTATAAGTATTTAGTTCTAAGTAGAAATGAAAAAAATAAATAGCAAAAAAAATGCCTATAATATTTGTTATGACTAACTAAAATTACCAAATTGAGTATAATGACTCAAAAATCATTTTTTATAGTAAAGTTATTCATAAACTAATGACTCAGAAACAAAAGAAAGTTTATAATTTTTCTAAAACTAAAAGCAAAAAGAATTTAAAAATAAAGCAAAAAACAAATGAAAATAAATAATACAGCAAACAAAACAAAAAAACTAGAAAAAAATAAAAATAGTGCCACCTACTGGGCCCCCACGGCCTGAATACGACTAGAAACCCTACCATGGGCCAGGATTCAGACCTGCAGGAGGCCCAGTAGGCCCACAGGCACATAGTGACAGATTAGGGCCGAAATCCTGCAGTTGAGAGGAGCTCGAGAGGGTGGGCGCAGCAGCACTTATAAACCACTCCCGAGCCCTCTCAACTAGCGAGGTGGGACTAAACTTTTGGGCGTGGGACAGCAGAAGGCCTTTGGTCCCGGTTGGTGGGACGAACCGGGACCAAAGGGGGGCATTGGTCCCGGTTCGTGGCACCAACCGGGACCAATGGCCCCCTATAGTCCTGGTTGGTGCCACACCGGGACCAATGGCTTTGCTATATAAGCAAGCATTTAGGAAATTTTCACATTTTCCTCGCCAGTTGCCCCCGATGACGCCGAGCACATCGATGCCGCCAGGCTGCCCCGACGCCGCTCGCCGCCCCCGTCCGCGCCCTCGCTGTCGCCCGCGCCCTCGCCCGACGCCCTCGCCCGCGCCCTCGCCCGACAACATCGCCGCGCGCCGTCGTCCCCTGCCCCGTCGCCCGCGCCCGTCGACGCCGTCCCCCGCGCCCTCGCTGTCGCCCGACCCCCGCCCGACACCGTCGCCGCGCGCCGCCGTCCCCAGCCCCGACCGCTGTTGGAAATATGCCCTAGAGGCAATAATAAAAGCATTATTATTATATTTCCTTGTTCACGATAATTTTCTTTATTCATGCTATAATTGTGTTATCCGGAAATCGTAATACATGTGTGAATAACAGACACCAACATGTCCCTGGTGAGCCTCTAGTTGACTAGCTCGTTAATCAACAGATAGTCATGGTTTCCTGACTATGGACATTGGATGTCATTGATAACGAGATCACATCATTAGGAGAATGATGTGATGGACAAGACCCAATCCTAAACATAGCACAAGATCGTATAGTTCGTTTGCTAGAGTTTTCCAATGTCAAAGTATCTTTTCCTTAGACCATGAGATCGTGTAACTTACCGGTTACCGTAGGAGTGCTTTGGGTATGCCAAACGTCACAACGTAACTGGGTGACTATAAAGGTAGACTACGGGTATCTCCGAAAGTGTCTGTTGGGTGACATGGATCAAGACTGGGATTTGTCACTCCGTATGACGGAGAGGTATCACTGGGCCCACTCGGTAATGCATCATCATAATGAGCTCAGAGTGACCAAGTGTCTGGTCACGGGATCATGCATTACGGTACGAGTAAAGTGACTTGCCGGTAACGAGATTGAACGAGGTATTGGGATACCGACGATTGAATCTCGGGCAAGTAACATATCGATAGACAAAGGGAATAGCGTACGGGATTGATTGAATCCTCGACATCGTGGTTCATCCGATGAGATCATCGTGGAGCATGTGGGAGCCAACATGGGTATCCAGATCCCGCTGTTGGTTATTGACCGGAGAGTCGTCTCGGTCATGTCTGCTTGTCTCCCGAACCCGTAGGGTCTACACACTTAAGGTTCGGTGACGCTAGGGTTATGAAGATATGTATATGCAGAAACCCGAATGTTGTTCGGAGTCCCGGATGAGATCCCGGACGTCACGAGGAGTTCCGGAATGGTCCGGAGGTAAAGAATTATATATAGGAAGTGCTATTTCGGGCATCGGGACAAGTTTCGGGGTTATTGGTATTGTACCGGGACCACCGGAAGGGTCCCGGGGGTCCACAGGGTGGGGCCACCTGTCTCGGGGGGCCACATGGGCTGTAGGGGTGCGCCTTGGCCTAGATGGACCAAGGGCACCAGCCCCTATAGGCCCATGCGCCTAGGGTTCCACCATGGAAGAGTCCATGTGGTGGAAGGCACCCCTAGGTGCCTTGGGGGGGAGGGAAACCTCCCCTTGGCCGCCGCCCCCCCTAGTAGATCTCATCTACTAGGGCCGGCGCCCCCCTGGCACCCCTATATATAGTGGGGGGAGAGGAGGGACTTGATACACCAGCCCCTGGCGCCTCCATCTCCCCCCCCCCCGTTACGTCTCTCCCTCGTAGTCTCGGCGAAGCCCTACTGCTGTGACGCCCTGCATCCACCACCACGCCGCCGTGCTGCTGGATCTTCATCAACCTCTCCTTCCCCCTTGCTGGATCAAGAAGGAGGAGACGTCTCCCGTCCCGTACGTGTGTTGAACGCGGAGGTGCCGTCCGTTCGGCGCTGGTCATCGGTGATTTGGATCACGTCGAGTACGACTACATCATCACCGTTCTTTTGAACGCTTCCGTGCGCGATCTACAAAGGTATGTAGATGCATCTAATCACTCGTTGCTAGATGAACTCCTAGATGATCTTGGTGAAACGAGTAGGAAAATTTTTGTTTTCTGCAACGTTCCCCAACAGTGGCATCATGAGCTAGGTCTATGCGTAGTTCTTCTTGCGCGAGTAGAACACAATTTGTTGTGGGCGTAGATTTGTCAACTTTCTTGCCGTTACTAGTCCTTTCTTGCTTCAGCGGTATTGTGGGATGAAGCGGCCCGGACCAACCTTACACGTACGCTTACGTGAGACCGGTTCCACCGACTAACATGCACTAGTTGCATAAGGTGGCTGGCGGGTGTCTGTCTCTCCTACTTTAGTTGGAGCGGAATCGATGAACAGGGTCCTTATGAAGGGTAAATAGAAGTTGACAAATCACGTTGTGGCTTTAACGTAGGTAAGAAACGTTCTTGCTAGAACCCTAATTCAGCCACGTAAAACTTGCAACAACAATTAGAGGACGTCTAACTTGTTTTTGCAGCAAGTGGTTTGTGATATGATATGGCCAAAGTTGTGATGAATGATGAATGATCTATATGTGATGTATGAGATGTTCATGCTATTGTAATAGGATTCACGACTTGCATGTCGATGAGTATGACAACCGGCAGGAGCCATAGGAGTTGTCTTTATTCTTTTATATGACCTGCGTGTCATCGAGAAACGCCATGTAAATTACTTTACTTTATTGCTAAACGCGTTAGCCATAGTAGTAGAAGTAATAGTTGGCGAGCAACTTCATGGAGACACGATGATGGAGATCATGATGATGGAGATCATGGTGTCAAGCCGGTGACAAGATGATCATGGAGCCCCAAGATGGAGATCAAAGGAGCTATGTGATATTGGCCATATCATGTCACGTTTATTATTTGATTGCATGTGATGTTTATCATGTTTTGCATCTTGTTTACTTAGAACGACGGTAGTAAATAAGATGATCCCTCACAATAAATTCAAGAAGTGTTCCCCCTAACTGTGCACCGTTGCGACAGTTCGCTGTTTCAAAACACCACGTGATGATCGGGTGTTTTATTCAGACGTTCACATACAACGGGTGTAAGACAGATTTACACATGCAAACACTTAGGTTAACTTGACGAGCCTAGCATGTACAGACATGGCCTCGGAACACAGAAGACCGAAAGGTCGAGCATGAGTCGTATAGAAGATACGATCAACATGAAGATGTTCACCGACGTTGACTAGTCCGTCTCACGTGATGATCGGACACGGTCTAGTTAAACTCGGATCATGTAATACTTAGATGACTGGAGGGATGTCTAATCTAAGTGGGAGTTCATTAATAATTTGATTAGTTGAACTTAATTATCATGAACTTAGTCTAAATATTTTACAATATGTCTTGTAGATTAAATGGCCAACGTAGTCCTCAACTTCAACGCGTTCCTAGAGAAAACCAAGCTGAAAGACGATGGCAGCAACTATACGGACTGGGTCCGGAACCTGAGGATCATCCTCATAGCTGCCAAGAAAGATTATGTCCTACAAGCACCGCTTGGTGACGCACCCGTTCTCCCTGCAGAACAAGATGTTATGAACGCTTGGCAGGCACGTTCGATGACTACTCCCTCGTTCAGTGCGGCATGCTTTACAGCCTAGAGCCGGGGCTCCAAAAGCGTTTTGAGAGACATGGAGCATATGAGATGTTCGAAGAGCTGAAAATGGTTTTCCAAGCTCATGCCCGGGTCGAGAGATATGAAGTCTCCGACAAATTCTTCAGCTGTAAGATGGAGGAAAACAGTTCTGTCAGTGAGCACATACTCACTATGTCTGGGTTGCATAACCGCTTGACTCAGCTGGGAGTTAATCTCCCGGATGATGCGGTCATTGACAGAATCCTCCAGTCGCTTCCACCAAGCTACAAGAGCTTTGTGATGAACTTCAATATGCAGGGGATGGAAAAGACCATTCCTGAAGTATTTGCTATGCTGAAATCAGCAGAGGTAGAAGTCAGGAAGGAACATCAAGTGTTGATGGTCAATAAAACCACTAAGTTCAAGAAAGGCAAGGGTAAAAAGAACTTCAAGAAGGACGGCAAGGAGGTTGCCGCGCCCGGCAAGCAAGCTGCCGGGAAGAAGCCAAAGAATGGACCCAAGCCCGAGACTGAGTGCTTTTATTGCAAGGGAAGCGGTCACTGGAAGCGGAACTGCCCTAAGTACTTAGCGGATAAGAAGGCCGGCAAAACAAAAGGTATATGTGATATACATGTAATTGATGTGTACCTTACTAGTGCCCGTAGTAGCTCCTGGGTATTTGATACCGGTGCAGTTGCTCACATTTGTAACTCAAAGCAGGGGCTGCGGAATAAGCGGAAACTGGCAAAGGACGAGGTGACGATGCGCGTCGGGAATGGTTCCAAGGTCAATGTGATCGCCGTCGGCACGCTACCTCTGCATCTCCCTTCGGGATTAGTTTTAAACCTTAATAATTGTTATTTAGTGCCAGCTTTGAGCATGAACATTGTATCGGGATCTCGTTTAATTCGAGATGGCTACTCTTTTAAATCTGAGAATAATGGTTGTTCCATTTTTATGAGAGATATGTTTTATGGTCATGCTCCTATGGTGAATGGTTTATTCTTTATGAATCTCGAACGTGATGCTACACATGTTCATAATGTGAGTACCAAAAGAAGTAAGGTTGATAATGATAGTCCCACATACCTGTGGCACTGCCGCCTTGGTCACATAGGTGTCAAACGCATGAAGAAGCTCCATGCTGATGGACTTTTAGAGTCTCTTGATTATGAATCATTTGACACATGCGAACCATGCCTTATGGGTAAAATGACCAAGACTCCGTTCTCAGGAACAATGGAGCGAGCAACCGACTTATTGGAAATCATACATACTGATGTGTGCGGTCCAATGAGTGTTGAGGCTCGCGGTGGCTATCGTTATGTTCTCACCCTCACTGATGATTTAAGTAGGTATGGGTATATCTACTTAATGAAACACAAGTCTGAAACCTTTGAAAAGTTCAAGGAATTTCAGAGTGAGGTTGAAAATCAACGTGACAGGAAAATCAAGTTTCTACGATCAGATCGTGGAGGAGAATACTTGAGTCACGAGTTTGGCACACACTTAAGAAAATGTGGAATAGTTTCACAACTCACGCCGCCTGGAACACCTCAGCGTAATGGTGTGTCCGAACGTCGTAATCGCACTCTATTAGATATGGTGCGATCTATGATGTCTCTTACCGATTTACCGCTATCTTTTTGGGGCTATGCTTTAGAGACTGCCGCATTCACTTTAAATAGGGCTCCGTCGAAATCCGTTGAGACGACACCGTATGAATTGTGGTTTGGGAAGAAACCTAAGCTGTCGTTTCTAAAAGTTTGGGGATGCGATGCTTATGTCAAGAAACTTCAACCTGAAAAGCTCGAACCCAAATCGGAAAAATGCGTCTTCATAGGATACCCAAAAGAAACTATTGGGTACACCTTCTACCTCAGATCCGAAGGCAAGATCTTTGTTGCCAAGAATGGGTCCTTTCTGGAGAAAGAGTTTCTCTCGAAAGAAGTAAGTGGGAGGAAAGTAGAGCTTGATGAAGTATTACCTCTTGAACCGGAAAATGGCGCAACTCAAGAAAATGTTCCTGAGGTGCCTGCACCGACTAGAGAGGAAGTTAATGACAATGATCAAGATACTTCTGATCAAGCCCCTACTGAAATTCGAAGGTCCACAAGGACACGTTCCGCACCAGAGTGGTACGGCAACCCTGTCTTGGAAATCATGCTGTTAGACAACGGTGAACCTTCGAACTATGAAGAAGCGATGGCGGGCCCGGATTCCAACAAATGGCTAGAAGCCATGAAATCCGAGATAGGATCCATGTATGAAAACAAAGTATGGACTTTGACTGACTTGCCCGTTGAGCGGCGAGCCATAGAAAATAAATGGATCTTTAAGAGGAAGACAGACGCGGATGGTAATGTGACCATCTATAAAGCTCGGCTTGTCGCTAAGGGTTATCGACAAGTTCAGGGGGTTGACTACGATGAGACTTTCTCACCGGTAGCGAAGCTGAAGTCCGTCCGAATCATGTTAGCAATTGCCGCATTCTATGATTACGAAATATGGCAAATGGACGTCAAAACGGCATTCCTTAATGGTTTCCTTAAGGAAGAATTGTATATGATGCAGCCGGAAGGTTTTGTCGATCCTAAGAATGCTGACAAAGTGTGCAAGCTCCAACGCTCGATTTATGGGCTGGTGCAAGCATCTCGGAGTTGGAACATTCACTTTGATGAGATGATCAAAGCGTTTGGGTTTACACAGACTTATGGAGAAGCCTGCGTTTACAAGAAAGTGAGTGGGAGCTCTGTAGCATTTCTCATATTATATGTAGATGACATACTTTTGATGGGAAATGATATAGAACTCTTGGACAGCATCAAGGCCTACTTGAATAAAAGTTTTTCAATGAAGGACCTTGGAGAAGCTGCTTATATATTAGGCATCAAAATCTATAGAGATAGATCGAGACGCCTCATAGGTCTTTCACAAAGCACATACCTTGATAAGATATTGAAGAAGTTTAATATGGATCAATCCAAGAAGGGGTTCTTGCCTGTGTTACAAGGTATGAAATTGAGCTCAGCTCAATGTCCGACCACGACAGAAGATATAGAAGAGATGAGCGTCATCCCCTATGCCTCAGCCATAGGTTCTATTATGTATGCCATGCTGTGTACCAGACCTGATGTTAACCTTGCCGTCAGTTTGGTAGGAAGGTACCAAAGTAATCCCGGCAAGGAACACTGGACAGCGGTCAAGAATATCCTGAAGTACCTGAAAAGGACTAAGGAAATGTTTCTCGTTTATGGAGGTGACGAAGAGCTCGTCGTAAACGGTTACGTCGATGCTAGCTTCGACACAGATCTGGATGACTCTAAGTCACAAACCGGATACGTGTATATTTTGAATGGTGGGGCAGTAAGCTGGTGCAGTTGCAAGCAAAGCGTCGTGGCGGGATCTACATGTGAAGCGGAGTACATGGCAGCCTCGGAGGCAGCACATGAAGCAATATGGGTGAAGGAGTTCATCACCGACCTAGGAGTCATACCCAATGCGTCGGGGCCGATCAAGCTCTTCTGTGACAACACTGGAGCTATTGCACTTGCCAAGGAGCCCAGGTTTCACAAGAAGACTAGGCACATCAAGCGTCGCTTCAACTCCATTCGTGAAAATGTTCAAGATGGAGACATAGAGATTTGTAAAGTACATACGGACCTGAATATAGCAGATCCGTTGACTAAACCTCTCCCTAGAACAAAACATGATCAACACCAGAATTAAATGGGTGTTCGATTCATCACAATGTAACTAGATTATTGACTCTAGTGCAAGTGGGAGACTGTTGGAAATATGCCCTAGAGGCAATAATAAAAGCATTATTATTATATTTCCTTGTTCACGATAATTGTCTTTATTCATGCTATAATTGTGTTATCCGGAAATCGTAATACATGTGTGAATAACAGACACCAACATGTCCCTGGTGAGCCTCTAGTTGACTAGCTCGTTAATCAACAGATAGTCATGGTTTCCTGACTATGGACATTGGATGTCATTGATAACGGGATCACATCATTAGGAGAATGATGTGATGGACAAGACCCAATCCTAAACATAGCACAAGATCGTATAGTTCGTTTGCTAGAGTTTTCCAATGTCAAAGTATCTTTTCCTTAGACCATGAGATCGTGTAACTTACGGTTACCGTAGGAGTGCTTTGGGTATGCCAAACGTCACAACGTAACTGGGTGACTATAAAGGTAGACTACGGGTATCTCCGAAAGTGTCTGTTGGGTGACATGGATCAAGACTGGGATTTGTCACTCCGTATGACGGAGAGGTATCACTGGGCCCACTCGGTAATGCATCATCATAATGAGCTCAGAGTGACCAAGTGTCTGGTCACGGGATCATGCATTACGGTACGAGTAAAGTGACTTGCCGGTAACGAGATTGAACGAGGTATTGGGATACCGACGATTGAATCTCGGGCAAGTAACATATCGATTGACAAAGGGAATTGCGTACGGGATTGATTGAATCCTCGACATCGTGGTTCATCCGATGAGATCATCGTGGAGCATGTGGGAGCCAACATGGGTATCCAGATCCCGCTGTTGGTTATTGACCGGAGAGTCGTCTCGGTCATGTCTGCTTGTCTCCCGAACCCGTAGGGTCTACACACTTAAGGTTCGGTGACGCTAGGGTTATGAAGATATGTATATGCAGAAACCCGAATGTTGTTCGGAGTCCCGGATGAGATCCCGGACGTCACGAGGAGTTCCGGAATGGTCCGGAGGTAAAGAATTATATATAGGAAGTGCTATTTCGGGCATCGGGACAAGTTTCGGGGTTATTGGTATTGTACCGGGACCACCGGAAGGGTCCCGGGGGTCCACCGGGTGGGGCCACCTGTCCCGGGGGGCCACATGGGCTGTAGGGGTGCGCCTTGGTCTAGATGGGCCAAGGGCACCAGCCCCTATAGGCCCATGCGCCTAGGGTTTCCACCATGGAAGAGTCCATGTGGTGGAAGGCACCCCTAGGTGCCTTGGGGGGAGGGAAACCTCCCCTTGGCCGCCCCCCCCCCCTAGTAGATCTCATCTACTAGGGCCGGCGCCCCCCCCTGGCACCCCTATATATAGTGGGGGGAGAGGAGGGACTTGATACACCAGCCCCTGGCGCCTCCATCTCCCCCCCGTTACGTCTCTCCCTCGTAGTCTCGGCGAAGCCCTGCTGCTGTGACGCCCTGCATCCACCACCACGCCGTCGTGCTGCTGGATCTTCATCAACCTCTCCTTCCCCCTTGCTGGATCAATAAGGAGGAGACGTCTCCCGTCCCGTACGTGTGTTGAACGCGGAGGTGTCGTCCGTTCGGCGCTGGTCATCGGTGATTTGGATCACGTCGAGTACGACTACATCATCACCGTTCTTTTGAACGCTTCCGTGCGCGATCTACAAAGGTATGTAGATACATCTAATCACTCGTTGCTAGATGAACTCCTAGATGATCTTGGTGAAACGAGTAGGAAAAATTTTGTTTTCTGCAACGTTCCCCAACAACCGCGCCGCCCCTGCCCCGTCGCCGTCGCCGTGCCGCAGTCCCCTGCCCCGTCGCCCGCGCCCATCGACGCCGTCGCTCGCGCCGCCGTCCCCAGCCCCGGCCGCACCGCCCTTGCCCCGTCGCCGTCGCCGTGCCGCCGTCCCCTGCCCCGACGCGTCGCCGCCTTTGTGAGCACCGCGCCTCTGCCGGCCCCGTCGCCGCCGTGCAAGTTTTTTTAATTATACATGCTATTTTTTACATGTTTTTAGATTTTCATATATATATGTATGTATGTATTTTTTAGATATATGTATTTTTTATATGTATGTTCATATATGTATGTATGTATTTTTTACATGTTTTTTGTATGTATGTATGTATTTTTTCAATTGTAATGATGTTTTAAAAATACATATATGCAAAAGTTAGATTTTTAGAAAATTTATATATATATATGTTCTTTGATTTAGTACATTTTAGGTTAGTTTCATTTTTTTAAAAGTTTTATATATTTAGGAAGAAGGAATAGAAGGAAGAAGAAGGAAGAAAAGGTTTTATATATGCAAAAGTTACATTTTTAGAAAAGTTTTATATATCTAGCTAGGAAAGGAAGAAGAAGAAAAAGAATGAGAGGAAAAAGGAAAATAAGAAGATGAAGAAAGGAGAAGAAGAGGGGAAATAAATAAGAAGAGGAAAAAAGAAGAAAAAGAAGAGGAGAAGAAGAAAAAATAGAAAATGATTTCTATTTTTTTCTCCTCTATTCCTTTCTTTTTCTCCTCTTTTTTTCTTCTTTTTTTCTTCGATCTTCTCCTCTATTCCTTTCTTCTTCTCCTCTTTTTATTTCTTCTTCGTTTTCTTATGTTTTATCGGGTCTGTCGTCGTCGATATACCCCTCCCGATAACTTCAACACGAGGGGGGTCGATATACCCCCTCCCTGATAATATTATTTTCCCATGTATGTATGTCATCGTTGTCGATATAACCCCCTCCCGATAACTTCAACACGTGTGGGGGGTCGATATACCCCCTCTTGACTGTGATAACTTATACCGCGGAAGTACCCCCCGACCCTCTCGCTCGACCAAAACTCTCGAGGACACCCAAACCCTAGAAAAAACGATGTCGGTCTCCTACCCCCTCCTGCCGCACCCCTACCCGACAAACTCTCTCGAGGCCACCCCAAACCCTTGAAGCATTGTCGAGGCCACCCCAAACCCTAGAGAAGCAGCATCGAGGCCACTAATTAATATATATGATTCCTTACTGTGATTAGCTAGCTAGTTCTATGTTTGCCACTAATATATCCATCTGTCATGTGTGAATAATAATTGTCATGTTGTAAATATTTGTAGAAACTATGCACACCGCCTGAGACGAAGCAAAGGAAGCGTTGTTGAGGGACATAATCGCAATGGGAAGTGATGCCGTCTGCTCGTTGTTTCTCAACGACACTGATGGTCTGGAAGGAGAGGGTGAAGAAGCTGGCTCCAGTGACCTAATGCCGGTGCAAGAAGGAGAACGTGAGGACGGCTCCGGTGACCCAATGCCGGTGCAAGAAGGAGACCATGATGACGGCTCCGGTGACCGAACCGAGTCCGGCCAGGTATATATATTAGTTAAGCCTGTGCTGACTAGCTAATTGATGCATTCATTGTTTTGGTATGTACACATATTAATTAAGTCTTTGTTCTTTTTTCTAGCCCTCCGGATCGAGCACAGCTGAGGTAAAGAGAAGAGGCCCGAAGAAAAAGTTGAGCTCGGATGAAAGGATTGAGATCATAGCAATCGCGCCTGACGGCCAACCGATTGAACCCATCCAAACAAAGAACGCATTTGTTGCTCAGTGCGGGGTTCTGGTTAGGGACAAGATCCCAATCAGCATCCAGCAATGGTTAAAGCCAGCTACAGAAGACCCTGAGGTGTGTTACGTCAATGATATGCAGAAAAATGATCTTTGGACTGAGCTGAAGTCAAATTTCACCCTACCGCCAGAGGATGATCCGGAGAAGCCAGTTAAAGAGCAATTAATCAAGTCTTTTGCTCTTAAGAGGATGGCAGACCTATTCAGGAGGTGGAAGAAAGAGCTGAATAGGTTTGTCGATAAAAAAAGAGACACCAGAATTCAAGGGCAGATATGAGAAGATCAGAAATCACTGGCCCGCATTTGTGGCCCACAAGACATCGAAAAAGAGTAAGAAGATGTCGGCGACAAACAAGAAAAATGCTGCAAAGAAGAAGCTTCACCATCGCACGGGGTCAGGTGGCTACCTCATAGCTCGGCCTAAGTGGGCCAAGGCTGACAATGATCTGGTTGAAAAAGGGATCGAACCAAAGACAATGAACTGGCTAGACCGTTGCCAGACTTGGTTCTTCGGGGCTGGCGGAACCTTGGACCCTGTATCAGGGAAGTGCATTTGGACGGACGACCAATTGGATATACCAGTCAAGAGGCTTCAGCAGTATATCGAAGCAGCGTAGCAAGGGACGTTCGTTCCAGACAGAGAGAAGGACGAGCTCACAATGGCCCTCAGGAATCCTAAGCACCCTGGGCGGACACGAGGCACGCCAGGCTCCATTCCGTGGAAGGCTGGGTTTCCGAACGCAGGCGATTACAAATGCCAGGAGAGGAGGAAGAAAGTGCAGCAGTCCGAACTGCAGGCGCTTAAAGCAAGGGTACTCAGGATAGAGGAACGAGAAGCAAATCGCAGCAAGCAAACTGCCGAAGCTTCCCCCGAAGCTACCCCGCCATCTCAGCGGAGAAGCAGCGTGGCTTCCACCGAGCTGCTTCAGCCGGAGCATGTCTTGACGGCTCCTGCCAGCTATCCCGTGGATGCTATCACAGAGTCTCAAAATTGCCACCTTATGACGCAATGGATTAATATGAAGGTGAAGGCGGCTGTTAGCTCTGTTTATCCTTCTGAACCCAGCGCAACTTTTCACTGCCGGCCGATTCTAGAAGGATATGCTAGGGTGATGGTGGATGAAATAATGGAGGGATTTGAGGAGCTCCTGCTTGACCACACCCTACCGGTGAAGAGGAGACTCGGCTGGGTTCTGCTCTGAAGACTCCATGCCTATGGCGGAAGGATCTCATCAACCTTCAGAACTGGACGCATCCGCCTCCTCCTCCTCCTCCGGCGAGTCAGGGCACTTCGCCTCCTCTACCGCCTCCTCCTCCGGCGAGTGACGATCAGGACACTCGGCCGGCTCCTTCTCCGGCGCGTGGCGGCACTCCGCCTCCTTCTCCGCCTGTGCCTGTGCGCCCGAGCAGCCAGCCTCCTCCTTCTCTGCCTCGTCAGCAAGGGCGGAAGAGACCCGCCGCCGCTCCAGCAGCTGCTCCGGCGCGTCGTAGTCCTTCTCCTCCGCCTCGTAAGCAAGTAAAGAAGACAACCGCTCCGTCTGCTCGGCCGGCGTCTAGCAGTACAGCCAGAGGCGGGAAGACATACAGATTCGGTCCTTCTCTGAAGACTCTAGAGAAGTTACCATACGAGATGAGCCCGGAGGAGAACGCGAAGATCGCGCGAACCGAAGCGAAGGAATGGTTTGAAGGGTTGAAAGCACAGAGACATCCACCTCAGGAGGAGAAGGTAGATCCGGTGAAAGCGAAGCGCACTCTGGCTGCCCTGGCAAAACAACCCAAGTCTCCGCCGAAAGGCAACTATGAGCGCATTATTGCAAAGACATGGGCCGAAGCGGAGCTGTCGGGAAGTACAGTCAGTGATCAAAGGATGAAAGAACGACGAACAGCTGGGAAACAAATTGCCCAGCTCGGCGAACAAGGGAATCAATCGTGCCCCCCGCTCAAGATGCCTAGCGACATCGTCGATCCGAGGATGGTGCCCGGTTATAGTAATCTTGAAGATTACCTGCCCGACGATGTACATTATGATCCCATGGACGTGCAGATACACAGATACGAGTACGAGAAGCCTCTCGTCAAAGATGAAAAATCTCTAACAACGATGATGCGAAGATTGCATGATTGGTAGTTGAAAATCTGCAGAGAGTCTGGGGGGAGGAGTACTTTGTATGCAAGAGTTAAACCGGAGCGTGACCTCGTTGGAATTGATTTGTTGCCTATTCCATTTGAGGAGTTCTGTCAGTTTTTTAATCAATTGGTCCTCGCACTACAGGAAACAGGTAATTTGCCGTCTGTGGATCACAGACGGCAAAGACCCAAATCTAGACGGCAAAGATTTTGCCGTCAGGAAGCAGACGGCAAACTCAGACGGCAAAGATAAGTCGGCAAAGAATAGTTTGCCGTCAGCCTTTTGTCGAGATGACGGCAAAGATTTTGCGGTCAGTCAAAACAATTTTGTCGTCTACCACAAAAATAACAGACGGCAAAAAACATGTTCTTTGCCGTAAGTCAAAACGTATGCTTTGCCGTCATCCACACTAAAGTACAGACGACAAAGATTGTTTTTTTTTTCAAAATAACATCCGAGCAGAGCATCTCGCAGGACACAGGAACAACAAACCAAAACGTGCTCAGGGAGATTTTGGACTCAACACGGCCGTGTTGTCTTGCATTCATCATCGGCGGAGTTACAAACAAGTTACACAGCTGTCCGAAAAATTTACACACAGACCCCTAGAAACTAAAAAGAAAAAGCAATCAAGTCCTCCATCACAGCAACGGGAAGTTCACCGCTGGCCGTCCTTCTTCTCGCCGGGGCACCTCGCCCTGCTCACCGCACCGCTTGCCCGACCCTACCCACCGCGCCACCGGACAGCCACACTCGCCGGCGCCGCTCGCCCGACCCTGGTATCCGCACCGCCGCCCTTCCTCTCGCTGGTTCCTGGAGAGAGAGAGAGAGAGGAGCACCGCCGCGCGCCAGTGCAGCTTTCGGCAGCCGACACCGGAGGGAGGAGCTCCCCTGTATTGGCCATCACGCACCATGCTCGAGGGAAGAGGCCGCCGCGCGCCCGAGGGAAGAAACCGCCGCGCGCCTGCGCTGAGCAGTCGACGGTGGAGTGAGCCGCCGCCGCGCGCCATGCTCGCCGCCTGCCCGTCCGCCATGCTCGCCGCCCGCGCGGCCTCCCTGCTCCCCGCCCGCGCGCCTGCCTTCTCACCGCACGCGCTGCCTCCCTGCTCCCAGCCCGCGCGGCCTCCCTGGCTCCCCGCCCACGCGGCCTCCCTGGCTCCCTGCTCACAGCCCGCCGGCCATGCATGTGTGTTTTGCGTTTCGTGGTGTGAGTTGTTCTGTGGTGTGCATTGGTGGGTGTAGTGGGGGCGTGCGTTGGTGGGTGGGTGGGCCTGTGAGCTTGGGTTAGTGGGTGTGTCAGGATGGGTGGGGCTGCGTGGGTATGGAGGGACCGCCATGTCATCGATCCGCGGGGCTTCTTGTTTGCCGTCTGCGTTTTTTATACAGACGGCAAAGTATGTCTTTGCCGTCTGCTTTTTATACTACAGACAGCAAATCTCATACTTTGCTGCCTGTAATAAAAAACGCAGACGTCAAAGACTTTGATGTCTGTATTTTATTTTATAGACAGTAAAGTATGAGATTTATCGTTTGTAATAAAAAAACAGACGACAAAGACTAATTTGCCGTCTGTAATAAAAAATGCAGACGTCAAAATATGTTTTGTCGTTAGTCATTCTTTGCCATCTGTAACTGACGGCAAATATACTCTTTGTCGTCTGCCCCGACAAAAAGCTGACGGCAAAGATGTCCATTGACGGCAAATTAGCTGTTTCCCGTAGTGTCGATAAAGCAACGGTCACCTGCTACTGTCTGTAAGTACTACTAGTTCTCTCATTAAGTCTCTCTATATAGCTCAGCTCTTTCATTGCATGTATTTATAATTATCCTCACTATATTATGCAGATTGAAGATCGCCGAATTGAAGAAAAGACAAATCGGTGATATTGGGTTCGTTAACACATATCTCATAGATGCAACTGAGGTTGAACATCGTGCCGCGGATACCGAGGCCAACTTGCTACGATCATTCAAAATAAATGAAAACACAGATATAATACTCTTTCCTTACAATTTCAAGTGAGTGTTACTGTCTTGTGCATATTCGGTTTCCCTTATATATTAGTCCAGGTTATAGTAATGTAATTGATGAGTTATGCATGCGTGCGCAGGTACCACTATATTCTCCTAGAGATTAGGCTTGAGCAGGGAGTAGTAACTGTCTTGGACACTAAACGAAAAGATCCCTAGGAGTATGCGGACATGACTGAAATCCTCGAGAAGTAAGTTAAATCGATCATTATCCACCATATCAGCAACTTTGTTCATTTCCTGATATCAAGTAATTGTTTTCTTTTGTCTGGCAGGGTTTGGAGAAAATTCACCAAAAATCTTCGGGACTGCCGAAGATGCTGCAATTTAGATACCCGAAAGTAAGTACTATAGTAGCATGTTCCGCGCGTCTCCTAGCTATTGATTCAAGCGCTAGTTTCATCAATACCATTTGGCATTCTTGCTTATCTGTTTGATTGACCTCTATTTCTTGTAAAGTGGTTGTGGCAGGAACAAGGGAATGATTTCTGTGGATACTACGTTTGCGAGTCCATCCGCCACACGACCTGTGAGCGGGGCGGGTACTCTGACGAACAATATGAAGTGCGTAAGAAATAATATTCACAATTTTAGTTTATTACCATCATTTGTGTTGAGTTTCATTCATTTATATATATATATGTATTGACCCCCTTCTTCAAATTAGATGTTTCGGCAGCGGGATGAACTCCTAGCACCAGATTGCATGCGAGCAATTCAAGAGGAATTGGCAGTATTCTTTCTTGACCACGTGATCGCTGAAGACAAAGAATACTATGTGGACCATGCATCCGTAATTTAGGAGATTATATTTGTAAGAGATAATTATTGTATATATGTAGCCGGTAGTGTCGGATAGATATACGAGAACTTGTTGTTCGACCAATCTCTTGGATAAGGAGAGGTGGTCGATATCACTTCTCCCTGTATGCATATATGTTCATCACGATCTTCTATTTCCTTCATTTGCTTACTAGCTAGCTAGCGTGTCTAGTCCTCTCTATACGTATGTATAGTACGTAGCGTCGACCAAGCACGGACATAAGAGAGGACACTTCTGTCTATTAATTAGCTATCTAACACAATATATGAAATACCTAAATTAACCCCCCAAAACCCCCAAAACCCCCTTTCAAAAAAAACAAAAGCCCCAGCCACAGAAATGCTGACGCGTGGAGGTCTATTGGTCCCGGTTGGTGCCACCAACCGGGACCAAAGGCCCTCCTGCCTGGGCTCGGCGCACAGGCCACGTGGAGGCCCATCTGTCTCGGTTCTGGTTTGAACCGGGACTAAAGGGTCAGGGCATTAGTAACGACCCATTAGTCCCGGTTCAGGAACCGGGACAAAAGGCCCTTACGAACCGGGACAAGAGGTAGCAAGAAGAATTTCTGGCGCCGTTGCCGGGGAGTCTACACAAAAGTCAACATACCAAGTACCCATCACAATCCCTATCTCTCGCATTACATTAGTTGCCATTTGCCTCTCGTTTTCCTCTCCCCCACTTCACCCTTGCCGTTTTATTCGCCCCCTCTTTCCCAATCTCCTTCTCCTTTTCTGTTTGCCTTTTTCTCGTTTGCCTTGTCATCATGGCTAGTCTTATCTCTTCTCTGTTATCTCCCGAGAATGAAGTCCTAAATTTTAAACAAAGGGAGGGATAAAATCTGAAAGACGCTTGGTAAAGAATTTGCAATGCTCAAAATAGATCTACCAGGAAGCAATCTACTTCAGTTCTTCTTCGCAATTTTTATGTAGGTGCTAGTCCTTGGTATAGATATATCCTTGGTACCATTACCGGGGGGAATTTCTTGGGTAGCCATACTTTTGATTCTTATAATGCTATGATAGATTTATTTGGCTCACCACCTCTTTTGGTTAATGGAACTATGTTAACTTTGGAGCATGTTATGCAAAGGATTGAAATTGTTGAAAACAAAGTTGCTAGCATTGAGTCCATTGAAAATCTAGATAAAAAGATCCATAATCAAATTATCAATATGGATCTAAGGTAGGAATGACTTTGAAAAATATTAAGGAGAAGGAACATATGGTTAATGAGAAAATAAATCTAGATTCCACTAGAATCGATAAACTTGAGGGTATCATTGCCAACTTGGGAACCGCTTTTTCTTCCGTAAAGAATACTCCTAGTCCTCCCACTAAAATTGCCAAGCTTATGTATGTTCCTAAGAATTAATAAGGGTGAATCATCTAGTAAGGAAACTGCGGATCTTAAATCTATAAGTATTCATCCCGATCTTTTTGCTATCATTAAGGAACCATTTGCTACAAATGAATTTTTCGATCTTGTGCCTAAAAGTTTGATAATTACTAAAAAGAAAGAAATATCTAAGAAAGGTAGATGCCTCATTGAAGAATTGCCTACCAAAGATGGCAATACCTAGATCTATCCTCGCTTTTATGCCTAGCTAGGGGCGTTAAACGATAGCGTTTGTTGGGAGGCAACCCAATTTTATTTTTGTTTTTTTGCTTTTTCTTCTGTTTAGGAATAAATTACCCATCTACCTTCTATTTGGATGTGGTTTTGTGTTTTAATTTGTGTTTGTGCCAAGTTAGACCTATAGGATCTTCTTGGATGATAGTTATTTGATCTTGCTGTAATTTCCAGAAACTTTGCGTTCAGTGGCTGAATTATTAAAAATCACCAGAACGTGATAAAATACTGATTCCAATTGTTGCAGATCAATAAATAAATTTTCTAGGTCGTCCTATTTTGGTAGATTTTTTGTGTTCCAGAAGTTTGCGTTAGTTACATATTACTACAGACTGTTCTGTTTTTGATAGATTCTATTTTTCGTGTGTTGTTTGCTTATTTTGATGAATCTATGGCTAGTAAAATAGTTTATAATCCATAGAGAAGTTGGAATACAGTAGGTTTAACACCAATTTAAATAAATAATGAGTTCATTACAGTACCTTGAATTGGTCTTTTATTTTCTTTCTCTAACAGAGCTCACAAAATTTCTATTGAGTTTTGTGTTGTGAAGTTTTCAAGTTTTGGGTGAATTCTTTGATGGATTATGGAACAAGGAGTGGCAAGAGCCTAATCTTGGGGATGCCCATGGCACCCCAAGATAATACAAGGACACCAAAAAGTCAAAGCTTGGGGATGCCTCGGAAGGCATCCCCTCTTTCGTCTACTTCCATCGGTAATTTTACTTGGAGCTATATTTTTATTCACCACATGATATGTGTTTTGCTTGGAGCGTCTTGTATTATTTGTGTCTTTGTTTTCTAGTGTGCCACAATCATCCTTTCTGTACACACCTTTTGAGAGAGCCATACATGAATTGGAATTTGATAGAATACTCTATGTGCTTCACTTATATCTTTTGAGCTATGTAGTTTTGCTCTATGTGCTTCACTTATATCTTTTGAGCATTATAATTTTGCTCTATGTGCTTCACTTAGATATTTTAGAGCACGGTGGTGGATTTGTTTTAAAGAAACTATTGATCTCTCATGCTTAACATAGATTATTTTGAGAGTCTTAATAGCATGGTAATTTGCTTAATAATAATATGCTTGGTGTTCAAGATATGTGAAACTTTCTTTTGAGTGCGTTGAATACTAAGAAAATATTGATGCTTGATAATTGTTTTGAGATATGAAGATGGTGATATTAGAGTAATGCTAGTTGAGTAGTTGTGAATTTGAGGAATACTTGTGTTAAAGTTTGTGATTCCCGTAGCATGCACGTATGGTGAACCGTTATGTGATGAAGTCGGAGCATGATTTATTTATTGATTGTCTTCCTTATGAGTGGCGGTCGGGGATGAGTGATGGTCTTTTCCTACCAATCTATCCCCCTAGGAGCATGCGCGTAATACTTTGCTTTGATAACTTCTAGATTTTTGCAATAAGTATATGAGTTCTTTATGACTAATGTTGAGTCCATGGATTATACGCACTTTTTCTCATCCTTCCACCATTGCTAGCCTCTCTAATACCGCACACTTTTCGCCGGTATCATACACCCACCATATAACTTCCTCAAAACAGCCACCATACCTACCTATCATGGCATTTCCATAGCCATTCCGAGATATATTGCCATGCAACTTTCCACCGTTCCGTTTATTATGACGCGCTCCATCATTGCCATATTGCTAGCATGATCATGTAGTTGACATCGTATTTGTGGCAAAGCCACCATTCATAATTCTTTCATACATGTCACTCTTGATTCATTGCATATCCCGGTACACCGGCGGAGGCATTCATATAGAGTCATATTTTGTTCTAAGTATCGAGTTGTAATTGTTGAGTTGTAAGAAAAATAAAAGTGTGATGATCATCATTTTTAGAGCATTGTCCCAAGTGAGCAAAGAATGATGGAGACTATGATTCCCCCATAAGTCGGGATGAGACTCCCGACGAAAAATAAAATAAAAAAAATAAAAAAAGAAAAGAGTCCATAAAAAAGAGAGAAAAGGCCCAAATAAAAAAAGAGAGAAAAAGAGAGAAGGGACAATGTTACTGTCCTCTTACCACACTTGTGCTTCAAAGTAGCACCATGATCTTCATGATAGAGAGTCTCTCATTTTTTCACTGTCATATACTAGTGGGAATTTTACATTATAGAACTTGGCTTGTATATTCCAATGATGGGCTTCCTCAAAATTGCCCTAGGTCTTTGTGAGCAAGCGAGTTGGACGCACACCCACTTAGTTTCTTTTGTTGAGCTTTCATATGCTTATAGCTCTAGTGCATCCGTTGCATGGCAATCCCTACTCACTCACATTGATATCTATTGATGGGCATTTCCATAGCCCGTTGATACGCCTAGTTGATGTGAGACTATCTTCCCCTCTTTTTGTCTTCTCCGCAACCACCATTCTATTCCACATATAGTGCTATATCCATGGCTCACGCTCATGTATTGCGTGAAGATCGAAAAAGTTTTGAAAATATTAAAGTATGAAACAATTGCTTGGCTTGTCATCAGGGTTGTGCATGATTTAAATACTTTGTGTGGTGAAGATAGAGCATAGCCAGACTATATGATTTTGTAGGGATAACTTTCTTTGGCCATGTTATTTTGAGAAGACATAATTGCTTTGTTAGTATGCTTGAAGTATTATTATTTTTATGTCAATATGAACTTTTGTCTTGAATCTTTTGAATCTGAATATTCATACCACAATTAAGAAGATTTGCATTGAAATTATGCCAAGTAGCACTCCGCATAAAAAATTCTCTTTTTATCATTTACCTACTCGAGGACGAGCAGGAATTAAGCTTGGGGATGCCTGATACGTCTCCAACATATCTATAATTTTTGATTGCTCCATGCTATATTATCTACTATTTTGGACTATATTAGGCTTTATTTTGCACTTTTATATTATTTTTGGGACTAATCTATTAACCGGAGGCCCAGCCCAGAATTGCCGTTTTTTGCCTATTTCAGTGTTTCGAAGAAACAGAATATCAAACGGAGTCCAAACGGAATGAAACCTTCAGGAACGTGATTTTCTCACCGAACGTGATCCAGGAGACTTGGAACCTACTCCAAGGGAGCCAAGAGGCGGTCACGAGGGTGGGGGGCGCCCCCCTAAGGCGCGCCCCCTGCCTCGTGGGCCCCTCGGAGCTCCACCGACGTACTCCTTCCTCCTATATATATATATACCTACGTACCCCCAAACGACCAGAACAGGAGCCAAAAACGTAATTCCACCACCGCAACTTTCTGTATCCACGAGATCCCATCTTGGGGCCTGTCCCGGAGCTCCGCCGAAGAGGGCCATCATCACGGAGGGCTTCTACATCATCATAGCCCCTCCGATGAAGTGTGAGTAGTTTACCTCAGACCTTCGGGTCCATAGTTAGTAGCTAGATGGCTTCTTATCTCTTTTTGGATCTCAATACAATGTTCTCCCCCTCTCTTGTGGAGATCTATTCGATGTAATCTTCTTTTTGCGGTGTGTTTGTTGAGACCGATGAATTGTGGGTTTATGATCAAGTCTCTCTATGAATAATATTTGAATCTTCTCTGAATTCTTTTATGTATGATTGGTTATCTTTGCAAGTCTCTTCGAATTATCAGTTTGGTTTTGCCTACTAGATTGGTTTTTCTTGCCATGGGAGAAGTGCTTAGCTTTGGGTTCGATCTTGCGGTGTCATTTCCCAGTGACAGAAGGGGCAGCAAGGCACGTATTGCATCGTTGCCATCGAGGATAACGGGGTTTATTTCATATTGCATGAATTTATCTCTCTACATCATGTCATCTTGCTTAAAGCGTTACTCTGTTTTCAACTTAATACTCTAGATGCATGCTGGATAGCAGTCGATGAGTGGAGTAATAGTAGTAGATGCAGGCAGGAGTCGGTCTACTTGTCTCAGACGTGATGCCTATATACATGATCATACCTAGATATTCTCATAACTATGCTCAATTCTGTCAATTGCTCAATAGTAATTTGTTCACCCACTGTAGAATACTTATGCTCTTGAGAGAAGCCACTAGTGAACCCTATGGCCCCCGGGTCTATTTTCATCATATCAATCTCCATCACTTTATTATTTCTTTGCTTTTTTACTTTGCCTTTTACTTTTCACTTTGCATCTCTATATCAAAAATACCAAAAATACTATGTATCAGATCTCACTCTCGTAAGTGACCGTGAAGGGATTGACAAGCCCTAATCGCGTTGGTTGCGTTGAGCTATTGTCTTTGTGTAGGTACGAGGGACTTGCGTGTAGCCTCCTACTGGATAGATACCTTGGTTCTCAAAAACTGAGGGAAATACTTATGCTACTTTGCTGCATCATCCTCTCCTGTTCGGGGAAATCCAACGCAAGCTCAAGGGTAGCAGTGGGCATCGTTTTGACCATGCCAGGGCGGTGACCGCGTGTGGACATGGGGTCTGGCATGCGCTCAACGCGCTCTGAGTAGCGCCAACGCCTCTGTTCGGCGTGTGCTCGAGCCAGAGCTCGCCGACGACTGCTGCGCCATGCCACCAGCCTCGACTCATGACCATGGACCCCTCCCTGGCGCTCGCCGACGCCGGAGACGCTGCAGCGAGCACGGGCATGTCGCGGCCAGAAGCCATAGTGCGCTCGTGCCCCTTGTCTTCTTCTCTCCTGCCTCCTGTGCTCGTCCACGAGCGTGGATAGCTCCCGCCTACACACTAAGCCCTTGCCCCCTCTCACTGGAGCCTTTCATCGCCGTTCGTCGGTCTCCAGAGAACTCCAGCAGCGCCACGTACCCCCGTCTCGCTCCGGCTATATATAGAGCCATTCCCTCCGCTTCGAAGCCTCACACCGCACCACACAACCACCACGACCTCGTAGAAGAGCCGTAGCCCGATCGAGCAGGCCTCTGGCCGTCGACCTTGACCAGAGATCGCCGGTGATCCCTGCAGCCCAACCACCTTGCTCCAGAGCCCTCGAGCTCAATCAAGCTCTCAGGCGTGTCGTTAGGGATCCTCTGGTGTCGCCTGGACACAGCTTAGCCCCTAGGGTCGCCTCTCGCCGTCGCCTTCTTCCTCTACGACAAGCCCCGTCCGCCATTGCCGCTTGCGAGCTTGATTGCGAGCAACTCTGATCATCCCCCGGCAAGCACTACAAAAAAAGACACATCTGTGACATTTTGGGCCGAACGAATTTTTTTTCTGTCATACATATGACACTTCTATGACGATAATTGTGACAAAACCCGGTATCATCATAGATGTGGTGGGCTCCTACTTCTATGACAAAAAGTCATGACAGAAAAATGGGCTTTTCGTCCTGGGCGGGCCGGAGACGCAGCTGCATGACATTCTTTGGGCCGTTCATGACAGAAAAAACCATGGTACAAGCGAGGGGGAGGAAAATTTCTGGGAGTTCCCGGTTACGGTGGGAGGTCGGGGGCCGAGTGATGCACGTTTCTCTCGTACATGTACGCGCGTGTGTGCGAGGCGTTGGCTCTAACTGAACCCGAGCGAGGCGTTGGGCTCTAACTGAACCCGAGCGATTGCACTGCAGGCTACGCATTACTGAACTCGAGCGATCGATCGATGGCTGTTAACTGAACTGGATCGAGCGATTCCTTGGCTACTGTTGCTAACAGAAGCCGATCGATGGGATGAACAGTGAGCGTTGCAGGGGGGTTTGGATGAATAGTGAGTGGTGGCGTTGCCTCTGGATGAACAGGACCCCATGGTGTGTTGGAGGGCTGGATGAACAGTAGATGGTGGAGGGGTGCCCGTGGAGGGGTGGATGAACAGGACCCCGTGGTGTGGAGGGCAGGATGAACAGTAGACGGTGGAGGGGTGGTTGAACAGGACCCCGTGGTGTGGAGGGCTAGATGAACAGTAGACGGTGGAGGGGTGGTTGAACAGTAGCCGGTGGAGTAGCGCGCAGTGGAGGCTGGATAAACAGGAGCCCGTGGAGGCTGGAGGAGGTTGACGGTGGATGAACAATAGCTCGTGGAGGCTGGAGGGGGTCGACGGTGGAGATGAACAGTATTCCGTGGAGTCCCGTTTTGCGGTACACCACACCCCTCCCGATGAACAGGACCCCCGTTTCGACCGTAGCGCTCCAACACAAGTCCGTTTCCTCCATTTCGCGGTACGCCACACCCCTCCCGATCAACAGGACCCCCGTTTCGACCGTAGGAGGTCCATTTCCTCTGTTTTGCGGTACGCCAAACCCCTCCCGATCAACAAGACCCCCGTTTCGACCGTAGGAGGTCTGTTTCCTCTGTTTTGCGGTACGCCAGACCCCTCCCGATGAACAGGATCCCGTTTCGAACGTGGCCGATCAAACACAATGCCGTTTCCACCGTTTTGCGGTATGCCAGGCCTCGTTTCCATCGCCTGTTCCATCCAAGCCCTCCCGATGAACATGACCATGCATTCTGTTGCCTCCCCATGAACATGACGACGACGCTGTTTCTTCGTTCCGACCCAACCATGTCAACGAGCCCTCGCCGTACGTATGCGCGAGTAGGCGTTCGAGACCCCGCCCGTATGCACACATACGTGGCCGTATGTTCTTTCTTGCACCCTGGCCGCTGTACGTACGTGTACATGCTACGTGCGAGCCTCTACTATGGCACGTGCGCGCCTCTGCATCCACCAGTATATATGTATGTACATGTTCGCGACCAGAATGACAACGCTACGTACGCTTCGACCAGGTGGGTCCCGACTGTCAGGCACTTCCTTGCCTCCAAAGATGTAGCTGGTGGGTCCCAGTAGTCAGGGAGGCGAAATACGGTGGCCCATCCGGTGGGTCCCCGCTGTTAGATGGAGGAATAATTATTTTGCATGTGATAAGGAGGCACTTCCTTGCTGCGGCCGTGGACCCAGCTGTCAGCCTCTCCACGTACAGTCCACGTCTGATGGAAGTCGTTCCTTGACCACGTTGACCATGCCGCGCCGAGAGCACCAGGGCTGTGGACGACGGCGAGGCCTAGGAAGGGGACAACACGGAGCCGGGGAAGACACGGCAGTGGATGCCCACGCGTAGAGGAGTACGAGGGTTCACTGGTTTGCTGCGGTGTGAGTCTGCCGTTGCTGCAGAATAACAGGGGGTGTGGGTGAGCAGAGGGATGGCCTGGCCAACGGTGGGAGTAGTAGGGGGCGGTGAGGCCTCCGCCGCATCGCAACCGGCCACGGGAGGCAGGAGCACAAGGCACGACCGGCGCTGGTTTGGGCGGCTGGAGCAAGAAGACTAGAGGTTGAAGAACCACTACGGCCGTTGGATGGACATCGTACGGTCACTAGAGCTAGAATCGTGCATATTGACTAAGTTGACAAAGCCCTCCATCCCCGTCAACTTAGTAGGCCCACAAGTCAGCCTCCCACCAAGGTGGGTCCCTGCTAGCAGGGGGTATTCATTTTTTTGTGCGTAATAAGGAGGCACTTCCAGTGGGTCCGAGCTGACAGCAGGGGGAACGTTTTTTTCACGAAATACGGTGGCCCATCAGGTGGGTCTCAGCAGTCAGGGGCAAATATTTTTTTTGCGATATACTGGTGGGCGTCCGGTGGGTCCCTGCTGTCAGGTGGAGGAATAATTATTTTCCGCCTAATAAGGAGGCACTTCCTTGCGGCTACCGTGGACCCAGCTGTCAGCCTCTCAACGTACAGTATTCTTCCGATGGAATTCGGTCGTTGACCACATTGACCATGCCGCGCCGACAGCACCACGGTGGTGGACGACGGCGAGGCCTAGGAAGGGGACGACACGGAGCCGGGGAAGACGCGGCAGTGGATGCCCACGCGGAGAGGAGTATGAGGGTTCACTGGTTCAGCTGCGCTGTCGTCGCCGCAGAATAACAGGGGGTGTGGGTGAGTGGAGTGGAGGGATGGCCTGGCCAGCGGTAGGAGTAGTATGGGGGCGGTGAGGCCTTCGCGGCAGCACAGCCGGCCACGGGAGGCAGGAGCAGGCGGCACGACCGGCGCTGGTTTGGGCGGCTGGAGCAAGAAGACCAGAGGTTGAAGAAGCACTACGGCCATTGGATTTACATCGTACGGTCATTCGAGCTAGAATCATGCATATTGACTAAGTTTACAAAGCCCTTCGTCCCCGTCAACTTAGTAGGCCCACTATACTGGGTCCCAGCTAGCAGGGGGAGTATTCATTTTTTTGTGCGTAATAAGGAGGCACTTCCTTGCGTGCGAAGATATAGCTGGTGGGTCCGAGCTGTCAGCGGCGGTAACATTTTTTTCGCGAAATACAGAGGCCGTTTCGGTGGGTCCCAGATATCAGGTGGAGGAAATCATTATTTTGCGCATAATAAGGAGGCATTTCCTTTCGTGCGGCCGTGGAACCAGCTGTCAGCCTCTCCACGTACGGTCCACTTCAGATGCATGTCGGTCGTTGACCACGCTGACCATGCCACGCCGAGAGCACCAGGGCGGTGGACGACGGCGAGGCCTAGGAAGGGAACGACATGGAGGCAGGGAAGACTCGGCCGTTGTTTTTGTTTCCCATGCGGAGGGGAGTACGACTGTACGAGGGTTTACTGGTTCGTCTGCCGTCGCCGGAGAATAACAACAGGTGTGGGTGAGTAGAGGGATGGCTAGGCCAGCGATGGGAGTACGGTGGGGCGGTGAGGCATGCGCGGCAGCACAACCGGCCACAGGGAGGAGGGAGCAGGCAGTCCTGCCGGTGCCTGTTTGAGCGGCTGGAGCAGGAAGAACAGAGATTGAAGAAGCACGACAGCCGTTGGATGGCCATCCAACAGTCACTGCTTGTGCGTCAACCTTTTTTTAGGAAAGCCTCAAATCTGTGGAAAACAGCATAGAGCCCATCTGCCATTATTTCTAATAATTTACAGCCCATTTGCTAATTATTAAGTTTTTTTTGAGCCCATATTCTTTTTGTTAGCATTACAGCCCATATTGTGGCCACAGTTAAAAAATTATACGAAATTTTGCATATTTCGGTACGGTCTGAACTGTTTTAATCCCGAAATTTTGACTCACATTCAAACTGATTTTAAAAATAAATGTGTAACAATATAAAATCCAACAAATTCTCCACGCATAAAAATTAATGTAATTTCAAATCTCTAAATGAAAAAAAGATATTTGAAACTAATTGTTGGTTTGATGTGTTTTAAAAATGTACATCCCATTTCTCATTACTAATGGGCCATTTTCTCGGCCAGCCGAATGAAAGCTCTCCTCGTCTTGAAAGATTTGCAGCCCAACAGGCCTGACAAAGCAACTTACTTGGCAAACCACAAAAAAACTAGGTTGTGGCCGTGGACCCAGCTGTCAGCCTCTCCACGTACAGTACTCTTTCGATGGAATGTCGTTAACCACATTGACCACGCCACACCGAGAGCACCAAGGCGGTGGACGACGGCGAGGCCTAGGAAGGGGACGACGCGGAGCCGGGGAAGACGCGGCAGTGGATGCCCATGCAGAGAGGAGTACGAGGGTTCACTGGTTCGGCTGCGGTGTGAGGCTGCCGTCGCCGCAGAATAACAGGGGGAGTGGGTGAGTGGAGGGATGGTTTGTCCAGCCGTGGGAGTAGTATGGGGACTGTGAGGCCTCCACGGCAGGACAGCCGGCCACGGGAGGCAGGAGCATGCGACACGACCGGCGCTGCTTTGGGCGGCTGGGCCAAGAAGACCAGAGGTTGAAGAAGCACTATGGCCGTTGGATGGACATCATTGACCATGCCGCGCCGAGAGCACAGGGCGGTGGACGACGGTGAGGCCTACGAAGGGAACGACACGGAGCCGGGGAAGACATGGCAGTGGCTGCCCATGCGGTGGAGAGTACGAGGTTGACTGGTTCGGCTGCCGTCGCCGGAAAATAATAGGAGGTGTGGGTGAGTAGAGGGATAGACAGGCCAGGGATGCGAGTATGATGGGGCCGTGAGGCCTTCCCGGTAGCACTACCGGCCACGGGAGGCGGGAGCAGGCGGTTCCGACGGCGCTGGTTTGGGCGCCTGGGGCAGGAGGATCAGAGACTGAAGAAGCACGATTGCCGTTAGATTGACATATAACGGTCTGACGCTGGTAGACTCGATTGTTGACTAAGTTTCTTTTTTGAGAAACCTTGTGTACGCATGAACTTAGTAGGCCCACAAGTCAGCCTCCAAATCTGTGGCAGACAATATAAAGCCCATTTGCTATTTTTTATAATTTGCAGCCCATTTGCTAATTCTTAAGTAATTTATTACAGCCCATTTTCTGCCTAGGACCACGGTCAAAAAGTCCAACCTTATTTTGCATATTTCGGTGGAGTCTGAACTGTTGTAATCCCGAAATGATAAACATTTTTTTAAGAACTTATTGATTTGCCAAAAAATCATTTTGTTTTTGTAAGCAAATAAGACGTGGGACAAATCTAGTTGGTTTAAGGGAAAACCAGTGGTAAAAAAATCAGCGCTGGGTGGGAAAAAACAACAAAAATAAGGATGTAAATATGAAAAGGGAATTTTATGTGTTTTCAATATAATGATATGTGTATATGAACTAGTAAAACTATAGGTAGAGCTTAGAAAATGGATGTAGGACATGCGTTTCAAGAGGAAAATAGAACTGGGCTGTGTGTTTGATTCAGTAAAAAAACTGCCTGCGGATGTTGTAAGACAAAATATAACTAACGCAGGCGGGCGAGAGACCAGTAGATACCTACTGGATCTTTGTGCCCCGTTGTCGTCATGGGCTGGGCCTGTTAAAAACAAAACAACCCTGGGCAATCTACAACCCAGTTGAAACTTGCTCGACCTGAAAAAACAATATACGTGCTCAATAAACGAGAGAATTCTGCAAGTACAGACTGGTAACTAGGATGCAGCACGGATATTGTTTTTTTATTGTGATAATAAGTGCATGCACTTGTTTCGAAATAATTGGAGAACTAGGAATTCGAATGGCGGGTGCTTATGCTACCCATCAAATAAAAATCAGGTGCCTGAAAATTTGTTTCGAAAAAATGATTCAGCTTTATATCCATGTCGACCCTCGGCATGATGGTTGGAAGCAAATGCAAGTTCATACCAAAAGATCGTTAACAACAATACCAACTTGCGGATGACAAGGTAGTACAACTACCAATACCAAACTAACTTATAATCTTTTTACTCCTGGCCCTAGTGTTCATCTGGTAGAAAATTTTGCAGAGGACCAGCTCCCGCTCCTTCTCTTGCTCCAGGTCCCCGAGGTGGTACTGGTGCATCACCCAGTTAGTCCTCTATTGGTCGAAGTTCTTGTTGGTGTGCAGCACTAGAACCTTTTTTGCTGCCTGTCTGCCGGCCATTGACTATCATCAGCAAGGTATTGCCGGTCTTGTGCCACATCGCGTGCATGCCGCACTCCAACTGTATCTTCCGACGCGTCCACGCCCCCCTTTTGAACGCCCTGGAATTGCGCTGGAAGAAATGCTTCTGGCCACTCAGTGTGATACCTGCAGTATTGTGGAATACAGGTTTTAGTGTACCTAGTTGGCATTTTCATAACATCTTTGGCATGTTGCAGTCACTTGTTTTACTTTATATTAACTGTGAAATTGTAATTGCTTCACCAGGTCTGCATGTAAAAAGAAAAATAGAGCTATAAACAAAGGAATATGTTTGTGCAAGTAGACGGCCGATCGGTGTCCTACCTGGAAGTTTCTCAGGTTGGGTGTAACATATGCCGTGCTCGCTGTCGATGGTTGGTATGAACAAATCGATGAGAGACTGAAATCTCACGCTATCAGCACTCACTTTGGCCTCAAGGTGCTCGATCACCTCCTGATCCGTGGGATCGAACTTGACGCTAGCCGGCAGCACGGGCCAATCCTTCTTCGACTTGCATCGGTAATTCCAGTTATATGGTACTCAATGTATGATCAATCGACTGTTTTAAGTGAATGATGAAAGATTTCGACAGATAAGTGGTACTCCAAATCTGAAGTCCAGAATACCCGAACACGTCGCTGGGATTCTTGTGTCACCTCACGCGGAGCGTGTTGTCACGTCAATTCAATGTGTGGACATGATGAATAATTTGACCGACATATACTAGTACTGCTGCTGTACTACTTACTAGTCGTATTTAGTGTCACAATTTATACATAGGTTTAACTAACAAGTATGCACTTGAAGCCTAACTGATATATACTTCACATCATCTCCATCATCATTATCAGTACATCCTACGCAGGTGAGTTAGGATGCACTTGATCCGAGGAAGGTATCTATCCTTCAAACCAGAGGAGTGCTTCAAACTAACAATAGTACATAATATCCAACAAAAGAGGGTCGTGCTACAGCAGCAGAATACATGGCTCAATCTAGATATCAGCACGAATCAAGTTGTGCATATTTGCTGTTGGCATGAACCACATCGCCGCATGTCGGGTTTGCAAAAGCCATCCATCGCATGGAAGCTTGATGCCTTTCACACACTGAAGATTATCTGGCAACAAGCTGTGTCGACGAATCTCTGGATATGGTGATTCATGAAACCCATGTATGATGTGTAAACACAGCCCCCCTCGCGAATGGAAGTTGCATAGCACAGTAATCATCGCCATTGATATGATTGATGATTGGTTGGATGATCGGATAATTGAGCCCGAGGAACAAGGAGTGGTTGTCGAGGCTGTAAACCCGCCTCTAGTTGAATACACCTCGCCCAACGGAGCTAGGATCTTTCTCGAACACGAAGCATCCATAGCCATCAATGTCACGAATGCCCCATGCATTGTACTGCATGTGGTTTGATGTAATGGTTTGGTCAATTTGGTACGTGCGAATGAGCATCAAATGACCGCCGTCAGCTGAACGAGCGATAAACCACCACCCATCGGCTGGTATGATTCTAGGTCCTGGAATCATGAAGGCCAGCGCATTTGCGTCTGCTGCAATAATTCAAATTGGAGGCCAAACAATCATGTTCAGAGTACATGTGGAATTAAGATTATTATAATAGTGACACATATCATAGACAGAGAATTGCAATGTCGTGGTCATAATCATACCCCAAGTTTAAAAAAAATAAGCCAATGGCTTTCATATTCTAGCAATATGTCATGGTTCAAACATCATGTAACAATGAGAGGAAAACATCTATGATAGCGCCTACTCATATTCTACCATAGCACTTACTACTACTGTTCTCATATCAACTCTAAGCAATAACATGCGTTGTTATAAAAATCTTTGTAAACGAGAGTAACATATAGCAATCATGATGTTATGCTCATAATATGTATTCTAACAATCATTAGATGCCAATTGTTCTCATATCAACTCTAACAATAACATGTGTGGTCATAAAAATCTAGGAAATGAGAGGAACATATAGCATTGATGTGGTTATAGACATGCTATGCATTCTAAATTTGTAACAAATGAACAAGCAGTCGTATTCATAAGGTAAAGATGAGATGAGATAGAACAATTACACGACGATAGATTCGACCATTATAGGTAGCCAATCTGTATGTCGACCGCGTAAACAATGCCATCGTGCACTATAGCATCAGACAGAAATGTTTCCTCAACAGGATTGATGATGAGCCATAACCATGTATGGGACCGGATTCCAGATAGACTAATCCCTTGTTGAACAAGGCATTGAGCTTGTAATCCATGTAGTCTTCTGATGGTGTGGGCACTTCGTAGATTACAACTTTCTGCAAGCAGAGGTCGAGCCAAAAGCTTGACGCGTCTCGTGCGTAGTAGGCAGGAGTGTCCGGCGGGCCGCGAGGCTCGATGGCGGCGGTATCCAAAGATGGAAGGGTGATCTCTCGCTGGGTGTAGATATCCACGAGACGCCATGGACTACCAGATTGGTGGATGAGGACGACCCAGTTGGCCTTCATGCCCGCCTAGTAGTGGCCACGCATGAAGGGCAGGTGGACGGGTAGTGGTAGCATGTCAAGGGGCACCACGGCAACCTCCGCAGGATCGTCAAATCGGTGTCTGGGCCACCTGCGAGGATCGGGCATCAGCAAGCAGGGTGTCTTGAAAAGAGCCGGCCGGTTGCAGACGAGTAGATGGTACAAAGACACCGAGCATGCGGCCAGACGGACGGTGCTGAGTAGGTCCATACGACTACAGATCTGCTCCAAGAGAACATCGGGGAGGGAATTCCAATCGCGGCTCTGCATGTCAGTCGGTTCTGCCATTGGGTTTTTCGGTGCCTGCGAGCCAGCGGGGAAGTGGATTCGGGTGGGCGAGCAAAGAAGCTTCTCCTCGTGTGGCCGAGCAGTGAGCGGGGGGATATGGTACGCGCGAGCTACCAAGGAAGATGGCGTGGGCGGGCGAGCAGTGAGCGGGGGTAAATGATGTGCGGTCGACGATGGGGAAGAGAGAAGGAAGAAGAAGAGAGGAGGAAGAAGAGTGGAAGACGGGGAAGAAAGTGCATTCAATCTCAATTCTACTAGTACTACTACTAGGATATACCGTCCTTCGGAGTGTAAATAGTTACACCGATGACATGTGGGTCTACCACAACAGGGCCCATATGTCAGTTAATGGAGGACATAGGTGCATAGGCGTATTTGCGGAAGCGTGCTCTACTGGCAAACATGATGGAAGTACTGGTTAAGGCTGATTTAGTAACACCAACACGCTGGTTCAGCTTATTAATTACGTGTCCCATCTGCTGCAACGTGTATTGTCACTTCACTGCGAAGACTAGTTGAATAGTTCTCTCTGACCGAGATGGGGAATAAATGGATCGCGATGACTTCCTTTCTACAGTATCCCTATGCCACTACGCTCACTTCACTCATTTTGCTCCGTACCCAGTCACTTGTTGAAATCTGTAGAAAGACAAATACTTCGTATTTGAGAACAGAGGGAGGCTTTTACTCCGTACTACTCCCTCCGTTCCAAAATAGATGACTCAACTTTGTACTATATTTGGGAACAGAGGGAGTATCACCATATGGAGGGAACAGAGGAAGCTTGAAATATGAACATGTCAATGGGAGGGAGTAAGCCCCATGCATGCATGCATGCAACATGCAACACTCACACGTACACATGGACGCACGCAACACACACGCACCCATGCGGCACACAGCACACGACACAACACACACGCTCACGCTCAAGTGCTCAACCTACTCCCTACGTCCGTGAAAGACTGTACATTTAGAGATTTACACATTGACCAGGGCATAATTAACGCCCAAAAGTAGTAGACTTATGTGTGCATGCGACCATTGAGATAAGAAGATTAAATGAAGGCCGTTGCATGCTGTAATTAAGGATAGACATGTAGCCTGTACCTATAGCACAAGTTGGTGCATTAGTCAATCAATATCGATTTAGTAAATTAAAGGCTAAATGCATTGGAAGTGTAGATGTACATCATGTAGTACACTCTTTGTTGGAATACCGAGGGAGGACACGTGCATGCACTCACATACACAGCCAGGGTGGTTCGCGCGCAAGGGTTGGACTCGTGTCGCGCCTGCGTAAAGTTTTGTTTAACTAGTTTCTTTGCTCTGCCAACTGACAGGTGGGACCCAGAAACCATGTGACAATTTAACCAGTCAACAAAGTGCCATGTCGACTATGTGGCCGGTCAGTAGGTGCAATACGGTGCTCTACGATGAGCTAGTGATCGCATAATCGCCGCAAAACTATATACAGTGACCGTAAAGAGCGTATTGTTACATACGTTGACCGCCAGTGTATTTTTCTTGTTTCAAATTAAGCCATATTAATCAGAAAGGACGCAGTATGGACTACTACTACTAGTACTAGTACTGCTTTGATGTGTCCCGTCAACTCGCCGAACGAGGAGAAGCTTGCTTACTACGCCTCTCCCTCGCCCATGCGCGCGGTGGTTCACAGGACGAGGAGAGGGTTTTGACTACAACGCCCTCTCCCTCTCCCTCGCCCTCGCGGTGGACGTGCAGCAGTTCAATCGGTGTCAGATTGCCAGAAGCATATTGTACTATAGTATCATCATTGTTCGACCTTCCGAAGAGGCGAAGAGCCAAGTGAAAGGTTCACACGAGTACGAACTGTTGACCCTCCCGAAGAGGCAAAGAGCCAAGCGCAAGGTTTTATAGGAGTTGTCGTCCTAGTAGGAGTGTACTAGTACAACTATAGCGAACGATGCTACTGTATGATGCTGCCACGTCACGTATATCCAAAGCTGTGCCACCTTTTTTTCTCAAAGAGCATGTTGGAGCCCGTGCAACAACCACACAAGTTGCACGTAGACATAACACATTTACTAGTAATAAATTCTAAAGGACAAATGCAAGTATGCCACACAAGTTCATCTCCAACTCATGTGATAAATTTGTGCACGACTAGTCTACATATATTCACAACGCTACCGTTCACAATTACCGTACTCCACTTACACGTTATAGATGGGCTACATGTCCTCCTCTAGGTTCCAGTCCCAGGTGTTCTTCATGGATGGCACGATCCATAGCGGTGGGCAACGGGAATCATTGTCGCAGCTTTCTAGTCCGGTTCCACACGATGGAGACTCATCCAAGATGAAGCGGCATAAATTTGGGATAGCGTGTCCTAGCATGTCGTTCATCCGGCGGTGCGCACTAAAGACACAACCATGCTTCATGAACGGCAGGCCTTCCGTGTCGTGCACGGAAGGTGGCATCCGCTTCACAATGGGGTAGCTGTCCCCGATGAAAAGCGAGTACTCTCCAAGAGTGTTCCTCGGCACCCACATAACATCACAGGGGTCGAACTCGGCGCCGTTCATCTGGTACACGCGGCATCCCAGATCTGGACACATGGTGACGTATATAGTCAAGGTCCATGCATAATAATGTTGTGCTCAAATGTGGCGGTCAGTAATACTATGCAGCAAATAGTACTACTCCGGTATAGAGGAAGTAAAATAATTGGCTTATTATATATAGCCACTCTTGGCTACATGGATGAGATAGTAAGACATGGAAAAACAAAAATGGTGGCAGCTAGTGGGTTCAAGTCTTCGAGGGCCTAGCTAGCTATACGCGTCCTCCAAGGTAAAAAGTACTCCTACTAGTACTACAAAGTATACTACTAGTACAACAATGAAAGATAAGGCGAGAGGGTTAAAAAATGGAATACCTGGGTAGACGGTGATGGTCCAATCGTGGTAGATTATGTGACCATGTTGCACATCAGTGGTACCATGGGTAACGACTGCTAAGATAGTTGATCCCAATATGCCAAAGTCAACTACAAGGTTCCAGGTTAGACCAAATCGCGGATGCAAATGCACATCCAGGATCGGCGATCTTATTTTGATCGGGGGATGACTGGTCCCTGCAAAATAATGGAGTACTGTTAGGGATGCAAATGATGGTTTGTGCATTCCGTTTGTAATCTCCTGTACCGTAGGATGTCAACCAGATGAAACAAGTCCCCTGGCTTGTCACTGCAAAGATGCGGCCTAGATGGCGCACGGTGTCTTCGAACGTGTAGGGGTACAAATCTGCCACCGCCAACATGCGCCAGCCTCTGCCGTTACTGCCTCCTGCATTGATGGCAATCCTTATGTCGAACACCGTGATGAGATAGTAATCGTCGTAGCCGTGTCGCTTTGTTGGCGGGTCCGCAATTGCTATCTTCTTCAATCTCATGTGGGCATCATCATACATATTCTTGCCCAGCCAGTCCGGAAGGCCGATCCCAATGGTGGAGAAGGGGTCTACCGGAACGGCCGCACTGCTGTGGATGTTGTGCAAAATCATGGTGGTATCCGGCCAGAGGTATGCAAGCCAATCTTCGTTGGCACTGACCCAGACCTACATATAAGACGGTGGGCAGCGGAGAAATTACAGGATGGAAATGGAATAACTAAGTACTACATGATCAAACTCCATTACTGACCTGCTCATCGGACAAAATCCGACTACCTCTCAACGTCATCAACTCTAGTGGAGTCAACGTGCAACCAGGGCCAGGGAGCGGTGGACTGTTTGAAGAATTGTCCCACAGAAGAACCTTCTCCTCGAGGACGCATGGAAGACCAACAAGCATGGCCTTTTCCCAAGCCTGTTTAAAGTAGCATCTTGAAAAAGTTGGTGCAGGAAGCACCGAGTCTTGCGGTGGTGAGGACGTCGGAGCGGCGTGCGATTTCTCCCATAGAATCATCGTCCAAGGTCTCCCAGCCCCGACGAGGAGGAGAACCGCCTGGCGAATCCATGGGAGCAGCAACGAACTACCTTCTCTTCGGGGGGAGGGGAGCTGGTGAGGAGGAGATAAGAGCGTAGTAACCGCAGGGCCTCGTCCCTTCCAACTGTAGATCGTTCCTCAGCAAAGGGGGTGAGGCTATTATTTACTACTCTAAATAATAGCACTAGTAAATAAATAGCACTAGTAAGAAATTTTTGGCACTAGGTAGTAGTTTTTGGTACCATGGAGTACTAGTACTAGCATTATGGAACATTATGGGATTGCATTATACTGTAAATAATAGCACTAGTAAGAAATTGTTGGCACTAGGTAGTAGTTTTTGGCATGGATTAAGAAATTTTGGGTATGTTTTTGCCATTTTTTGTACATGCCAACTAGTGTCAAAAAACATCGTACATTATGTGACGGAGGAGTACGTACTCGTACTGTAGCAGTACTAGTACTACTTTTCTCAACTACTCCTCAAAAAAGCACCCAATTAATGCTCTTGTTTTCCTCAAAAAAGTATGTTTACCAATGCATTAATTGCAATGCATGCATGCATAAATTACATTCATTGGTCAATTTTCTCTTAATACTTGCATGCAATGATTTAATGCACCTTGGAATCTGAACATGTGATGGGAAACAACCAAATTGAGCCTTATAAAATGGAAAAACTAAAATTTTGAGATAAGCCCTATAAACCGGAAATGAGGGAGTACTGTACTTCTAGTCTAGTCTTGTATAGTGCACCAGTTTTGAACTCTTGAATCTCAGGGCCAAGGAGCTACAGTTGGAAGTGGTGGGTACTACTGTTCTCTAGAACCATCGCTGTACTATCAATGCAGGGGAAGTACACCTGCGTAGTGGCCTAGTGGGTACTCTCGGTGCTCTATTCAGCCGCTCCTCTCATGTAGCTGGCCTACTCAGCCGCTCCTCTCATGCACACACTAGCAACCTGTTTATCAGCGACGGTTACTGCGGGGCAGAACATTTGAGTTATTTGATACATCGAGACTAGGCTTTTCGCTTCCATTTGTGGATGTGTAATGGATCTCGTCTAACTTTGTTAGTAGTTCCTTCTTTATGAATGAGATGAAGCAAAGCTTTTGCCTCCGTTTAAAAAAAAACATGTCAAGAGGAATTTCTTTTATAGTAGAGCCAATAATGGAGTGAAGTCCATGCATGCAACGCCACAAGCTACAGAGTAGTAGTAGAGCACTTTACATACAGAGCCATATTGCACAGTTCCCAATGCCCCGCTAGGCTTTTCCGGCTCCTCGGGCTTAATTGGGAGGCGCTAGTTTAAATATGCTACTAGCTGGAAGCTGCAAGCGAGGTGCGGCTAGGGAGAGCACGCGAGCCACAGGATGCTGGGAAGGAAAACCCATTCACGTGGCTAGGCTGTCAAGTGCACCCAGATTGTGGGGCTGCACGTCCGTTTGACTTCAAAACTCAAACTACCCGTGTAAAATATTGGCTCACAGCAAAGTGTAGTAGTATACTCCCTCCGTCTAGGTGTGTAAGTCATCTTACGTTGCGCACCGTGACCAAGGTGGAGCGGAAAACGAGAGAACTTAATGTGTTTTTGCTAATTAATAACAATGCATGCAACGAACTAACCAATGCATGTCGTGTTTGGTAGTCTCAATCATTTACAGCATGCATGACCCACATCTCTTGTTGGTTGATATGTCATGAAACAAGAAACGAGATGAGAGTTAATGTACCGCGCCTAAGTGTTTTGGGATTATTTGGTTTTCGTAAGATGGCTTACACACCTAAACAGAGGGAGTACTATTTTTTTTAAAAAGGCCGCCGGGCGTTTGGCCGGGATCGAACCCACAAAACGAGGTATACACTCCCGCGACCACTAGTAGTACTAGTTGGAGTACAACGCAACCCAGAATCGCCTTTTGTCACTAGTAGTACGTACATTGTTCCTTACAAGAAACCCCTAAGAGCATGGTAATAGTATAGCCAGCTGCTGGCTATAAGCCAGTGCCATGTCATCTACAACCCATCTTATAGCCAACATGCAGTAGTAGTTTATTTCTTATAGCCTGCTGACTCAGCTCTATTGTACTTGCTCTAATAATGCAAGAAACCACTAAAATGCCAAGAAACTACTACCACTTGCATACGTGGCAGACTTAAGATAAGACTACCTTATCAACCATTGTACTGCTCTTACCAACAAAAATCCTCGAGTGACCTCCTACCTCCGGCCCATCCACCTAGTCATCCTCGGCCATGGGACGCAGCTACCGCCCCCGGCAGAAGGCGAGGTCAAAACCGCCGGCGGTGCGGAGCCCATGTTGCGGCAGCCCGGATGCCAGCTCCGTCCGGTGCTCGCGGCCGCTAGCTAGCCAAGATAGCTCCGTCCAGCTGCTTGTCTGCAAGGTTTGCTAGCTAGATTGGCACGGCAGCGCGGCGGCTTGCTCGCGCGCGCCACGCTAAGGCCAGCCATCTGGCTCGAGTGAAGGCCAGCACGGAGGCTTGCTCGCTCGTGAGTCACGCTCGAGCCAGCCTGCAAACCCGTGCGGAGGCCAGCGCGGCGTCCGGCCCGTCCGGCGGAGCGGCGGCCAACTCGATCCTCACAGGCGCCACCGACGAACACGCTTCAGTACTGTTTGAAGTAATGTTTAGGAAAAATAATGATTTGAGGGGGAATAACAGGATAGAAGGTCAGATGTGGGTCCCTCATGTCAACGGTCAAACAAAATGTGTTGGTTTAAGCTGCCTCATCAGCACGGACATGTGGGCCAACCCTATCATAAATGGGTTAAAATGAACCTAATCGGTAGGAGTACTAGGTAGTTTTTGGCGTGGATTAAGAAATTTTGGGTATGTTTTTGCTATTTTTTGTACAATGGATTCCTCCTAGGGCTGGTTGAAAGTGGTAGTTTTTTGTTAAATACTCTACATATTGTAAGTAGGAGTGAAAGTTAAGCTTTGGAAGCCAATAAGCAAGGCTAGTTACATAGTGCATATGTGTACATGATTGAAAGTAAGTATCAACCATGAGTGACTAATATCTTGATGGAAAACTCGAAACTATGGAATACTAGGAAAAGAAATGCATGGTTGGAAATACTAGCAATGTTCATTTCCGTTGCAACGAATCATAATTAGAATAATACTTATTCACAAACTTGGTACAAAACACTCTAATTTTGATATACATATGTCACTAGAGATATATTATGTTTCAATTAGAATATATTCCTTGGGCTGTTTTAGTGAGGTCAGGGAGGGATGTGGTTGGTTTTAAGATACTAATTATGGGTTTTTCTGCAAATTGGTAGACAAGTGGGATGTTGGTGAGAAAAGGCAACAACTTACCTCACAATCATTAGATGTAAATCTAATGGTGAGAAACGACGGATGGTAGACACACCAGCATCACCAACTTAGTCTTGTGTAGGAGTACTAGCAAGATCCGTGGATTGCATGGAACATCAAGATGCATTTTTTTATAAAACACTTGTTGTGATTAACCCTTGCGGGAGTAATCCCATGTGTAAAAACTAATAATATCTCGAGAAATATGAGATAAGGTGAAGAGGAGTGGGGTGTGGTGGTGGTTGGTGGTCGGACTGAGCGGAGGCATGGGGATTGACGACGGCAGCAGCGGCCACCAGGCCAGTTTGTTCCAGAGGCTTCCTTTATTAATTGCTCAACAATGAGGTTTGTTGGAGATAAGGATGAACGTGGGAAGGCCTTGTCTGCAAATGTGGAGAGGGGTGCGGGTATCTTTTAGTTTAATTTCCATCCGTCAGATATAGATCAGACGGTCTATATTGCAAGATGGCACACGTACCATCATCACCAACTCGGTTTTTTATAAGAGAAGAAATATAAGTATGGAGATACAAACGTATTATCGATACTTGCTTCCATAAACTAGCATCTACATTCTATTCAACACCTCGACATGTGGGGCCTTAGCACAATGACTTCTCGACTGTGTAAAACGAAGATTTTCCCGTCGCCGACAAGGAGGGGGTGACGGCGGCGCGCTTTTTGGCTTGCTCTAGTCCTAGTAGTCATACTAGGTGGTCTAAGCACGTGTAGATTTATTCTTTTTCACGTCTTGTGTTCGCCGTACTGCCATGATTGTTCATGAATAGATGGTAAGTTATTCACGGGGAAACCCTTGTTGAGCGTGTTTGCGAGAGAGAGAGAGAGTGTGCGTGTGTGATATGTTAGAGACCGAGGCAATGATAACAGATTCTTTGTGTCTATGTGTGTGGAGGATAGAGAGAGACATGTACATGGGGCTTTGTGTTGTGTAACATGGAGACACATATACATAATTAGAGAGTGAGTGTGTGAGATACACATGCGGACATGAGGAGAGATGAGGATCCAGGTAAATGGGTGTTTGTGCGTGTCTGTGTGTTTGTGCACGCGTTTGTGTGTGAGAGGCAAAGAGTGTATGTGGAGTAGAGAGACCACTGATGATGTAAACCTAGTATAAGGGAAGGGGGGATGGTGTGACATGTGTAGTTGCGAGATAACACGGGTGCGGGCGGGGGGAGCAGACTATTTGGAAGAGACATCAAGTGTGTGTGTGGGAGAGGGGTGTGAGAGCGAGAGAAAGAGAGAGCTAGCGACGGAGAGAGAGAGAGAGAGGAAGAGAGGGGGCGAGAGGGGTCGTTTGTGTCAATAAATGGCGTATAGATAGGGAGACAATGTTGATGTTGTCCGAAATTGGCCTATGAACGGAGAAGCAAGGGAAGCAAGTCATCGTGTGTGTGATAGGGACTTCATGAGAGATCTAGAATAGATGGTGTAGAGAACAATGTGCGAAATCGAGAACGATTATACATTAGGGAGCTATGCAAAGAGTCACCACATATATGTATACAGGGAAAGAGCTGGGGCGGGTCCGCATGTGGGAGAGATAGAAAGAGGAGAGTGGTGCACAAGGAGACAAAGTGTGCTTGTTTGCAGTGGGGGTGGTGTGTGAGGTGAGTGCGCGAGAACCACATAACTAGGGAGATAGACGTTTGGGGGTGACGTTTTGTGTGTATGGGAAATATACACTCTACATCGTGCATGTGCTTGGGTAAGAGAGATAGCGGGAGACCTAGAGAGTGAGGGAAGAGATGTGTGCATGCCCGAGAGACAAGGTGATAGAGACCTATGTTGGGGTCCGGACTTTACAAGAGAGAGGGTGTTAATGTGCTCGTGTGTTGGTGTTTAGGGGAGAGAACGACTTCTCTCTGTGTGTGTGTGTGTGGTGGGGGGGGGTTCACTTCAAATAAAGAGTGAGGTGTCTATATTTGAGGGACTTTAGCGTAATTGAGATATTGTGCACTCATGGTTGATCAATTTGTTTCACAGTTTGTACTATGAGATAACGATACTTTTGAACATGCGTGATATACCTTGATGTACCAGAATTACAAACCTAAGATTGGAATTTTGGAATTCGACTCCATCATTAGCTTTTGTAATTCATTTAAACGGAGGTACATTTTTTAAGCCGGGATTTCGTGATTTGAAATTCATATATCAAACCTAGAGATATACACATACGGGCATGTTCAAACTTTATAATCATCCACTTTATTCATACACATACACATTTTTGCTTTTGTCATCATATTTAGGATAAACACATTTGGAATTTCATTTTGAATTGGACCGTATGATGGTATTTGCTTGTAGTAGCTCAATGATCCATATTTGAATTGAATGGACAATCTAAGTTTCGAGTTAGAGACATTGATTTTCAAAACTTGCACATTTTTTTGCGTGCAAAACAAACAAATTGTCGGCCATGATATCATAGTCGGCCGTACGAGAGCAGAATACTTATAATTTTAGGCGCCAAAAGCTTTCAAACTTCCCGCTCACATCAAAATATCACGCGCCCAAAAGTTTAGCCCTGCGATATTCCTGTTTTACTCCTGCCACATGAACGGAAAAGGGCTGCTTTGGTAACTCCATTGTTCCCCCCTTCCCCTCTTTGCCCCCAACATTCTTCCCCAGAGCCCCTCCCCTTCCCCTCCCCGACCCCCCAACCACGGCAAGCCACCGAATCTAGTCCTCCGCCGCAGCGGTGGACCTCACACCCCGCCGGATCTACCTTCCGCACCTTGGAACCCCAACTGCCAACTCACTACTTCACCGGAGCCGCTTCAGCGACTGTCTTGTCCACCGCTCCAGATCTCCTTGACCGCCATCATGGTCCACCGCACCGGATCTGCTTAACCGGCGCCCTCGTCCACCACAGCATAGCCCCTTCACTGACTCCCTCGTCCGCCCCTTCGCTGGCCCTTCATACAAGCCCTCGTCCGCCGCAACAGATCCGCCTCACCGAAAGCAATGTACAACGCACCCGCCGGAGCCTTCGTCCACTGCACCGGACCCGCTCCACGGATGCCATATTCAACTCCACCGGCCCTGCTTTACCGACGCCGCAGCCTCATCAGGTTATTTCGATTTGTACTCCTTCGGTTTTTCTCATTATCGTGCAACTGTTCACTTACCACAGATGAGCTTTCTTGTATGTCGACAGGCGCCGCAACCGTAGCACCGGAGCCGTTTCAGTGACGGCGGCAGCCGGCCCAAACTCAACCGCAACACGAGGACCATCGACGATCCTTAGCTATCAAGTATGACAACGATACCCATATGCCGCCGAGAATCAGGTACTATTATCCAACGGCCGGCGCCTACGTTCACTTTTCTAGCATAAGCATCGCACCTTTGAATTTCTTCAGGGCATCATTCAACTTTTCATGAGACGCGTTATTCTGCTTGCACCTGTAGGGCCATACTTCTGGCAGTGAACATGTTACATGTGCTAAATTACATACCAGTGCACATATAGTTAATATGGTTTAGTTTTGTTCTGATGCCACCTGTTGGTTCCATCAGACTGCTTAATGTTCTCTATGCTTAATTACACATCAGCAAACTAGCATGTGGTTCTGCTGCTTTTTGTTTGTTTTACCCTACATTTTTTGATGCTAGCTATTACATCACTACTCCGAGCCTCTGTTCATTACTTGTTTGTGTGTTCTTGATCTTCCCAAGTTGCATGACTAATTTGATGCTTCTATTAATTATGGAGCTACCAACCCCATCAAGCAAAATATTTGTTCTTTTGGGGCTGGCACCTCGAACAAGCATAAAAATAGAGGGAAGCAGATATACTCCCTCCGATTCTATTTACAATGCGCATAACTCTTGACCCGCATACCAAGGAGGGCACTGGTTTAATTTTTCTGGACTAATTTGGCAATTAATTAGGGCGGAGGCAGATGGGGCGGGGCACAAAAGGAAACCAGCACTAGGAATCGGCAACATGCAGACTAATACGAGAAAACTGAGAAAAAGTTATACGCAAAGTAAAAAGAATCGGAGGGAGTATTGTCGTGTATGCACACACCCTTCTTTCACTAGTTTAGATGAACCATTGATGATCAATTCGGACCAGTGCATGCGATTAAAATTAATTTTACCTAAATAGATGGTGCAGAATAAACTACAACAACTAGATTTGCAACCACGGGATGCTGACGATATCTTCAAAGAACATTGCAACAGCAGCTAGGCTTCACAACAACATATGGTAAGCCAGTGTGTTTTAGTACATGTGAAATGTAATGCGAGTGGGCTGCTTACTTGGCTTGTGCCCTCAACGTGTAATCCTACTGAATTACAAATAGTTCAGTTGTCTGCTTTGCTGTATTTATTGATTCGAATGCTTATTTGTTGTTATGCTATACCTGAGTTGGCCAATATGTCAGCAGTGCATGTTGTACTATCGTAAAGAAATGCATGCCTATTTCATTTGAGTCCTTAACTTTTCCTCTCAACTTCATCACAAGACTGTCTTCGTAGTTTATATGAGGCCACACTGTTACATGCTTTCTCAGATTATTTCAACTGTTTAGATGCCTTGGCAACTTAAATATAACGGCTGTACACTCCCTTTCAACTAGGGATGTCAACTGGGTTTGGTTTAATCCCTATTAAAGTCCACTAGTGGTATGATAGTTCAAAAGAGTTTTTGTTTTTTTGAGGAAAATGAACTAGGGAGGTAGCAAAAACTAACTAGATGGGACTGGCAGATTTCGTTTATTTTCCACTTACATCCCTAGTTTCATCTTACCATTTTAATTTCCTTTCGGCTGATGCTGCTTCGAACCATTTAAATATAGTTTGCCATGCTCGGCAATAATTCGTCTGTCGTTTACCATGTAAGCTTACTGCCTAGATCATACGATAACTATCTCTTACTGATGTCCAGCGGAAACCGTTCAGGATGCCGTTCACACTAGGACACAATGTACAACCCCAGAATCTATTTGTCGAAGCAGTGCGCCATCCATGTTACCAGATGGTAGCAGTTCAGAGGCAACACCGCCGGAGAGCAGTCTGAGCACATATATTATTGTGCTTGAGGCTCTACTAGAGGCAAAAAGAGATGGTGTGGCTGCCATGAATGAGGTAATCTTTATCTTGAGGTTGGAAATTACGGAATTAGCGGCACGCATTATGCAAGCAACCCAAGAATTGGAGGAAGTAAGAATGTTGCATTTGAAGACGGAGGAGGTCCTGCTGTTTCTGCTATCTAAAGCCCAAGATAATCCCGGTTCTTCTTTAGATACCAGTTGAAATTTTCATTAGATTATTGTACTTGCATGTTGTGTCATGTCTCTGAATGGATTATGTTGCAAGACCCCCTGTGTTGTCCATGTGCTGTAATGATCCAAATTTTTTAGGCGAGATAATCCTTGGTACTTGTATGATTGACATAAGGTGAACTGTTTTTCGTGTGAGCACATTGGATTGGATGAAATAACTGTTTGACTCAGAGTGTATCCAACCTACTGAATTCGAAGATCACGACATTTCTAAATCATAATCATATATAAAGGTGGAATAAATCTTTGTTGTGGTTTTGGAGAAATAAATAACAAAACGTATAATTATCTATGGATATTCGTAATCGAATACAAATTGGATTTGAATTTAGTTTGCCAGGTCCCAGTGCAAACATGAATGCTAATTCTCCCATGTTTTGAACGAAGCGGCTAAACACCCACTATAATTTGTGGGCTGCCCGAAGTAAGTGTTTGTGAGATGGAAATTACTGTCTACCCCTGACACTTGACATCATTATCGACAAGATTTACACTGTTGTCGATAGGGGTAGACTAGTAACTTCAATCAGACGTGACACGACGGCCTTTGAGCCCATTCAGACACGGTGGGCGCCAAAGTGGGCGGCAAAACACATTTGATTCAAGCTCGTCCGAAAGACATGTGTCTCTTCCTCCATTTCCCCATTCATACACAGTGGGCGGCAAAACAAACTCTCCTCGTCCAAAATCGATGTAGGCTAATATTTTAAATAGGGGCAGATGTGTAACTTCCATCAGACATGACACAACCGCCCTACCTGTCAGCCCCGTTCATACACCGTGGGCGCCAACCGTGGGCGGCAAAACACCCTCTCATCGCCCGAAATAGTTACCGGCAAATATTTGGTCGATGCGAGATTACCTTCCTATCCCCAACCGACACGATGTCCAAAATTTTAAACGGCGGATAAGTTCATAACTTTCCCCCATTTCAGAGAAGCGCGTCCCAAAGTTTGAGATCCCCACTCCCCTCCATTTCCCCATTCATACACCGTCGGCGGCACGACAAACTCCGCACTGCGGCCAGCCTCCTCCGTCCGCCACCCCATCCTCCACCTTGCCGGAGACACTACCCCTACCCCGTCATCCACTGTAAGAGATGGACGTCTCTCATCCACGGTGCTGGACCAGGATCATCGCCTCCTCTCGCTTCATCAGCGCCGTCGTCCACCTTGCCGTTGCCGCTCCTACGACCGCCTCGTCCACGGCAACAGGATATATCCCCCGACCCGGCCGTCTGTCGTCTAAAGTCTTCTTCCCCGCCGCCGACAGCCATCGCACCTGCAGCACCCTCAACGTATCAGCATAGGCCTACACGGCGTTGCAAGAGAGTTGGTACTCTTCCATATGTGCTTAAGTTATTGATCTCACTCAGAAAATAGATCGTAATTTGTTTACTGTACTTTTCTTGTCCGTACCAAATCGTAGTGGCTAGTTGAAAGCAAACATTGGTTTCGAAGTAGCTTTGTCCGGTTTGCACCTTCAGATCTGCCATGGCACAGGCACTATACTCGTAAAGCTTATGGTTTCCCCCCTTTATATTCACTACCATCATCGTAGGTGCTTCGTGTCGTGCTAGCACTGCTCCTCAAGACCTCAACCCAAAGCTTACGTGTTGAAATACGAATCTGATATGATGCTCATATCACTAAAACAAAGAATGTTTAATTGGTCACCTAATGTTCCTATATTCGTTTCGAAAAGCATGCGCGCCACCCACTGGTCCAGCTAGTTCCACATTCCTGATTTTTCTCTTGATGCTTAGGGTTTTCCCCTTTTATCTACTCTACTATGATCTGCGTAGGTGCTTTCTGTCGTACTAGCATTACTCCCCCCTTCAAGCTAAACAACACAACACTCAGAATTCAAAAGCTTAGTTGTTCAAATATGATTGTGATATGATACTAATATTAGTTAACCGACACATTTAATTGGTTAGCTAAAGGTCCCACTTGAGTTTCCAAATGCATGTCGCGACATATAGAGAGACAGCATAATTGCATTTCTTTGTCACTTGTTGACCGTACTTTCTTGTCCATACCAAATCTTAGTTGTTATTTCAAAGAAAACATCGGTTGCTAACTACCCTTTGCATGGTTTGCAGCTTCAGATCTGCCATCCCACTGCCACGGTCAACACTGTACTCATCATGCTTATGTTTTCCCCATTTTATGATGACCACAATCAGCCTACGTGGTTCGTGTCGTAATAGCACTGCTCCACCCATCGAGCTAAACAAGCTTAGTTGTACAAATTGATATCTGATATTATTACTGATATTAGTAAAATTGAGAGATGTTTAATTGGTTAGCTAAATGTTCCTACTTCAGTTTCGAAATGCATGTGAGCCACATATGGAGAGACCGGAAAGAATAGTATTTCTCTGTGCGCTCTGGTTCATCATGGGTGGCCAACCGACATTGTGTTAAAAGACTTGTAATATCTTCAATCTTCTTTCTCTTCTGCTCTTCTTTAAGATGATACTCTTCTCTTGCGGTCGACTGGTCAGGTCGAGTTGTTCTCCCTTAGTATATTTTGAATCTGTCAGGTCAGGTCGACTTGTTCTTCTTTACTATATGTTGAAGCTATCATCTGCGAAGTGTCATCACTTCTGGAGCTCTCATATTTTGAGTAGTAGGCCACATCATATTAATGCACACAACAAATTACAGCATGCATGGCATTTTTAAAAGAATTGCAGAGATATCACAAAGGGGTTTACAGGGAGGCAGTATTGGATTAGAATCACTTCTGCATTACAAAGAAAATCTCACTTGTTTTTATGTTTTCATGCATGTCAGATATTGAACATTATCAAAATGAATATGAGAATGGGCGCACGAGAATATTGCAGAACGATCCACTGGCTATCAAACTTGGCATGGTGGAGGATGGCCTATCTTATTCACCCATCAAGGTGCTTGCTCTAACTTTGCAAAGTTGTATTGGTCGCACATATTTTGCATCTGACCTCTTGCATTACTTCTACTTTGTTACGCCATCTGCTTAGTTTAAGCATCATATATGAGTATATGCCATACCTATCCATTTTCTGTAGCTATTCCATGTGTCGTCACACTATGTTTTTCCAGTCAGATGTTGTTCTTTCGTAATAGGTGTCCAAAAGGAAGAGGGTGAGTGCAGGTCGTCAAGGAGTACAAACTAGGTATTTGGAAAAGGTAGTGATACCTGTTAAATCAGATAGATCGGCAGCCACAGAAAACACAGGCCCAACTGTACCACACTTTACCCCTACTCTAGTGGCCAAACCCCTAATAGAACTGTTGGGAGCCCAGCGTCAGGTACTGTCTATGATATCAATTCAAAATTTGAACTCCTAAATTTCTGCTTATGCCTTACCTTCTCTCTTGTATGAAAACTAATTTCAGATGAATCTCCTTGCTCAAAGGATCATACGATCTCAAAACAATAATGGGCTCTGCATTGCTCTTGTCAGTACCTCTCTCCCTTTTGCCTTGTAACGTTGTACTTAATTAATTGCTATTTGATTATGTATCATCAGTCTGCACCTGAGCTTCATTATCCTCTGTTTCTTCCAATATTATTTGATCTATATTTACTCTTTGCAAAATGTAGAATAATGGCAACGCTTATAAAGAATTTTCTTTGGGGAATTTATTGAATTATCCTTCCATCAAAATGGAGAAGGGCTTTGTCCAACCCATGTTAACATGTAATGTAAGTTCATCCTTCTCAAGCCTTCAAACTTTGTTCTATTATAGATTAGGATAGGCATCATTTCCTCCACTGCTGTTTGCTTTGCTGTTTACATCTGATTGGATGTTTGCAACAACTACCAGTTTCAAATTGTAGTTGTAAAAACATGTTCCTTATGCAGAACAGATCCATTTATTTGCTTATATAATTGTGAAACTTGTTACGTGTCTCCTTGTTTCTCTTCCAGACTCATATCTCTTACGCGAGGCAGAACTTTAGGGAAGATAGTGAGCCAAACCATTTTGAGGACAGCGAGATGACCCCAAGGTCCTGTCTTGATGAAGATAGTGAGTTGAAGCTACTCACCAGCAGGTGTGAGACAACCTCTGTGCAGTCGCTGCCTCAATCAGTTCAACTTCTTCAGTCTCAACTTAAAGCGGAAAGGCCTGCTTCAGCTCAGCTCCAACTTGAAGTCAAAGATGCAATGAAGATGTCAGAGGACTGCCGTGCGCACCATCATGCCTTAAATCTAGTGTTGATGCATCTATCGTTGACACAATTGAGGTCTACTCAGCTTCTTCAGCTGTTTGGGGGGGCCCGACCTGGCCAGGCCTAGTGCCTTCTGAAGTGCTCTCAGTTTTGTATATTCTTTTGTCGGCGCGTTTATTTGCACTGGTGGCGAACTTTGATGCCAAGTGGATGTAATATGTGTGATAGCCGTGATAGCCTAGCGTAAGTTGCTTGCTTATTTATTTCCTTGTTTTCTTGTTTGCTTCTAGTCATTGCAGTTCTTTTTCCGCGGTTTGCTAGCGGCTGCATTAACCTATTTTTTAAAACTAGGGCACAATAACCATGGGCTAATATTTACTGTAGTGACACTGGGCCTCCTACGGGCCGTAGAAACAGTGGGCCTTCTACAGGCCATAGAAATAATGGGCCTTCTACGGGCCGTGTCGTCAATGGGCCTTATAAGGGCAGTATGATTGATGGCCAAACATGGGCCAATAATAGGCCGCATTGTGGCCGTAAACGGGCTAGAGTTGGAATCGTCCGTTCATGGGCCGACCATAACGGGCCATCGTTAATAGGCCGTATTTGATGACGCAATGAAAACGGCCCAACGTATTAACGGACCACAAACGGGCCGACTGTAACCACGGGCTGAATTTGGCCCACAACCAGAAAATGACAGTAACGGGCCATAAGTAAACGAATGCTGGAAATGAGCCCAAGAATAAATGGGCTCTGAGAAGGCCGAAAGATAACATGGGCTGGAAATGGCCCAACGGTATAACGAGCCATTAATGGGTATAAAGTGATACACTGTTCATCACGGGCCAGTTTCACCACGGGCCGTTAATGGGTGTAAAGTGATACACTGTTCATTACGGGCCAGTTTCACCACGGGCCGTTAGCAGGCCAAGAGTTACATAGGGCCTCATATGGGCCGAAAGACGTCATGGGCCATACATGGGCCAGAAGTGAAAATGGGCTGGAATCATATTGGATGGCCCAGATGACGCTACTGGGCCTAATTCAGATAGGGCGTAACGGGCCTTGGGTTAGCGGGCTGTAAATGGGCTATATTCGAACAAGCCGTTAATAGGCTTTCCATGAGCCGGCCCACCAGCTTTTGACCAAGTCAAACGGGCCGGCCTTTACACAGGAATTGGCCTTTGTTGGGCCGTGCCACATGTCGACGTATCATAGGCGCCTATCTGACCCATTGAAGAGCTGACACGTGTTTCGTCCGGCCAATAAGAATTTTACACGTGGAAATTTCCCATTGGTCGGGGCTGTTAACGGGTTATCGGATCCAAAACCCGACCCGATAGCTTAACGGCGTTCCGTTACGGTGGATGCCACGTGTCGGTCACCCTTGACGAAAGCACTTCTGTGACGCGCGATTTATCATCATGGAAGTGAACACTTCCGTGATGATAATTTTGGTAATGTCATGGAACACTTCTACGACAACACAGGTATGACTATCTTGATTCTGTCATAAATTTGTCATGGATGTACATGCATGACAAAAAAGCGACCTACTGTGACAAACACGTATCATCATGGAAGTGTATTTTTTTGTAGTGAAGCCACAGGTACGGGAAGGTGCACCACGACCCCCTCTCCACTTCTGTCCCTCTGTTTTTGCCCAAGACCCACTCATCACCGGCGTAAGCTCCAGCGGAGTGCCGCTGCGCTCTGTTTTCCTCTCTCCCCCTCTCTCACCTGACCGGTGGGGCCTGGTGTCAGCCTCTCCACTCGCACCCGAAGTGGTACGAGTGGAGGCGTATCCTGGCTTTACGCCATCGACATCACCCCCCCAGGTTTTCTGATTTATTCAAATTAATTCAAATATTTGACCACAACTTTGACCAGTGATAACTCCTAGCCCATATGTCCAAATGAGTTGATTCTTTTTGCATTGTGTTTGTTTCAGAAAGCTCTAGTAGCACACCAAAATATGGATTTTTCCTTGGGAGTTGCATGTTTTGCATGTCGCTTAGTTGCATGATCATGGCATCGTATGACTTGGTAGATTAAATTTAATTTTCAAGTTAAACTTGTTAATAAGTCCAACTTGAATATGACGTTGGTCAAGTCATGGTGCCACTGAATCGGGTTTTTCTCAGTGTGATCACATTTACCTTATGGGAGGTGTTGATTCGGTCCTTTGTTGTGCCTCTCACCGGTGCCTCCAATGAGGGAAGGTTATGGGCGTGCGTACCCTGGCCTGGTAAACAGACATAGCCTTGTGTGCTCGTTTGTTTTTATGGTACCTTATTGATACGTCTCCAATGTATCTATAATTTTTATTGTTCCATGCTATATTATATTCTTTTTTGGATGTTTAATGGCCTTTATTATACACTTTTATATTATTTTTTGGGACTAACGTATTAACCGGAGGCCCAGCCCAAATTGTTATTTTTTTGCCTATTTCAGTGTTTAGCAGAAAAACATATCAAACTGAGTCCAAACGGAATGAAACCTTCGGGAACGTGATTTTCGGAATAAACGTGATCCAGAGGACTTGGAGTCTATGTAAAGCAATCAACGAGGAAGGCACGAGGTAAGGGGGCGCGGCTACCCCCTAGGCGTGCCCTCCACCCTCGTGGGGCCCTTGTTGCTCCACCAACGTACTACTTCCTCCTATATATATAGCCATATACCCGGAAAACATCAGATACGGAGCCAAAACCCTATTTCCACCGCCGCAACCTTCTGTACCCGTGAGATCCCGTCTTGGGGCCTTTTCCGGCGCACAGCCGGAGGGGGCATTGATCACGGAGGGCTTCTACATCAACACCATAGCCTCTCTGATGATGTGTGGGTAGTTTACCTCAGACCTTCGGGTCCATAGTTATTAGCTAGATGGCTTCTTCTCTCTCTTTCGATCTCAATACAAAGTTCTCCTTGTTTCTCTTGGAGATCTATTCGATGTAATCTTCTTTTGCGGTGTGTTTGTCGAGATCCAATGAATTGTGGGTTTATGATCAAGATTATCTATGAACAATATTTGAATCTTCTCTGAATTCTTTTATGTATGATTGGTTATATTTGCAATTCTCTTCAAATTATCAGTTTGGTTTGGCCTACTAGATTGATCTTTCTTGCAATGGGAGAAGTGCTTTGCTTTGGGTTCAATCTTGCTATGTCCTTTCCCAGTGACAGTAGGGGCAGCAAGGCACGTATTGTATTGTTGCCATCGAGGATAAAAAGATGGGGTTTATATCATATTGCATGAGTTTATCCCTCTACATGATGTCATCTTTCTTAAAGTGTTACTCCATTCTTATGAACTTAACACTCTAGATGCATGCTGGATAGCGGTCGATGTGTGGAGTAATAGTAGTAGATGCAGAATCGTTTCGGTCTACTTATCACAGACGTGATGCCGATATACATGATCATGCCTAGATATTCTCATAACTATATTCAATTCTATCAATTGCTCGACAGTAATTTGTTTACCCATCGCAATACTTATGCTATCTTGAGAGAAGCCACTAGTGAAACCTATGGCCCCCGGGTCTATTTTCCATCATATTAATCTTCCAACACTTAGCTATTTCTATTACCGTTTATTTTACTTTGCATCTTTATCATAAAAATACCAAAAATATTATCCTATCCTATCTCAATCTCGTAAGTGACCGTGAAGGGATTGACATCCCCTTTATCACGTTGGTTGCGAGGTTCTTGTTTGTTTTTGTAGGTGCGTGGGACTCGCACGTGGTCTCCTACTGGATTGATACCTTGGTTCTCAAAACTGAGGGAAATACTTACACTACTTTACTGCATCACCCTTTCCTCTTCAAGGGAAAACCAACACAGTGCTCAAGAGGTAGCAAGAAGGATTTCTAGCACCGTTACCGGGGAGTCTACGCACAAGTCAAGACATACCAAGTACCCATCACAAACTCATCTCCCTCGCATTACATTATTTGCCATTTGCCTCTCGTTTTCCTCTCCCCCACTTCACCTATGCCATTTTATTCGCCCTCCTTCCGTTTGATCTTGTGCTACCATGTGCCTTCTTTTTGCTTGCATCTTTGCTTGCTAAAAGTTTATGGATCCTCATCCCCTTGCTAATCTCTTTAAGAGATCCAATTATGATGAACCAATTTCTTGTGATTTGAGTGCACTAGATTATCTTTATGAGGTTTTGCTTGAAATTCGTGAATCTGAAAATTGTGATGAAGAAATTTATGAAGAGATTCACGATATCCCCTTGAATAAAAAGCATGATTGCAATGATTTTACTATAAATTCTCTTGATGTCAATTGTGCTAATAATATGCAAAATCCTAAGCTTGGGGATGCTAGTTTTGCTATGTCTACTACTTGTTGCAATGATCATGATTGGGGTGATTCTTCTTATGATCTTGAAAATTTATTTAAGCCCCATGCTGAATATGAGATTGATAATAGTGTTTGCAATAATATTGGAAGTGGGTATGGAAGAGTGTCAACTTTAGATCCCACATATTTGGAGAATGTTCAATCATATGGTATTTTTTTATAAAAGTGGGTTTGGAAAGGTCATGACTTTAGTTAATGTTAATCCCACTATTTTGGAAGAGTGTCAACTTTGCATGCATGTGGATTGTGTTGAAAATAGTTCATGTGATAGCTATTTTGTTGAGTTTGCTTATGATCCCACATGTAATTATTATGAGAGAGGAAAATATGGTTTTAAAATTTTTCATGATAATAAATTACCTCTTGTTATGTTGAGATTGCTATTGTTTCTTTCCGCTTCCTTGCATATGCTAGTTTTTGCTTGCTATGATAATTTGTTTGCCTGTAAGATGCCTATGCATAGGAAGTATGTTAGACTTAGATGTGTTTGTCACATGTTTTATGGTGCTCTCTTTGTGCTTCAATTATTGTCTTTCATGTGAGCATCATCAAAATCTCAATGCCTAGCTAGGGGAGTTAAACGATAGCGCTTGTTGGGAGGCAACCCAATTTTATTTTAGTTTTTTGCTTTTTGCTTTTGTTTAGGAATAAATAATTTGTCTAGCCTCTGGTTAGATTCGTTTTTGTGTTTTAATTAGTGTTTGTGCCAAGTGAAACCGTTAGGATAACCTACGGTGATAGTTATTTGATCTTGCTGCAGAAAACAGAAACTTTGTGCGCGTGAGGTTAGTTTTCATAAATCATAGGAACGTGCTTTTCAGTTGTTTCTTTTTGCTGTAGATCAATAAACAAATTATCTATAACTTCCTAATTTGGTAGAATTTTTTATGTTCTAGAAGTTTGCATTAGATACAGATTACTACAGACTGTTTTGTTTTTGACAGATTCTATTTTTCGTGTGTTGTTTCCTTATTTTGATGAATCTATGGCTAGTAAAAGAGCTTATGGACCATAGATAAGTTGCAATACAGTAGGTTTAACACCAATATAAATTAAGAATGAGTTCAATATAGTACCTTGAAGTGGTTTTTTGTTTTCTTTCGCTAACGGAGCTTATGAGATTTTCTGTTGAGTTTTGTGTTGTGAAGTTTTCAAGTTTTGGGTAAAGATTTGATGGATTATGGAACAAAGAGTGGCAAGAGCCTAAGCTTGGGGATGCCCATGGCACCCCAAGGTAAAATTCAAGGACAACCAAAAGCCTAAGCTTGGGGATGCCCCGGAAGGCATCCCCTCTTTCGTTTTCGTCTATCGGTAACTTTACTTGGAGCTATATTTTTATTCACCACATGATATGTGTTCTGCTTGGAGCGTCTTGTATGATTTGAGTCTTTGATTTTTAGTTTGCCACAATCATCCTTGCTGTACACACCTTTTGAGAGAGACACACATGATTCGGCATTTATTAGAATACTCTCTGTGCTTCACTTATATCTTTTGAGCTATATAGTTTTTGCTCTAGTGCTTCACTTAAATCTTTTAGAGCACGGCGGTGGATTTGTTTTATAGAAACTTTTGTTCCCTCATGCTTCACTTATACTATTTTGAGAGTTCTACAAAACAGCATGGTAATTTGCTTTAATTCATAAAAATTAGTCCTAATATAATAGGCATCCAAGATTAGTAATAATTTTATGAGTGTCTTGAATACTTTGAGAAGTTTGATGCTTGATGATTGTTTTGAGATATGAGGATGGTAATATTAGAGTCATGCTAGTTTAGAAATTATCAATTTGATAAATACTTGTATTGAAGTTTGTGATTCCCGTAGCATGCACGTATGGTGAACCGTTATGTGATGAAGTTGGAGCATGACATATTTATTGATTGTCTTCCTTATGTGTGGAGGTATGGATCACGCGATGGTTAACTCCTACCAACCCTTGCCCTAGGAGCATGCGTGTAGTACTTTGTTTTGATGACTTGTAGATTTTTGCAATAAGTATGTGAGTTCTTTATGACTAATATTGAGTCCATGGATTATACGCACTCTCACCCTTCCACCATTGCTAGCCTCTAGTACCGCACAACTTTCGCTGGTGCATTACACCCACCATATACCTTCCTCAAAACAGCCACCGTACCTACCTATTATGGCATTTCCATAGCCATTCCGAGATATATTGCCATGCAACTTTCCACCATTTCGTTTATGACACGCTCCATCCACTACAAAAAAAGACACATCCGTGACATTTTGGGCCGAACGAATTTTTTTCTGTCATACATATGACACTTCTATGACGATAATTGTGACAAAACCCGGTATCATCATAGATGTGGTGGGCTCCTACTTCTATGACAAAAAATCATGACAGAAAATGGGCTTTTCGTCCTGGGCGGGCCGGAGACGCAGCTGCATGACATTCTTTGGGCCGTCCATGACGGAAAAAACCGTGGTAGAAGCGAGGGCGAGGAAAATTTTGGGGAGTTCCCGGTTATGGTGGGAGGTCGGGGGCCGAGCGATGCGCGTTTCTCTCGTACACGTACGCGCGTGTGTGCGAGGCGTTGACTCTAACTGAACCCGAGCGAGGCGTTGGGCTCTAACTGAAGCCGAGTGATTGCACTGCAGGCTACGCGTTACTGAACCCGAGCGATCGATCGATGGCTGTTAACTGAACCCGATCGAGCGATTCCTTCACTACTACTGCTAACTGAAGCCGATCGATGCTTCCTCTGGGATGAACAGTGAGCGTTGCGGGGGAGTTTGGATGAACAGTGAGCGGTGGCGTTGCCTCTGGATGAACAGGACCGTGTGGTGTGGTGGAGGGCTGGATGAATAGTAGACGGTGGAGGGGTGCCCGTGGAGGGGTGGATGAACAGGACCCCGTCGTGTGTAGGGCTGGATGAACAGTAGACGGTGGAGGGGTGCCCGTGGAGGGGTGGTTGAACAGGACCCTGTGGTGTGGAGGGCTGGATGAACAGTAGACGGTGGAGGGGTGGTTGAACAGTAGCCGGTGGAGTAGCGCGCGGTGGAGGCTGGATGAACAGGAGCCTGTGGAGGCTGGAGGAGGTCGACGGTGGAGATGAAGAGTATCCCGTGGAGTCTCGTTTTGCGGTACGCCACACCCCTCCCGATGAACAGGACCCCCGTTTCGACCGTAGCGCTCCAACACAAGTCCCTTTCGTCCGTTTTGTGGTACGCCACACCCCTCCCGATCAACAGGACCCCCGTTTCGACCGTAGGAGGTCTGTTTCCTCCGTTTTGCGGTATGCCACACCCCTCCCAATCAACAGGACCCCCGTTTCGACCGTAGGAGGTCCGTTTCCTCCATTTTGCGGCACGCCACACCCCTCCCGATCAACAGGACCCCGTTCCGAACGTAGGAGGTTCGTTTCCTCCGTTTTGTGGTATGCCAGGCCTCGTTTCTATCGCCTGTTCCGTCCAAGCCCTCCCGATGAACACGGCCACGCATTCCGTTCCGACCCAGCCGGTTGGCTCCCATGTGTTCCGTTGCCTCCCGATGAACACGACGCATTCCGTTGCCTCCCCATGAACATGACGCATTCCGTTGCCTCCCCATGAACACGACGCCTACGCTGTTTCTCCGTTCCGATCCAACCATGTCAACGAGCCCACGCCGTACGTATGCGCGAGTAGGCGTTCGAGACCCCGCCCGTATGTACACATACGTGGCCGTATTTTCTTTCTTGCACCAGGGCCGCTGTACGTACGTGTACATGCTACGTGCGCGCCTCTACTATGACACGTGCACGCCTCTACTACGACACGTGTGCGCCTCTACATCCACCAGTATATATGTACACACACGTCCGCGACCAGAATGAAAACGCTACGTACGGTTCGACCAGGTGGGTCCCGACTGTCAGGCACTCCCTTGCATGCGAAGATGTAGCTGGTGGGTCCCAGCAGTCAGGGGGGCGAATCATTTTGTTTTTTTTTGCCCGGACGCACTTCCTTGCGTATGAAGGTGTAGCTGGTGGGTCCCAGCAGTTAGGGGGTAAATATTTTTTTCATGAAATACTGTGGCCCGTCCGGTGGGTCCCCGCTGTCAGGTGGAGGAATAATTATTTTGCGCGTAATAAGGAGGCACTTCCTTGCTGCGGCCATGGACCCAGCTGTCAGCGTCTCCATGCATAGTACTCTTCCGATGGAAGTCGGTCGTTGACCACATTGACCACGCCGCGCCGAGAGCACCACGGCGGTGGACGACGGTGAGGCCTAGGAAGGGGACGACACAGAGGCAGGGAAGACTCGGCAGTTGTTTCCCACACGGAGGGGAGTACGACTGTACAAGGGTTTACTGGTTCTTCTGCCATTGCCGGAGAATAACAGCAGGTGTGGGTGAGTAGAGGGATGGCTAGGCCAGCAATGAGAGTACGGTGGGGCAGTGAGGCCTACGCGGCGGCATAGCCGGCCGCAGGGAGGAGGGAGCAGGCAGTCCCGCCGGCGCTTGTTTGAGCGGCTGGAGCAGGAAGAGCAGAGATTGAAGAAGCACGACGGCCGTTGGATGGACATCCAACAGTCAGTGCTTGTGGATCAACCTTTTTTTCAGGAAAGCCTCAAATCTGTGGAAAACAGCATGCAGCCCATCTGCCTTTATTTCTAATAATTTACAGCCCATTTGCTAATTCTTAAGGTTTTTTTGAAGCCCATATTCTTTTTGTTAGCATTACAGCCCATACTATGGCCATGGTTAAAAAATTTATGAAATTTTGCATATTTCAGTGCGGTCCGAGCTATTTTTAATCCCGGAATTTCAACTCACATTCAAACTGATTTTAAAAATAAATGTATATCAATATAAAATCCAACAAATTCTCCACGCATAAAAATTAATGTAATTTAAAATCTCGAAATGAAAAGAAATATATTTGAAACTAATTGCTGGTTTGATGTGTTTTTAAAATGTACATCCCATTTCTCATTACTGATGGGCCATTTTCTCGGCTAGCCGAATGAAAGCTCTCCTCGTCTTGAAATATTTGCAGCCCAACAGGCCTGACAAAGTGACTTACTTGTAAAATTACAAAAAAACTGGGCTGTGGCCGTGGACCCAACTGTCAGCCTCTCCACGTACAGTACTCTTCCGATGGAAGTCGTTCCTTGACCACGTTGACCACGGCGCACGGAGAGCACCACTGCGGTGGACGACGGCGAGGCCTAGGAAGGGGACGACGCGGAGCCGGGGAAGACACGACAGTGGAAGCCCGCGCGGAGAGGAGCATGAGGGTTCACTGGTTCGGCTGCGGTGTGAGGCTGCCGTCGCCGCAAGGCCTGGCCAGCGGTGGGAATAGTAGGGGGCGATGAGGCCTCCGCGGCAGCACAGCCGACCACAGGAGGCAGGAGCATGCGGCACAACCGGCGCTGCTTTGGGAGGCTGGAGCAAGAAGACCAGAGGTTGAAGAAGCACTACGGCCGTTGGATGGACATCGTACGGTCACTAGAGCTAGAATCATTCATATTGACTAAGTTGACAAAGCCCTTCGTCCCCGTCAACTTAGTAGGCCCACAAGTCAGCCTCCCACCAAGGTGGGTCCCAGCTAGCCGGAGGAGTATTCATATTTTTGTGCGTAATAAGGAGGCACTTCCGGTGGGTCCGAGCTGACAGCGGGGGGAACGTTTTTTGGCGAAATACGGTGGCCCGTCAGGTGGGTCCCAGCAGTCAGGGGGCAAACGTTTTTTCGCAAAATACGGTGGCCCGTCTAGTGGGTCCCTGCTGTCAGTTGGAGGAATCATTATTTTCCACGTAATTTGGAGGCACTTACTTGCTGCGGCCGTGGACCCAGTTGAGACTCTCCACGTACAGTATACTTCCGATGGAAGTCGTTCCTTGACCACGTTGACCTCGCCACATTCCGTTGCATGCATGCGTCCATGGGCGTGGTGCGTCCCCACTGTCAGCCTCTCACGTACAGTCATCTTCTGATGACTCTCGGTTGTTGACCATGTTCACCACACCGTGCCGAGCGCACCCAGACTAGAACGACCTGGAGATGGGGAAGACGGGGCAGTGGAGTCGTAGATGGAGAGGAGTGGGAAACTTCACTGGTTCGGGTGCACGGCAGCACAGCCGCGGTGCCGCCCACGGGAGACAGGAACAAGAACAGAGGTTGAAGAAGGAGCACGGCTGTTGGATTAACATCCAACGGTCTAGCTGCAAGAATCATTTGTTGATTAAGTTGACAAAGCCGTGCGTACACGTCCGCTTAGTAGGCCCACAAGTCAGTCACCAAATCTGACGGGTCCCAGCTGTCAACGGGATGAATAATTTTTTTCGCAAAACAAGGAGGCACTTCCTTTCGTGTGAAGATACAGCCGGTGGGTCCCAGCTGTCAGGTGGAGGAAACATTTTTTCAGCTTAATTAGGAGGAACTTTCCTTGCGTGCGACCATGGACCTCGTGGGTCCCAGCGGTCAGGCTCTCCATGTACAGTACTCTTCCGATGACTCTCGTTTGTTGACCACGCCGCACCGAACGCAGCGAGGCGGTGGACGACGGCGAGGCCCCGGACGGGAATGACTCGGAGATGGGAAAACGCGGCAGTGGAGTCACAGATTGAGAGGAGGAGAAGGGTTATAACTGGTTCTGTTGCGGCGTGGGCTGTAGTCTGTGGAGAATAACAGGAGGTGTCAAGGGGTGGAGGGATAGCCTGGCCGGCGGTGGGGTAGAGCTTCGCAACAATGCGTGCTAAGCAGAGCCGCTAGCCGCCGGAGGCCGGACTAGGTGGTCTCGGCGACGCTGGAAGAAGAAGAGGAGAGATTGAAGGTGCATGCCGGCCGTTGGATATAAATCCAATGGCTGTGGATGACACAATCATTTGTTGACCAAGTTGATAACGCCCTGCGTAGGCTTCGACCTATTGGCCCACATGTCAGCCTGCAAAAATGTGACATATATTTAACCCATGTTTTCTAGAATGTACAGTCCATTTGCTGGGCTGGGTAAACAAATAATTTCGCGTCAATCAGGCCCATTTATATTTTCTAAGAAATCCCAGCCCATTTGCACTTCCTTGAAATACACGTATTAGGTGGGCTCATTATATATACAATGTTATGTTAGAAGGAGCAATTAATATCAAAGAATAAACCGGAGAGGCACATTATATATATAATTAAGAAATTAACGAGTTATTGCTCAAAATAAAAATGAGCGTGTTATTATTAAATTGGTCCTTAAAATCTTCACAAGCTTTTGTACGCAATCACCAGGATTTTCCTGGCCTGTGAGTAAAAAACAACCAGGATTTTCCTTGCCAACTTCCATTAAACATTTAATTTTATAAGTTAATTACACGTGGGATGTTTTTATAATTTATATATAAGTCTCTATAAAATATACGATAATAGTACTAATATAAATATATATAATGTGGTTAGAAGGGAAAACATAAATTGGACACGTCGTTACTTTTATAAGAGACCTGCGTTTTATACCCCACAGTAGGCATACTAACAAGTTCACACACAAATACAACAGAAAAGGTAAACATTCATATCAAACTCAGATTCACAGGACATGTTCATATTCATAGCCAACATTCACTATCAACAACTCAAAAGATTCATATATACACAAGCTCAGCATCACTACTAGGGAAAACCTTATACACAGAATCTTAGCAGCAACGCGGTCTAAAAACAGGCGCTACTGCTAATTAGCAGCAACAAGCTTTAGAAAAGAGCGCTGCTAATGACCGAGTAGCAATAGCGCTCTAGGTGAAAAGAGCGCTACTACTATAATTGCCACGGTGTTGCCTCCAGGCTAGATATAGTAGTAGCGCCCTTCCCGCGGACGCGCTACTGCTAAAGAACTTAGTAGCAGCGGTTTTGCTCAAAACTCGCTACTGCTAAGTAAGACCACAACTAATTAAGTATAGTCCCATACTACTAAGCGAACAAGGTGTTTACCACCTTAAATATGTTGCTTATCAACCTATCTCGAGCACTTGGTCTTCATTGAACTATATGTGTATGATTTGTGGTTGCAATATGAATCCTCGCCTGTACCTATACAAGTACAGTGAGGATTCATGTTGACTATTTAGATTATACACAAAAAGATCAATGATGACCAATGTATATTTTTGATGTTTTTACTAAACAAAAGAAATAACTGCTTCCATTAGCAGTAGCGGTTTTCCCTAAAACGCGCTGTAGATACGTTAGCTATAGCGCGTTTCTGTACGTGCGCTACTGGTAGTTCGAGTCAACCACCCCCCCGCATCAAAATTTCGCTAAGTCCTCTTCCCCCCTCCCCACCGTCCTGTTCCTACTCCCCTTGTCGCCCCCGCCCAAGCCCGAGCGCCTGACCTCACCGCCGCCGCCGCCGCCCGCCCTCAACCTCACCGCCGCCGCTCTCGACGCACACTGTCGCCGCCCTCGACCTCACCACCGCCGCCCTCGACCGAACCTGCCGTCCAGGACCGCCGCCCTCCCGAGCCCGCCGCCCTCGACCGAGCCCGCCGTCCCTCCGTTGCCGAGCACCTCCCCGCCACCGTCTCTCCCTCTGTAAGCCCCCCACCCCTCCCCCACCCCTCTCTCTTTGCTTAGTTAGTAGATGATTTTAGTAGTAGTAGATGTTAATTTAGGGTTCATAGATAATGATTTTTAGAAGTAGTGGATATTAATTACTAGTAGTGATGGTAAACTAGTTGTATAATGAGCAGTAGTACATGTTAATTAGTAGTAGATGTAGTAGTTAGATGTTAATTAGTAGTAGTAGATGTGCTAGTTTCTTTCTATTTATAGTAAGTTTATATTTAGTAAGAACTAGTTGAATTAATATAACTAGTTTAGTTTTAGTTGAACTAGTTAAGTTTTAGTTGAACTAGTATAGTAAGTAAATTAATAACTAGTTGAACTACTTCATTTTTAGAAAGAACTAGTTTTTTTCATTTTATACTAAGTTTATATTTAGTAAGAACTAGTTGAATTAATAGAACTAGTTTAATTAATATAACTAGTTGAACATGCCATATTTGGTGTTATTTTTTAGTTTAAGCAATTATTTCATGTTTTGGTTACACCTCCGAGTGGCCTATGTTTTGCCGGAGTGTTGATTAACTTCCGTTCCGGCAAATTTCAGGCGCTCGATATGTCCTTTTTAGCAAAGGTCATGCCGGATTTTTCCGTGAATTCTGGCATGACTTGTGCTAGAATATGTACAAGTTTAATCTTTGAATTATGAACGTAGGAAATGTCGTACTCGGACGACGACAGTCTCCCGGGGGAATGCAGCTGGTGCCACGATGATCGAGGTATGTGCGACAGGTTCGTTCAGCTGGATGAAGATCGACACTTCAGCATTAAGCTCGAGGAGACCTTCGAAGTTGAAACGGTACGCAACAATGACAAGTGTTTTTTTCGTAATTAAGCATGACTTCAACTATTTCAACGTCTAATTTTCATCTTTTACAATTCGACTAGCTTATCCCATGCCATGCAAGATGCTATGTCTTGGAGAGGATGGGTTTTGAAGACCATGAAAATTTTCAAACAAAGAAAATACACCTAAGGACCCATCATGATATCGATTTTGAAGTAAATCTATACAATTCTTAGAGCGTAACCCATTTTGGTTGCCAAAATTGGGAAGCACTTTGCAAAATGTATGGTTTTTATGAGGGTATGATTGTCACCATGGATCTTGGTGATCCTGACATCGAGCAAGACAATATGGACATTTGGGTCCTTGTTGATACGCTTCCGATTCTACCGCAATGTGAGTTTCTCAAACATAGTTATTAACTAATTTAGATTGTTTATTTCAAAATAGTTGACAGCTTATTTCCATTGACAGCTTATTTTGAATCTTCAAAGAATGTGCAGAAGATGGTAGACAAAACACACTACACTGATGGCTCCGAATTAACTTATAAGGAGAAAAATCATCTGATTGCTTATTGTACTTTTTGTGAGAATTACAATACCTATTATCGAACTCCTCCAAATTATGGTGAATACGTGGCACTAGTGCACGTGTCGAACCATGATAACTTCTATGGAGATACCTTGGTAAGATATTTTACTATTACAACATCCGTGCATCTTTTGCATACTTCTAAAACTAGTACATCATTGCTAACTACGAAGTTATTACTATGTTTTTCAACAGAAAATCCCGATGGAGTGTGTGCCTCATCTGATGTATTACAATGGTCGCCTTGAAGTTCTGAACCTACAGCCAGGTCATCCTACGAATCTCACCTGTGCATATCGAATTTCTGAAACCGGTGAACACATGCTAATCAAAGAGTGAAAAAATGTTTGGACATTCGTAAGTAGGTTCTTGGAAGCAACATTAAGCAAAAGGCAAGAATTGGAGACAGGATAATCTGCATTCTCCATAATGGAGAGCCAGGGGCTATCTTGTTTTTTGCTATTTTACCTTAGAGAATATAGTAGGTCCTAAGAGAATGTAGTAGGTCCTATGAGGTACAATATGTTTATTATGTGATACAATGTGTTAGAGTTGAAGATGTGAGGAGTACTTGTGATTACGACTAGTGACCAATGATATGATGATGATGATGATAAGTTGTTAATGATATGATGATGATATTTATTATATCATTGGGTGAAAGAACCGCGGATTAGTTTCAAGTGGATGTACGTCCACTTGAAACTAGTCCACACGGTTCTTTCACCCCGTGATGTAATAACTCATTATGATGTAAAAATAATTTGTAAATTCCTGTTGTATGAAAACTTGTGTAAAGGTGTACGAATACAACATGAAATAAAAAAGAAATAAAATACGAAATAATAGTAGCAGCGCGGGCAGAGAGAAGCGCTACTACTAATTACTAGCAGCGCTCCTCCTGGAACTCGCTACTACTAAGTCGATTTAGCAGTAGCGTGGGTGGAGGCACGCTACTACTATACGTTAGCTGTAGCGCCTTATCAGTAGCGCACCACCCCGCGCTACTGATAGGTCTAAAACCCACGCTGCTGCTAGGCTTTTCCCTAGTAGTGCATATATATGCATCCAAATGATTGATAGATCACACGACAATATTCATACATAATTCACAAAAAGATTCAGATATACACATGTTCAGTATGTTTATGCATCCAAATGATTGAGATCACAGCCAATATGATCCATGGACGAACTTTAATTAGCTAGGGTACAGACTAGTAAATGGTGTTCAATCGGAGGTACGTCTTGCTAAAATTAGTTCTTGTACGAGTAAACTTTTGAGTACATAAGAGGCAGCACAGACAATCTGAACTTTGCTTCTAGGTTTATCCTCAAATAGTGGCCTCGTGCCAAGGGAGGTTTGAGCAACTTGGCCACGACTTTCATCCAACTAGTTTACTGGCTCATCTTGGTCCTGTATCTCGCCAAAATTCTACATTGCAGACGAGAAAGGAGGCGGTTCAGAAAATGAACCACCCAAATTTTTGTGCAATTCAACTGAAATGTAGCATCCTTGGCGTGCAGACTGATTAAGTGCCAGATGAATATACGCGTCAACCTACTTGTCTGGAATCTTTAGACTCCATGCCATATAGTTCGCTACCATATGTGCCGATAACCAAAAGGCACAAGTTGGGACCAAAGACTGGACTGCGTTTTTCTGGGCTATGCACCAAGCAATATTTTTGGCGTTCACTCTCCTAATACTTGGAGTTTGACAATTGGTTGACGCCGGTTGATACTCGAATGAATATAGGCACTTCTTGTCAACATCGTCCATGATAGCCCTTTCGTAAAAGGGTCTGCCAGATTCTTAGCCGTCTGGATATAATCCAATGCTATTACTTTGGAGTTTCTTGATTTTCTGACAGATTTCAATCTTCTTCTTATGTACTTTGTCGATTTCATGTTGTCCTTTGAACTCTTAGCCTTGGCAATCACTGTTTGATTGTCATAGTTCATAAGGACAGCCGACACTGGTTTATCAACCACCGGCAAATCCATCAAAAGCTCTCGAAGCCATTCTGCTTCAACGCATGATGTGTCTAATGATGTGTGTTCTGCTTCCATAGTCGATCTGGTTGTCTGAGTGAACTTTGGAGTACATAGCAGCAGCATAAGTACCTGTCCATCTGATCATTTTGTGCAGTTCTACTGAAATCACCCGATGTAATGATTTGCCTGCGAGTTCAGGCTCCAAATTACTCCTTTATTAAATCGGCAAACAGTAGCACAATACCAAATTACCAATACATATGACAGGGACAATAATCAGGATAAAGACCAGTACCAACCTCTGTGAGGTAGCATATCAATTACTATTTCCATTGACTGGAAGCCAAGATAAGCCAAGCGACTGACAACAAAGGAAGAAAGCAAGCGGAGATTAGCGACTGACAGGAAAGGACGGAAGCTGTCGAGGCAATGAAGCACCCAAAGTTTTTGTGCAGTTCCACCAAAATTGAGCATCCCTGTTGGCACATATATTGAGAGAGTGAGATTACTGTAATAGTGGGATTACTTGATGAAACATACACTAACAAATAGAAGCACCCTCATTATCTTAATGGGTAAAGTTAGCAACATAGTAGTCTTGCTTAAAAAGAGGTATTAGTTTATTTAATCAGTGCCAATTAGCTCAACTCAACACTCAAAGCATTGCCATTTATCATAGGTTGCAAAAATTTAACGTGCAAAGATAAAGGAGTTTCTCATGACAGTAGCACGATACAAATAGAGATGACAGCAAACTAATATGGATGAAGGCCTTAGGCCTGTACCAACCTGAGAAAAAAAGCTTATTCATGTAGTCCCATAAGAGATGATAAAGCACTCACTAGAATCACACAATAGTATATATTTTTGTGCACTTCAAATGTATGGTTGAAATCACTCTTGTTTACCAGTGCTGAGATTATATCGAAAGATTATCAAGAACTTCCATCAGAGTTAAAGAACTGGCTGGGATACAGTTCATTGTATTGTATTGTGTAGTTCCACTAAAATCGAAAAGTCCATTCTGCACCCGAGCTCATATGCTCCCGCATGAACAGTAAAATCGAAAAAAATTGAAAAAAATTCAAAATTTTTTAATTTTTTTTGAGAGAAACATTGACAAAAGTTCTAAGTGCCTGCAAAAATTCATCATGAAATCACATTCCTGTAAGGCGTGGCAAAAAAAAACAAATTCAATGCTTCAAAATGCATTTGAAGTAGCTTTTTCAGAGTACTATTTTTGTTTTTTTTGCCACGCCTTCTAGGAATGTGATTTCATGACGAATTTTTTCAGGCACTTAGAACTTTTGTCAATGTTTCTCTCAAAAACAATTGGAAATTTTTGAATTTTTTTTGATTTTTTTTCGATTTTACTGTTCATGCGGGAGCATATGAGCTCGGGTGCAGATTAGCCGCGTCCCACTAAAATGTATGATTGACAAAACATGATCTCTGTTTGCACAAGTAGGAACACGGTGAAACCTTCATTAGCTTAGTGAGAAAGGATAGGAAGACATTAGAATATTACTCAAACAGTAGCATTAAATTCATGATGGACAATACGCAAAACATTGCCTCATTGAACCAATGGCAATAAATTGACATGCAAAACAATAGCACTATTATGTCATGACACTAATAATATTCCCTCCCTGCTCCACCACAGGATTCACCTCCATAGACAAACATACACACGTACATGATTCAGCATAGGGTCCTACTAAAGATTTGTTTAACTCCAACAGGAAAATTAGGCAGTAATAAATTAGTGGTAGTTAAGTACTCCTAATTAATTAAGTGAGACAACAGAAGTGGAAGGGCTCCCTGGAGGATCGTCTCACATGTAAGGTAGTCGTTGCCGGAGCCCTTGAATGGCCTCGACTGAGGCCTCTGGCTTCAGCAAGATCGCCTTGGCACTGTTTATTCTTCTACTTCTTCTTCTTCTTCTTCTTCTTCCTCTTCATGCTCTGTTTCTCTTTCTCCTCACCAGTTGGTGAAACCAAGTACATGATTGGCCTTCTAATTCAGAATTGGTTTTGTCAGTGAGGGAGTACAAGTGTACTAGTAAAAACAGTATTATTTTCTCATGGCAGTCGGAAAATAGAGATGAACACATGCATTAAATATCATTCTTACCTAAAGGAAGGTTATGGCGCCAATATGGATGATGAGGATTGGAACACATATCTCCCTTTGTGCAGTTCCACCAAAATGAACCAACTGTTCCATTCTGACATTCCAGTTAAACAACACAAAAGTCACTTCTTTTAAGAAGAGTTTTGTGCAGTGCACCAAAAGGTCACAACAGCAACCAGGTGAATTGGATATCCTTGTTTGCACAAAAAGGCAGAGAGGAAACAATCAGGGTCTCAAACAATTACAGGCAAAAACATTTGGCTAAACTTGTCATGGCTTATAACAGTGCCATGGCTTCATTTTTACCAGTGACATTAGATTAAGAACAGCTGGGACAGTGGGTGCACCAGCAGTCCAGCACCATGTACGTAAACAGGGGCATAAAGTGGTGATTCATAGTTTGTTGCCTCGAGAAACAAAAATCCAAGAAACATATCTGGGTTGGTCCCATTTTTGTTCACTCTAGCCACCTACTCCTATGTGTGGATAGCAAATCTAGTCCTGGTCATACCACTGTGTACAGCGTTACCCCTATATTTCCCTTTTCGACCAAGAGACTGGTCGGATGACCAGTCTGTACTACTTTCACCCCCTTTCCTTCCTGTTTGTACCAACTACGATGTACATACTAAATTCCCCCACCCCCACTTTATTTCTTGTTTGAACCAAGTACAACATTCGACTCCATGAAGTAGCTTTACCTCTAACAATAGAAAAAAAATGTGACGTTGGACCATCCGATCGAGAGGGGCTGAGAGGTAGAAAATGATGCACATGCAGCGACATAGCGAGCTGGGGAAGTAGAGCTAAGGTGGTTTCGAACAAAGATATACCTGAAGGTCGTCGGGATGTGGATAGGTGGGCGGCGGGAGGCTGGATCCGCCCACAGGCAACGATGAAGGGATCGGAGGACCTCCCACGCCGGCGCTCGGCCAGAGATAATGGTGCGGCCGGCAGTGGGTCTCCTCCCTCGCTGTCGATGACGGCCTAAACACTGCCCCTCCTCCCCTTCACCGGCGAAGGGCGATACGTCTGGATCTGTAACCAGCGATGAGGATAGAAAGCCAGTGATTTATGAAGGGAGAAAGACAGTGTTACTACCCCTATCTTGTTTAGATCTGGAGAGGATGAGAGTGTGTGAATAGAGCAACCCTAGCAAGCAAGCGCGAGGCTCCGGCCAATATATACATTGTGGGGTAGTTTTCCTTTTTCACTCTATCAAAACAATCGTTTAAAATTGTGTACTACTACATGCCAGGTCGCGGGTTTTTTAGTTGTTTATTGTTTTTTGAGATAGCTACCCACTTGTTCCAAGTGGTGTTACGGTGTGCCAGGTCGCACTTTGTATCTTTCAAGTCTGGTACTACAAGTCCCTCCATTAAATGAACAACCACCCCCTCCTAAAAATAGTGAACAAGCCCACGGCTAAAATTAGCGGAAACGTGGGTTGCCCCAACATGCATTATTATTTATATTTACTACTCCCTCCATTCCTAAATATAAGTCTTTTTTATTAGCCACACCTAAGACAAAAAAAATTTATTAGCAGTGAACCCCACATGTCATAGACACAAAAATTGTGGCAAGATTCCCTTAGGCAAGCCAAAGTGTGTCTATAATTTGAGCAACTCAGGTTAGGCAAGTGTGGCAAGTGTGGGAAAAATAATGTGGCAACATAAGACAAACATAGTCACAATCCAAGCAGCCCCGTAATTTTTTGTGACATGCATGAAAATTTGGTTAGTTAAATTTATAGTCAAAATTTGGCAAGGTGCATCAAATCAACACATGCAAGTATCAAAAGGAAAATCACGGCATGCATGCATGTGTTGTACTCCCTCTGTTTCCAAATATAAGTCTTTTTAGAGATTGCAACAAGTGACTACATACTAAGAAGAATATGTCTACTCCTACATACAAAGTAGCCCATTTGAAATGTGTAAAAAGACTTATATCGAGTGCAGTGCTTTGATGTGTCGCGTCAACTCGTACAAGACTGAGAAATTTGATTACTATACAATGCCCTCTCCCTCGCGGACTAAACTCCAGTGCCTTAACTACACCGGCCTTTCACTACTAGGAAAAACCTTATACACAAAATCTTAGCAGCAGCGCGGCTCAAAAAGGAGCGCTGCTGGTAATTAGTAGTAGCGCGGGTGTGGGAAACTCGCTACTGACAAGTTTTTAGCAGTAGCGCGCTCGGTGTAAACCGCGCTGCTACAAATATCGACCGACAGTGTCCACCAAACTCCATTTAGCAGCAGCGCGGTACCGCGAGCCGCGCTACTGCTATGGATGTAGTAGTAGCGCACTTTTCCTGAGGTCACTGCTGCTAAATTTCAAATTGGCACACTTTTTGGTCCCGGTTAGCAGTAGCGCCGTTGCCGAAAGTGCGTTGCTGCTACTTCCTTAGCAGCAGCGCGTTTTAGGTCCCGCGCTACTGCTAATCGCACCAACCCACCACCTTTTCCCCACCCGTCCCTCCCCCTCCCCCTCCTCTCTTCCCTTTCCCCTACCTCCCACATGATCCCACTCTCACTCTTCTTCTTCCTCAATACTTCCCCCCCATTACTCTCCCTCTTCTATCTACCTTTCTCTCTCTTTATTACTCCTACCTACTACGCCACCTCCATTAATGCATCTCCTTTCTCTTTTTCCTTCCCCCTCCACTAGTTGAAGTTGTCTCCTCCCAAATTAGGTAGCTAGGTAGATGTAGCATTTAGTTAAGTGACCTATTTGCCCCCTAACTAGATCTATCTTTGTCAACAAGAGCTTTGTGCACTTTTGATCTCCCTACAACATCATCTCCACCATGTGCTCGATCTCGAGATAGAGGTGATTAAAATTTCATGCTTTTGCAAAATGGAAATATGTTTATGTGTGATATATGTTTATGGAAATTGTGTGTGTGGCATGAGTGGACGCCAAATTGTGCTTTTAAGTTTCCTATGTTTTGCCGAAATGTCGATTTATTTCCGTTTTGGTGAATTTCGGGCAAACTCTAGATCTATATATGTCCTATTTTTAAGGAAGGTCATGCCGAATTTTTGTATGACTTTGATGCATGCACGCATTTTTATAATCAATTTGTTTATTATTACCGTGCAGAGTTGACGATGGTCAGTGGAACGATGGTGGACAGGTGGTTGCGGTCGGCGGTGCAAGACATGAAGGAAAATAACCGGACAGAGGTTTTATGTCCGTGTCGAAAATGCAAAGGAATAGTTTGGCTCGACCCCCATGACGATGGTCGTGTCGAAGCGCAACTGCTCATGACTGGTTTCATGGATGACTATACTCGGTGGATAATTGAAGATGAGGATGACGATGTTGAGGATGCCGACGGGGCAGGCAATGATGACACGGGGCAAGATGAAGAGATGATCGATAATGGTGGCGGGGAAGAGGCCGGACATGGCGGCGGAGAAGGGGCCGGACATGGCAGAGGAGAAGGGGCCGGACATGGCGGCGGAGAGAACAACATGGACTCCACGCAGCAGAGTTCGTCGGTACTAAGGTCAATCGTGCGGGACCCTCATGTTCAAGCATTGCTTCTCAAGGAGACGAGTACTGAGAGAGCTGCTTCTAGAGAGGAGGCTAAGCTGGAGCAACTGGTGGTAGACTCGAACACTCCATTGTATGATGGTTGCAATCCTGAGGTGACCCGCTTGAGTTTCATGCTCCAACTCCTGAAGACGAAGGCTAAAAACAAATGGACCGACACTAGCCTCGATGAGCATCTCAAGTACCTAAAGGATGTTCTTCCCGCGGGTAATCTATGTCCTACTAGTGTTGATGAGGCCAAGAAGATCGCGTGCCCTCTTGATCTGCCACACGTTAGATACCATGCATGCATCAACGATTGCATAATTTACCAGAAGGAGCACGCGGAAAAAACAAGCTGTCCGGTGTGCAATGCTTCTCAATATAAGAAGGCCGGGAAGAAATGTCCCCAGAAAGTTGTATGGTACTTACCGATCACTCCCCGTCTCCAGAGGTATTTTGTAGATCCCAAGGAAGCAAAGCTAATGCGCTGGCACGCGGAGAGGAAGATGCCTGACGATGGAGATGATCCGAAGCTGAGACACATGAAGGATGGAAGCCAGTGGAGAGCGCTGAACACCTTCTATCAGTATTTTGAATGTGATGCAAGGAACATCATGCTCGGCGCGTGTATCGATGGCATGAATCCGTTTGGCAACCAGAACACCAACCATAGCACATGGCCCGTGTTTGTATGGATGTACAACCTCCCCCCTGGTTGTGCATGAAATCGAAGTACATTCACATGAGCATGCTTATTCAAGGGCCGAAACAACCAGGAAATAATATTAATTTGTATCTGGGGCTACTTCAAGAGGAGTTAGACACGTTATGGAAAACATCGGCCAAGACATGGGACGCCAGCAAAGGCGAGTATTTCAACATGAGAGCCACGTTGATCACGACAGTGCAGGACTATCTCGGTTATGGATATGTGGCAGGCTAGGTGTGCCATGTAAATTGCGGATGCACACGGTGCATGGATGATTCGACGTCTCAGCAGCTAACGTCAAGGAAAGATGGCGGGTCTGGGAAAATCGTGTACATGGGGCATCGAAGATGGCTTGAACAGGACGACCCGTGGAGAAACTATGGAGATCTATTCAATGGTCATGCTGAGCATCGAGGACCTCCACTTAAGCGGAGCGGTGCCGAAATCGATGAGCTGTTGAAAAACTGGAAGGAGTGCCCCGCGCCGGGAAAGATGATAAGAAAGGCGCCGGAGCCGCTGCTGAAGGTATGGAAGACGAGGTCTGTGTTCTGAGACATGGAGTACTGGCACAAACTCGGTACACCTCATTGCCTTGATCAAATGCATATCTGTAAGAATGTCCTTGAGAGCTTGCTCGCAACACTAATGAACATGCCGGATAAGACCAAGGATGGGCCGAAGGCAAGAAAAGACTTGCAAGCTTTGAAAATCAGGGAATATCTGTACATGCCGCCCCGTAAAATGTCAGACAACACAGAGACGGAGACAGAGGCACGAGAGAAGAAGGGCAAGAAAATAAAGAAAGAGGATTGTTGCCATCCTTCTTGCTTCACCTTAAGTCAGGATGTGATCCATCAATTCTTTAAGTGCCTTACCGGAGTCAAAGTTAGTTCCGGTTACTGTGGCAAGATAAGCAGATATCTAGACACGGACAAGAAAAAGTTCAGCGGGATGAAGTCCCATGACTGTCATGTGATGATGACGCGGATACTACCTGTTGCCCTTAGAGGGATAATGGACAAGCACGTCCGTGACACGCTTATTGGTCTCTACAACTTTTTCAACGTCATCTCTCGAAAGTCGATGTCACAGCCCCAGTTTAGCCTTTGCTTGTCCTTGCATGGTCACCATATCATCATGTTTAATTTTCTCAGAAACTTGAAATGGGGATTGTTGCAACCCTAGCATCAAATGAATTCAACTAGGTTCAATAAAAATATTTTCAATAATCCCAAATGCCCATTAGAAAAGTTCATGATTTTTGTTAAAGGTGAAAACCTCTGCCAAAAGTCATGCACATATTTCTAGGCCATTCTGGATTTTTGAACTAATTCATATTGTAGTTGCATTTGTGCATTTAAATGCTATAAAATATTTTAAATGCTCAAATAATCCTAAACTGAAATGTTCCATGTTGGATATTTTCCAAACAGTGGCCATGAGCAGTTTGGTGAATTTTGAGTGTGCCTAAGTATTTTTAATAAAGCCAAACGCAATTACAGAAAATAGAAAAGAGAAATAAAATTAGGAAAGGAATAGAGGCTCACCTGGCTCACCTGCAGCCCACCTGGCTGGCCCAGCTGGCCAGCCCAGCCCACTGGCCTCTCCCCCCTGTCGTCTTCCTCGCGACAGAAGGACGATGGGTGTGTGGCCGCCGTGCGCGCACACGCGCCCTGGCCACCTCCTGCTTGCCGCTTCCCCTCATCGCCCTAGACCTCCCTCACGACGCCACGCAGCCCCGACCGCTCCCTCACTCTCTCTCGTGCTTCTCCCCTCCTCTGTTTCTCTCGTGCATAGCCACCCGAATGCGCCGTCGCCGCCGCTTGCTGTTGCCACGGCCACCGGCCCTCCCTCGCCCATCCAACGTGCTCGAGAGCTCCGCCTCGACCCCCTCCTTCTTCCACCCCGAGCCACGCCACCGCGGGAGCCCCACATCACTGCTACGAGTTGTCTTCCCCGAGCACGACCGCCGGACACCATCGACGGATTCGTCGCCTTCCGGTCGTCCCCGAGCCAGCTGAGCTCCGCTTTGACCTCGCCGTGAGCTCCTCTAACAAACCCCTCTCTCCCTGTCGTCTATTTCCTCCTCTAGCCTCACTAACCACCGCGGCCGAAGCTCACCGCCGCCGTACCTCATCGCCGCCACGGCCACAGCTGCCGCCACCCACGCCCGAGCTTTGCCCCGTGCTTAGCACTCTCCTAGGAGCCGGGCGCGCCCACCGATTCGACCTGCTGTGCCCCCTAGCGCCAACCCCAACCTCGCCCGAACTCCGGCCACCGCCGCGAGCCTCGCCCCGGCGAGCTCGGGCCGTCTCAACCCGTCCCAACCGCACAGAAAGATGCAGGGCACTCCCAGCTTCACGCTGATGCCTCCGCCGTCCCTTTTGGTCGTCGGAACAGGAAACCCGAGGCTTGCCGCCGCGACCGGCCTCGCCGACGTCAAGTCGCCGGCAGGTTTGACCCTGCTGGCCAGGGGTTTGAACCCCCGCTGACCGAGTTGACCTGGGTGGGCCCTGTTTGACCCACTGGTCTATGACATGCGGGCCCTGCCCGGCTAATTAATCTAGTTTAGGTTTAAATTTAATTAGTTTAACCTAGGTTAGTCCTAATTAAACTAGGTTAGTTTAGTTAGACACTGACCAGTGGACCCCGCTGGTCAGGTTTGACCCGGACCAGCCCTGTTGACTTGCTTACGTCACCCTGATGTCATGCTGACGCAGTAATGCCCTTTTCTGGATTTATTCTTTTCAGGAAATTCCAGAAAATTGCCTAAACTTCTAAAAATCATAGAAATTCAACCATAACTCCAAATGAAATAAATTATATATGAAAAATGATCAGAAAAATCCAATCTATCCATCTGTACCATGTTTCATGCATGTTAGAACAACTTATGGCTTGCTGTTTTGGCCAAATCAGTATAAATGGCATTAAACCCTCACATATGGAGTTTGAATTTGAACCTAGGGTTCAAACCAACTCCATTTAACATGTTGCTAGTTGCATTAGCTCAAAACACAGCATATTGACATGTCATTATCATGCATCATAATTGTTGCATTGCATTGATTGTGTTCCTCTTTGTTTGCCGGTATTTGTCCCCTCTCGATAGACGTGGTTTCGACGATGGGTTCGATGACACCGATGAAGAGCTATAATATCTTTAGAAGTGCCAGGCAAGCAAAACCCCCTTGTTCATTCCGATACAATCCCACTCTCTCACTCCTGCTCTCTTTTACTGCATTAGGACAACAACGATTCATCTGTTACTTGTTGCGGTAGTTGAACTCCTTATCCTCTGCATGACCTGTCATTGCCACAGTAAATAGATGAAACCCACTAGCATGAGTAGGAGTTTTTTGAGCCCTGATGTGCCTACTCATTCATGCTTGTCTGTCATGCCTGCTATTGCATAGAGTTGCGTCAGGTCTGATTCATCGGGAATGAATCGGAGGTGTGTGAACATGTCCTACCTTGTGTGAGCTAAGTGTGTGAGTACGTTTTTGGTAAAGGTAGCGGTGAGAGGCCATGTAGGAGTACATGGTGGGTTGTCTCATTGCAGCCGTCCTCAGGAACTGAGTTCTGTGTATGTGATCCATGAACAGCTACTACCACTCATTGCGATCCTTAATTGGCCCTCTCGGCTTCTTAATCACCCTAGTACTCTGTCTAGGAGTTGCAAATAGTTCCTGGTGTTTGTAGGTTATGTGTTGGCGGCCGTGCGTAGTGCTGACCCTACTGGTGGGCTATTTTGCGGTAGATACACCGTGGCACGGTGCACTGGGCGCCCGTTTGGTGTCTCGGGAACCCTGTTCACATTGTTCGGGGCCGTATGTGGAAACCTCGGCCGGACTCCCTGCGGATGGAACCTGGATAGGCAATAAACCTGGACTAGAGACTTAAGTGTTTAGGTAGGCCATGGCCGACACCCTCGCCAGGCTTCCACTTGAAGGTTGCCGAGATAGATGACGTGTATATGGTGGTAAGTGGTGGGAGCGTGTGTGAAGAAGTACACCCCTGAAGGGTTATCATTATCTATTCGAATAGTCGGATTCCTCGGATATGGAAAACTTGGACCCCTTGCATAGTTCATAGACAAGTGAAAGTGGATACCCTAAAACCCGCAAGATAAGCGTGAGTGCTATGGATGGCCTTCTCGTAGGGAGACGGGAGCGGATCCATAGTGGTGTGTTGAATGGTGAATATGTGGACTCGTGTGCGCCACCTCAAAAGAGTTGCTTGCAGTCGTAGTTCAGGTTAGCCACTAAGTCAAAGCTGGCTTGGTGCAGTTAAACTCCACCACCCCCCCTTGTTGATACCGATGCATATGTAGCTAGTTCTGATGTAAGTCTTGCTGAGTACCTTTGTACTCACGTTTGCTTAATTTATGTTTTGCAGAGAGATTTCAGTCTCGCTAGTAGTTCCGCGTGGACTTCGACGTTAGCTTGATACCTCAGCTACGATCTTGTGCCCTCGGCAGGATCTGGTAGATAGTCAGGCTTCTTAGCCTTTTCCATTTGTAGATGTCTGTACTCAGACATGTTAAGCTTCCGCTTGTGCTTTGACTTGTATGCTCTGGATGTTGGGTCATAAGACCCATGTTTGTAATATCTCGCTCCTCGGAGCCTAATGAATAAATACTTGAGTTACGTTGTGATGCCATGTTGTATTTACACATATCGAGCATATTGTGTGTATGATTGAAATGCTTGGTATGTGTGGGATCCGACAATCTAGTTGTTTATCCTTGGCAGCCTCTCTTATGGGGAAATGTAGTCTAGTGCTTCCTTGAGCCACAGTAGTCCGCTACAGCCCGGTTCACCGGAGTCCTGTTAGCCCAGCACTACTGCTCAGGACACTTGACTGGCCGGCATGTGCTTCACTTCGTTCCTGTGTGTGTCCCTTCGGGGAAATGTCACGCGGTGACATCCGGAGTCCTGCCTAGCCTGCTACATCCCGGATTCCCGAAGTCCTGTTAGCCCAGTGCTACAGCCCGGATTCACACGCTGCTGACCGACATGGTCGATGTGATTCATGTATGCCTGTCCCCATAGGTTGGTGCCGTTTTGGGTTCACGACTAGCCATGTCGGCCTGGGTTCTCTGTCATATGGATGCTAGTGACACTATCATATACGTGAGCCAAAAGACGCAAACGGTCCCGGGCCGTGGTAAGGCGACACCCGTGGAATACCGTGCGTGAGGCCGCAAAGTGATATGAGGTGTTACCGGCTAGATCGATGTGACTTGGAATTGGGGTCCTGACAGCGTTGGTATCAGAGCCTGACTGCCTGTAGGATTACCAAGCCAAACTGGTCGAAGTTGAGTCTAGAAATGCTTTAGTTATCTAAGGGAATTGATCGTGGAAGGGAACGTAAGGCTCTTTTTACTCCTTTACCTCATGACCTTCTGATCTGAGTCAACCTCTTCTTATCTACGGGGATTAAGAACTAGGCCTTCTCATTTATCTATCAGGATGTCGTGTTACTAAACCGTAGTTGCCTAGGATTGTTGAGTTCTAGCCCAGTTCAGTTTGTACTACTTTTGTCATGTTGTTAGTTGAATCATACCCTTGATATAATGATGTTAAGTGGTTACGCCACTATTTTGCAGGATGTCTCAAATCTTTTTGAGCATTTACAGCCGTTATGTTGTCCGAGTCATTCCAGGTTTCTAAATAGTCTGATGCAGTTGCAAATCCCTTCTTTCCGTTCCCGATGTCCCTTTGGGCCAGTTCAACCACACTAATCGATGAGTTGAGGTACTCTATTGCCTCAACATATATGTTGGAGCTATTCTTATGGCCTAGGTGTTTTAGGGAGTCACCTAGTGATCTAGCCATGTTTTGTTTCCCAAGTGTGTGATTCTGGCCATTATTCTCGAAAGAATCCCGTGGTAGTAGTAGGTACTCTATTCATGGGTTCTTGAACCCGAGATTCACCCTACTTACCTCATGTTGATAGTGTTGCTAGTTCCCTTAAGATATTAGTAACCATGTGATAGTCCTCGAGGTCTGTGGTATATCGTTCTTCCAATACCATGAGCCAATATGGCAGAAGTTAATTGAACCAAAAGATCACAATTAGAGTACTCTTGAGGAGTTCTCCATTCATAATTGTGACTCTGCCAGTCCTAGCTCTCTGCATGGGTTATCCGGAAGAAATATGTTGAGCTTTATTCAACATACTAATCTGTGCATCCACAACTCAGAAAGATATATGTTCCTTGAGTTGATCCTCCTCAGCTGTACTCCGACCCTAGCCTATCAATTGATAGTCAGGAATAGCTGTGCATTCATGTTCATCGATGCCTATTATTATTGTGGTCCGTCAAGCCATTCTATTACAGAATGACTAGGAGAAACAAGCTCCAGTACCTCATCCATTTCTAGGATTTGGTCAAAGCAGTTGTATTCCGTAGATCAAGTGCCCAAACTAGCTTTTGTTCTGTTCTACCCTGGAGTATTACCCTCGTTATGTCAAGAATATCATAGGAATTGCACCAACTCTTATGAATTCTTGATGCAGTGATACCTCTCACCATCATCATTCATTCCTTGGTCCTCGTGTTGTTGTAACCGGAATGCCGACAAGTGAATTGTGATTTGTGAAATCTATACTCCAAGCAACTCGCTACTTGGTAGTAAATGGACAATATTCCTATGTTTAGCATGTTGGTTATTGAATCATCATCCTAGGATTGATTGTGCTACCTAGTCCAGTTTTGTTGGTGCACCCTTCGATCGATGAGTTAGGATTTTGTCAATCCCTCACTATTTTGATCATATCATCTTGCCCTGAAAAGCAAGGTTGTTCTCGAGCTTAGTAACATATCGGTGGTTCGTGATTTTCTGAATATCTTCTCGGAAGTATTACCAGGTTGTTCCCTGGCCGCTATGTTGAGCTCGTGATCAAGTTGGTTCCCTTGTAACCACCCCTTCTCCAAGAATTCTGTGTTGGACACCCTGAGCTAGTTGGCTAAGCTAAACAACAACTTGGAGAGTTGGAAGATAAAAGCTTTGCCTTACTTAGTTCATTCCAAAGGGATATCCTTGTGTTGTGTGTTAGTTGAAGAAAGATATCTTCATCGATTGGTCCCTGTGATCAATTGCCGGACCTATTGTCTTATCCAATTCTTGGTTTGAGTATGGGTTATCATCAAATCAAATCAGAACCAATGATGTTCGTAATGTTGTCTTACTCCTGGTTGTTTCCTCGAGCATACACCATTATATCCTTGGGTCTGACCAGTGCTATCATCTTGTTCACATAATTATGGAATTCCACTTATATGGAAACCTGGATAAATTGTTGTTGAGCCCATCGACAACATCCTTATCTTCTCCATGATTTTGTTGGACATTAAGCTAGTGTTGGAAACTTTGTAAACAATGCCTTCGAGACCCGTCCCTGAGGTATATGTTTGGATGAGAGAAGTGACTTCCTCTAATTCACATGTATCTGATGTAAGTTGCGGCCGTGAATTTGAGAAAGGTTTGTTTTGTTTCCCTTGGAATCAGCCCAAATTAGTCACGCATATGTGCGAAGTACTCTATGGTTTGATAGGTTGGCCGCCTCCATTCTGTATGTGTTCCTAGCACACCAAGCCACTGATTGATTTGTTCAAGGAAGAGAAGTCTATGCTTGGGATCTAATCCATGGACTGGCGTACTGACTTTGTTATCCTCAATGATGGTTCCCAACCTGAACTTGGTAGTATTTTATTATAAGACTACCACGTGGTCACGCTTGTCTCAGACAACGTGTTCACATGCTTGTAGCAGAACTCGCTCATGTTTTGGAGCTTGCTACCAAGTTCATCTCCCGAGAATCTCGCAACACCATCTCGTTGGGTTGTGTTGCAAACTTTCCTTTTCTGGACATGCTATCTAGAATACCCTGTTACCAACCAGATCTGAATCTCAGGCAGGTATGATGGTTGGAAAATTCCCAGCATTTGCATTTTGTTCCCAGCTTGCACCGTCATTGTGCCATTCTACTTTGGGTCCCTCCATATCCGGTGATAAGCAAAAATCATCCATTGCGTTGTCTTCAACAAGGTAGTCCACATCGTCCATCCTAGTCCGAGTATGCCATTTCTTCGAGCTCTTTCGAAGGATCGTTGTGATTGCCTTAGGCTGGTATAAAGAATTTCAATGATCTTTGTATCAAAAGTAATTCTTTCTGCCACTTAAGGGAATAGTTCTTCGAGTCACCTTCCCTGAGGTGCCCCGTTACGGGATCATGGCAATTATTTCCTCGCCACCTTGACAACATCCACCATCTTTCTAAGGGTGGAATTGTTGCCCACCAAATCAAACCCCATCACTTGTTCTTCCATCCCTCTCGATGTGTTTCGTGTCTCAGCTCGAGAGATGTTTCAATGTCTCACTCGATGAGTGATCCTGAGTTGTTCAATCTTCGAGAAGATCGATCCTTCTGGAGTTTTCCCTTTCCTCTCATTGTCATGTTAGTTGGAGTTCTTAGAGCAAGACATCGAGGCAAAGATGGTGATCGTATCAACGTTCATTTGAAGTGCAACATGGATCGTGAAGATTGCGTTAGTTGCGTTCCCCCTTCATCTTACCCTACGCTTGAATCTCAGGACGAGATTCTTGTTTAGTGGGGGTGAGCTGTCATAGCCCCAGTTTAGCCTTTGCTTGTCCTTGCATGGTCACCATATCATCATGTTTAATTTTCTCAAAAACTTGAAATGGGGATTGTTGCAACCCTAGCATCAAATGAATTCAACTAGGTTCAATAAAAATATTTTCAATAATCCCAAATGCCCATTAGAAAAGTTCATGATTTTTGTTAAAGGTGAAAACCTCTGCCAAAAGTCATGCACATATTTCTAGGCCATTCTGGATTTTTGAACTAATTCATATTGTAGTTGCATTTGTGCATTTAAATACTATAAAATATTTTAAATGCTCAAATAATCCTAAATTGAAATGCTCCATGTTGGATATTTTCCAAACAGTGGCCATGAGCAGTTTGGTGAATTTTGAGTGTGCCTAAGTATTTTTAATAAAGCCAAACGCAATTATAGAAAATAGAAAAGAGAAATAAAATTAGGAAAAGAACAGAGGCTCACCTGGCTCACCTGCAGCCCACCTGGCTGGCCCAGCTGGCCAGCCCAACCCACTGGCCTCTCCCCCCTATCGTCTTCCTCGCGACAGAAGGACGATGGGCGTGTGGCCGCCATGCGCGCACACGCGCCCCGGCCACCTCCTGCTTGCCGCTTCCCCTCGTCGCCCTAGACCTCCCTCACGACGCCACGCAGCCCCGACCGCTCCCTCACTCTCTCTCGTGCTTCTCCCCTCCTCTGTTTCTCTCGCGCATAGCCACCCGAACGCGCCGTCGCCGCCGCTTGCTGTTGCCACGACCACTGGCCCTCCCTCGCCCATCCAATGTGCTCGAGAGCTCCGCCTCGACCCCTCCTTCTTCCACCCCGAGCCACGCCACCGCGGGAGCCCCACATCGCCGCTATGAGTCGTCTTCCGCGAGCACGGCCGCCGGACTCCATCGACGGATTCGTCGCCTTCCGGTCGTCCCTGAGCCAGCTGAGCTCCGCTTCGACCTCGCCGTGAGCTCCTCTACCAAACCCCTCTCTCCCCGCCGTCTATTTCCTCCTCTAGCCTCACTAACCACCGCGACCGAAGCTCGCCGCCGCTGTACCTCATCGCCGCCACGGCCACAGCTGCCGCCACCCATGCCCGAGCTTTGCCCCGTGCTCAGCACTCTTCTAGGAGCCGGGCGCGCCCACCCGTTTGACCTGCTGTGCCCCTAGCGCCAACCCCGACCTCGCCCGAACTCCGACCACCGCCGCCAGCCTCGCCCTGGCGAGCTTGGGCCGTCTCAACCCGTCCCAACCGCACAGAAAGATGCGGGGCACTCCCAGCTTCACGCTGATGCCTCCGCTGTCCCTTTTGGTCGTCGGAACAGGAAACCCGAGGCTCGCCGCCGCGACCGGCCTCGCCGGCGTCAAGTCGCCGGCAGGTTTGACCCTGCTGGCCAGGGGTTTGAACCCCCGCTGACCGAGTTGACCTGGGTGGGCCCTGTTTGACCCACTGGTCTATGACATGCGGGCCCCGCCCAGCTAATTAATCTAGTTTAGGTTCAAATTTAATTAGTTTAACCTAGGTTAGTGCTAATTAAACTAGGTTAGTTTAGTTAGACACTGACCAGTGGACCCTACTGGTCAGGTTTGACCCGGACCAGCCCTGTTGACTTGCTTACATCACCCTGGCGTCATGCTGATGCATTAATGCCCTTTTCTGGATTTATTCTTTTCAGGAAATTCCAGAAAATTGCCTAAACTTCTAAAAATCATAGAAATTCAATCGTAACTCCAAATGAAATAAATTATATATGAAAAATGATCAGAAAAATCCAATCTATCCATCTATACCATTTTCATGCATGTTAGAGCAACTTATGGCTGCTGTTAGGCCAAATCATATAAATGGCATTTAAACCCTCACATATGGAGTTTGAATTTGAATCTAGGGTTCAAACCAACTCCATTTAACATGTTGCTAGTTGCATTGGCTCAAAACACAGCATATTGACATGTCATTATCATGCATCATAAATTTTGCATTGCATTGATTGTGTTCCTCTTTGTTTGCCGGTATTTGTCCCCTCTCGATAGACATGGTTTCGACGATGGGTTCGATGACACCGATGAAGAGCTATAATATCTTCAGAAGTGCCAGGAAAGCAAAACCCCCTTGTTCATTCCGATACAATCCCACTCTCTCTCTCCTGCTCTCTTTTACTGCATTAGGACAACAACGATTCATCTGTTACTTGTTGCGGTAGTTGAACCCCTTATCCTCTGCATGACCTGTCATTGCCACAGTAAATAAATGAAACCCACTAGCATGAGTAGGAGTTGTTTGAGCCCTGATGTGCCTACGCATTCATGCTTGTCTGTCATGCCTGCTATCGCATAGAGTTGCGTCAATTCTGATTCATCGGGAATGAATCGGAGGTGTGTGAACATGTCCTACCTTGTGTGAGCTAAGTGTGTGAATACGTTTTTGGTAAAGGTAGCAGTGAGAGGCCATGTAGGAGTACATGGTGGGTTGTCTCATTGCAACCGTCCTTAGGAACTGAGTTCTGTGTCTGTGATCCATGAACAGCTACTACCACTCATTGGGATCCTTAATTGACCCTCTCGGCTTCTTAATCACCCTAGTACTCTGTCCAGGAGTTGCAAATAGTTTCTGGTGTTTGTAGGTTATGTGTTGGCGGCCGTGCGTAGCGCTGACCCTAGGGGTGGGCTATGTTGCGGTAGATACACCGTGGCACGGTGTACCGGGCGCCCGTTTGGTGTCTCGGGAACCCTGTTCACATCGTTCGGGGCCGTATGTGGAAACCTCGGCCGGACTCCCTGCGGATGGAACCTGGATAGGCGATAAACCTGGACTAGAGACTTAAGTGTTTAGGTAGGCCGTGGCCGACACCCTCGCCAGGCTTCCGCTTGAAGGTTGCCGAGATACATGACGTGTATATGGTGGTAAGTGGTGGGAGCGTGTGTGAAGAAGTACACCCCTGCAGGGTTATCATTATCTATTCGAATAGCCGGATTCCTCGGATATGGAAACTTGGACCCCTTGCATAGTTCATAGACAAGTGAAAGTGGATACCCTAAAACCCGCAAGATAAGCGTGAGTGCTATGGATGGCCTTCTCGTAGGGAGGCGGGAGCGGATCCATAGTGGTGTATTGAATGGTGAATATGTGGACTCGTGTGCGCCACCTCAAAAGAGTTGCTTGCAGTCGTAGTTCAGGTTAGCCACTAAGTCAAAGCTGGCTTGGTGCAGTTAAACTCCACCACCCCCCCTTGTTGATACCGATGCATATGTAGCTAGTTCTGATGTAAGTCTTGCTGAGTACCTTTGTACTCACGTTTGCTTAATTTATGTTTTGCAGAGAGATTTCAGTCTCGCTAGTAGTTCCGCGTGGACTTCGACGTTAGCTTGATACCTCAGCTATGATCTTGTGCCCTCGGCAGGATCTGGTAGATAGTCAGGCTTCTTAGCCTTTTCCATTTGTAGATGTCTGTACTCAGACATGTTAAGCTTCCGCTTGTGCTTTGACTTGTATGCTATGGATGTTGGGTCATAAGACCCATGTTTGTAATATCTCGCTCCTCGGAGCCTAATGAATAAATACTTTGAGTCGTAGAGTTATGTTGTGATGCCATGTTATATTTACACATATCGAGCATATTGTGTGTATGATTGAAATGCTTGGTATGTGTGGGATCCGACAATCTAGTTGTTTATCCTTGGCAGCCTCTCTTATGGGGAAATGTAGTCTAGTGCTTCCTTGAGCCACAGTAGTCCGCTACAGCCTGGTTCACCGGAGTCCTGTTAGCCCAGCACTACTGCTCAGGAAATGTCACGTGGCATGTGTTTCACTTCGTTCCTGTGTGTGTCCCTTCGAGGAAATGTCACGCAGTGACATCCGGAGTCCTGCCTAGCCTGCTACAGCCCGGGTTCCCGGAGTCCTGTTAGCCCAGTGCTACAGCCCGGATTCACATGCTGCAGACCGACATGCTCGATGTGATTCATGTATGCCTGTCCCCATAGGTTTGTGCCGTTTTGGGTTGACGACTAGCCATGTCGGCCCGGGTTCTCTGTCATATGGATGCTAGCGACACTATCATATACGTGAGCCAAAAGACGCAAGCGGTCCCGGGCCATGGTAAGGCGACACCCGTGGAATACCGTGCGTGAGGCCGCAAAGTGATATGAGGTGTTACCGGCTAGATCGATGTGACTTGGAATCGGGGTCCTGACAGTCGATCGGTGTGAAGCAGCTCCGAAGGCTACAGGAAGAGATCGTTGTGATACGAATGAGCTTGAGATGTACTTCCCGCCCGCGTTCTTTGACGTGATGGTGCATCTGTGTGTCCATATTGTGGATGACATAATAGACCTGGGGCCATCATTCCTGCACAACATGATGTTGTTTGAGAGGATGAATGGGATCATCAAAGGATTCGTTCGTAACATGTCCCGTCCGGATGGAAGCATCATCTAGGGCTATTTGACACAAGAGTGCATCTCGTTCTGTGAGAATTTTCTATATGGCACAGACCAGTCGCCTGGTGTTAGTGTTGGTTTGCCCGTTAACAAGCATGATGGGAGGCTCGAAGGAGAAGGTCACTGCAACGGTCACAGTGAACTACACGTGGCATACTCAGGTCGATGCAACGACTTTGACAGAGCAAACTTGGTAGTGCTACAACATCTAGACGAGGTAGATCCTTTTGTGGCACTGCACAAAGAAATTATCGCAAAGAAGTATCGTGACCGGGGGGTATGCAAGACGGACGCCGAAGTTACTAGAGAGCACAACTCCACTTTCCTGCATTGGTTCAAAGAGCATATTATTGCTAATACCCCGGAGGAGGGCTCTAAGGACGGATTGCTCATATACGCCTTAGCACATGCCCCCTTGCCCAACCTCGTAACCTATCAGGCATATGATATCAACGGATACACGTTCTACAAGGAGGCCAAAAATATGGACAGTGATGATCAGAACTCAGGGGTGACGATGGAATGCATGACCGGCAGCGACAACGGCGCAATTGAACGATTTTATGGAAGGGTCGAGGAGATCCGGGAGCTTGACTACTCTGGACTGCACAACACGACGATGTTCCGTGTCATATGGGCTAAGAATGTCGAAAGAGAAAACCGGATTTTCACTGCCATGATTGTACCCGACGCCAAGAGCGCTACCGTGAACGCTATCACAAAAAACGAGCCATGGGTACACGCTAAGCACGTGACACAATGCTTCTTCATAACCGACCCATGCAATCCCAGTCGTGTTGTCGTGAGGGGAGGCAAAAGGAACATCATTGGAATGGATGGAGTCGCCAACGAGGAAGACTATGATCTGTACGGCAACCCAATGAGGGAAGATGACGATGATGATGAAGTATACGTCAAAAGAAGAATCAATACTACATTACCTAAGAAAAATCGTACTCCATGGAAAAGGCAAAGTCACAATGAGGGGCTCAATTATTCGTCGGCGAACAAGAAGAGAAAGAAGCTGACTCAAAAACGAAAATGTCAGCGCTGAGGAACCGTATGTTCCTATTTTGTATACACACTTAGCCATTATTATGCATGGGTCCAATGATGTAATATATATGTTCCTATTTTGCGTACATATTTAAACCGTCAAATGATGCAATATATATCGCCTTCCCTTCGTTCACTGCTCTCAGGAAATAAAAGTGGGAGAAAATAAAGGAAAATAAAAAGGAAAACTGGCAGTAGCGAAGGTACTAGCAGCGCGTTTGGTCTAAACCGCTACAGCTACTGAAGCTAGTAGCAGCGTGTTTTGTCAAAACCGCTACAGCTACTGAAGGTAGTAGCAGCCCGTTTTGTCTAAACGCGCTACTGCTACGTCCACTTAACCCAAAATTCTCACTCTCCCTGCTTCATCCCGCCTCTCCCCCCCCCAAATCCCCACTCTCTCTTCCCCCGTCGCACCGCCTCCCCCGACCCTGGCGCTCGCCCCCGACCCGGCCCTCGCCCCGACCCCGGCGCCGGTGCTCGCCCCCGACCCCGGCGCTCGCCCCCGACCCCGACGCGCTCGCCCCTGACCCCGGCGCGCTCGCCCCGACCCCGGCGTCGGCGCCTCCCTCCTTTGCTTCCTCCCCTCCCAACCTCGGCACCCTGTGTAAACCCCCGCCCCCGCCCTCTCTCTGCTAGCTAGGGTTCTTCGGTTAATTTACTTAGGTTTTAGATAGGGCAGTATGTTAATTAGGTTATCTATTTAGTTATGATTTTAGCTAGGTTTCAAAATTAGCTGAATTTATATGCAAATTTGAACTGGACATGAGATATGTGGATATGTCATGTTTTGGACATGTCATGTTTGGAATTTGAACATGTCATATGGACATGTGATGTTTTGGTTCAATTTTGGTAAATGATCCGAGTGGCCTATATGTTATGCCGGAATGTTGATTCATTTCTGTTCGGGTGAATTTCAGGCGCTCGATATGTCCATTTTTTAGCAAAGGTCATGCGGAAATTTCCCGTGAATAAAGGCATGATTTGTGCTACATAGTTGGTATATCGAGTGCTGGCACATAGATTTCTTTTTTATGTCATTTCTCATTTATTCATACTCTTAGAAATAAATGAGGACACTTAATCATAGGAAACATGTCGAACAACGAAGAAACTGGGCCTTCTGACCAAGATGCAGACGAGATGGATTATGAGGGTGAACAAGAGTACCTCGACTATTTGACTGCTAAGGAAGATTTGCAGGTCGGCCTCGATGATGGTACTGACGCCGACATCGACACGGACAATGCCAACTGGGATGATAACATAGAACAACCGTGGGATGATCGGAAGATGAAAAAGATTAACAATCACGCCATGGGCATGTTCAACAATGATTTGGCCTCCTGGAACGGGAGGGTGAAACGAGCTATTGAGGCTGAGGAACCCCTGTCCAAGATTCTGGAGGAAAATCTGACACTTACGGAAGAGGAGTTCGAAAAGTTCAAGGACACGGAGAAAATTCGACACTTACCGAGGCAGCCAAGGCTAAGGCTGCAAAATTCAAGAGCCTTCAGCAAAGGAACACGGGGAAGCATCGCCTCGGAAGCCGTGGCTACCTCGGTAAAAGGCCCATATGGGATAAGGAGGATGCGGAACGTGAAGCCGCGGGTCTCCCAGACCCCTTCGCGAAGTTCACCAACCCCTTGGAGCGTGACTTCATCAGGGCCCGCTACAAGTGGGACAAGGAGAAAAAGGTCTTTTACACAGACCAGATCACGAGGAAATTGATTAGACTACTGGAGAAGCAACACCAGCTTGCAATCGAAATCCCTACTTCTCTGAGGAGGCCCAAGTGGGACACCCCTCTCAACCGGGCCTTGAACGAACTTAAGGGACTCCATTTGGGCCAGCGGCCGCAATATGGTCGTGTGCAGGCGCTGGAGACGGCGCCACGTGGATGGTGTTCTACAACGAGGGCCCGGAGGCCAAGAAGCAAAAAAAGAAGTTTAGTCAGTCGGACATCGACGCGTAGGTGAAGCTTGCGGTCGAGAAAAAAGCAACTGAGGACGCGAAAAAAGCAGCCGAGGACAAATATGAGTTGCTACAGTAGGCAGTCAATGCAGCTGTAACTGCCTGCAGAAATGATTTTGCTACTAACTTGGTTCCAGTTATCATCAACTGGACAAAGGAAAATCCAGACAAGACGGTACATCATTTCCCGTTGCCCAGTTTCATCGGTAGCAACTCCATGAACAACAACACCATCGCACCATCACTTGCTCATGCAACCGGGCCTCCTCTCGCGTCCGCTCCCGCTCATAGCAGCCCGTCCTCAGTCTCTGGCGCACTAGGTGGGCCTCCGTCTTTGGCTGATCTCAACGCCATCATGGTAATTACATGTCGCACCAACATATATATATATATAATATTCCATTTTTGTTGCCTTTCGGATGTTTTACGCCACAGACATATGTGTTTTCAGGCGAAAGAAACCCCGTGCACCATACTCTACTTGATCAAAGGCCAGAAGGTGGACGTGGTAAAGGGGATGATAATGGACCCCTTGCAACCCACGTTCCACAACCAGCCGATCCCCGCTGGGCACTTCACGGTTAGCTTGTCCAGTGTGAAATCGGGGCACGAGGATTTGCCGCCTCCAGTACAGCATGTGGGAGCGGACGACGAGACCCCACTGCGGATTGGAAGCTGCAAGGGTTGGGTGCTGCTATGGCCAAAGAATCTCATTCGTCTGGAGCCAGCCCAGAGCACACCAATAACCACACATCAACAAGCATGTGCGGAGACCACCACCCCACCTACGCAATTACCAGCTCCTGTAGTGCCGGGTGAGAGCGGCAGACGACATGATGAAGGGGGTGCAATAGTACTGGCTGATGTAATTTGTCCTGTAGAACAGAGAATGGATGATGAGTCGGAGGTCAACCCTAGATATGATGAGTCAACCATATGACCAATCGGGCTATCAGCTTGCTAATGAGGATATGGATGATATGCCCGGGCAGGAAGGTCATAGCAGGGATTGCAAAAAGTCTCTCTTCATGAAATCCTCACAGGACACGCCTGAAGATGCCGCCTCAACACAGGCTCAACTAGTCGGGCGCGAGGGTCGTACAGTACTTAGCTCGGGAACACTGGGGCAGGGGTTAAGGAAGGGTCTGCAAGGTGTGCCCAAGAAAAAGGACAGGAAGAGATCGGGGAAGATAGCTGCCTCCAAACAAGCCAGAGCACATAGCAGCCAGACGATGCATTCTGAAGAGCGTGTACCCGTGAAAGGTGCGGCCATGTTCCATCTCACGGGCGAGCCCATGCTACCGCCGAAACCGCTGGAGGCACTATCAGGGGATCTCAGGAGACTGCACGACCATGTGCTGTCGACTGAGAAAAGCCTACTAGCCTCAAAGGATCTAGGATATCCGACATACGCGACTCGTGTGCCTGAGGGGAAGTGCTACGTCGAGGCACGGCCCGCGGAGGTGTTCTTCCTGCTGTTTGACCATATCTTTGAGATGTTTCTGACAAGGCGGCTCGATTTTACAATCGTCCGCCTCTTTGTGCTACATATGAGCTCCTTCATGAAGTGTGAAGAAGTCTCGCAAATCTGTGTGGCGGATCCGTACTACATGCACGAGTCTTTCTTGAGTCTCGGCGACTTCGAGCGTGAAACTGCTAGGGAGTACCTCCAAAACTTCATGGTACAAAATAAGGACTGGGAAATTGTCCTCGTGCCTTATCATCCAAAGTAAGTCAGTTCTGGACAACCCTTTCGTACATTTCAATCATTCCTTCTCTCTCTATGGGGAATAATATGAGGTGTCTTTTCCCCACAACAACGGGCGCGCCATCCTTATCGTTATTTACCCGCAAATCTCCCACGCCATGTATTTTGACCCTTCCATATACTACGAGAAAAAGACTACACCCAGATAGTGAATATTCTAGATGATGCTCTCCAAGGCTTCAGCATTAGAGGTGGCCACATGCAGATCAGGAAACAAAGGAACAAGAAGATGGGTTTCGCTCATAAAACTAACTTCTCCTGCATCCATGTCCCAAAACCAAGCAAGAAGGATGGATTCTACATCGTCCATCTCATGATTTAGTTCAACACGGATAACCAAAAACTTCACATGAGAAGCAGAAATGATGATCACATCCAGAAGTGGCTAAAATCTCATGGAGAAGCGGATTATAAACTTAGAGATGACTTCTTTTGCATCCAAAGGGACATTGCGACGATCATCATGAAAGAAGTCATCGATGAGAAGGGGATGTTCCACCACGGCCCTATATCGCGAGCTGACATCCGAACTCGCATAGGCATGCAACGTCCAGACCTCACGTCGTTCAAGAAGCTAGGGTCCATCCTCGATGCTATGGAAGGATAGAACTTCTAGTGATTTATGATGCCGATGATGATGATATGTGTCGGTTGAACTTGTATACTTTTTGTAGCGATGAAACTTTGTGATGTCCACGGTCCCTGCCGAACTTGCGTAACGCTACTTTGTTAGTTTGCATACGATGACTTGCGTACCTCTAGTTAATTAGTTTGCGTACTGTATGTTGCATATAGTTGCTAATCCTTTCTTTTTTGATGTTGCTCTAGTATATTTGTTTTGCATATATATGATTGTACATCCTCTTCATGAACATGCATCTCTAACAGGTACCTAGTTCCTTGAAGGCGAGATGGAAGTGCTATGTCGTGTACAAAGGGAAGGTTCCGGGGGTGTACAACGAGTGGCATGAGTGTCAGGCGCAAGTGAATGGGTTCTCAGGCGCCAGCCATAAAGGCTTCAAAAGCAGACAAGAATGAGAAGCTAGTTACTTGAGGTTCACGCTAGCGTGAGAGAGGACTCGTAACCGCCACCTCATGTACTGCATAGTTCCGCTCTCACTCATAGTGATAGCTCTTCTCTCGTATACCATTGTTTAGATGGATGACGTTGTAGTTGCAAGTATTCAAGACTTGCATGTATCACTATTTTCGAGATGATGACAAGATACCACTTTGTGTTGGATGATGATTATGATGAGACTATTTGTATGTATATGCTATGATTACATTTGTGGTCTCACAGGCATTTGTATGTGTATCATGATGACATTTGTATGTGCTAAAGATTCTTCTATAAAGCCTGTTCAAATATAAAACAAATATGCCGAGAAAAACAAAAAACTACTAAAATTAGCAGTAGCGAGTGGATAAAAGTTAGCAGCAGCGCCACGATAGCAGTAGCGCGTCCAGGCAAAGCGCGCTAGAGCTACTAGCAGTAGCGAGCTTCCACTAAGCGCGCTGCTGCTACCCTTGTGCAGCAGTAGCGCTGGTGAGCACGCGCTACTACTACATGTTAGCTGTAGCGCCTTATTAGTAGCGCATGTCCCCGTGCTACTGATACACCTAAAACCCGCGCTGCTGCTAGCCTTTTCCTTAGCAGTGTTTGGCTACATGACAGGAGGGCCAACCACCGGTTGGGCCCACCTGTCATAGTCGCAATGGCGGGAGCAGTAAGCAGAAGCTTTCGCTACACACTACCCCTCCCGCACGAGGTGGACGGACATGAAGCAGTGGATTCAATACTGTAGAAGTAGGAGTAACATCATTGTTCGTCTTCTCGAAGAGGCGAAGAGCCAAGCGCAACCCGAACGTGGCAGTTGCAAACGCTCGCGTGGTGCGGTTCCTTGGAGTACTAGCCAGGCTCTTGCATGAGACAAAATTGCTATTGTTTAACAATTAAACTCCATTATCCATTGGTTGATACTCATTCTGCATAGGTCCACGCGCTTAGCACCGTTTCCTCCTGGGGTCACTAATGTTTATTTGCTAATTAATAGCATTGCATGCAATGAACTAGCCATTGCAAGTCATTAAAAGCATGCACACCTCTCATCTCTTATTGATTGATATGTCAAGAAACAAGAAACAAGATAGAAGTTAATGCACCACGCCTAAGTGTTTTGGGACTATTTGGTTTTCATAAGATGACTTACACACCTAGACAGAGGGAGTAGTATAGCCCTGCAAGCCGGAAAGGAGTATTTACCTTTCTAGAGATTTCAACAAGTGACTAGACTACACCATGTGCAGTACTCCCTCCCTTCCGGTTTATAGGGCTCAAATCTCAAATCTCATGAACCAAGGCATTTTGCGATTGGAGGAATGTATCTCGTACTTTACAAAACTACCCTAATTAAACTCATGCATTAATTACATAGTTCTCTCGTTTTCCTCTCCGCCTTGGTCGCAGTGCACAATATTGAGCACTCCTATATGACTAGCCGCTCTATCTACATGCGGGACATTTCAAAGCATGCGGGCCCGCGTGCCAGCCACCAAATCACAGCGAGGTGCTACAGTCGAGAGTCACCTGTCACCCCGGTGCGGCCGTCATGACCCGTCATATCACAAAACCCACACCTTTACCAGCAGTGGCAAGGTGCCCTTCAAGTTGGATTGGACGAAGCAACCATCATTTCACTGGAACGCTCGTTCAAGCCCTTTCTTCCATTTCTTGAAGAAAACCTCACTCCAGGCTAGTCACTTCTGCCATTTTTCTTCTGTACAGACGAAGGAAAGGTGGGCGAATCAGTTATGCTGCTATATTTTCATTCCAAGAATCTTGTTTTTGCGAAGCACCGACCGATTCTCATATCCTATTCTTTTCCCGTTTTCATTGCGATTGTGGTTTCCTTTCGATTGCTTTTTGTCTGTCAGTTCATTGATGGATCCTGGAGCACTAGGCAAAGAGTTGCCGGCGGACAACCCACTGGAGACAGCAATCTCCAGGAAGCGAGCACCGACCAACGAGTTGACCATGTTGGCGGGCCAACCCATGGAGACGAAGAACTCCAACAAACAAGCACTGGCCAAAGAGTTGAGGACGTTGGCGGACGAACTCCTCAAATAAAGTTGGAAGAACAGCAAGGGCCCCACCGTGCCTACCCCAGGAACTCTGATTGCCACCTATGTGAGGCTCAAGACTAAGTTTGAGGAGATAGTCGCTGTTGAGAAGCAGTATTCCCCTGGCATGGTGATGGCCCCCATCGAGGACGAGGAGATGGCCCCCACAGGGATGAGATCCCCCGGTGAGCTGCACAAGGTAAAAAATAATGGCTTACTACCATAGTTGTGGTTTTTGATTATTTGCAATGTGCTTCCTAATATGTTAGGGTTGTGCAGGTGCCGGTGGACGTCCTTGATGATTCCAATGTCGTGGCCCGTCCTGTTGGCATTGCCCCGGAGATCGATTCCGATGCCGATGTCCATCATGTGGACATCGCCCCAGAGATCGATTCCGATGTCGCGGTCAGTCCTGTGAACATCGCCCTAGAAATCAATTCCCATGCCGCTGTCCGTGCTGTGGTCATTGCCCGAGAGATCGATGACAAGAAATAGTTGGTCGTGCTAATCCTTCAGGGTAGTTTGCATTGCCCTGTGTTTAATTACCAGAACGATGCGTGTTATCAAGCCATCTTAGGGCTAGTGCACTGTCTTGTGTGGGCGGATCTTGCTACTTTTGTTCGATAGTGAATCATGCGAACCCTCTTCGAGTTATGGAAACAGATGTATCCTCACCAGCTTTTGATATAATATATGGCATGCTTAGATATAAGTTTGAACTTTTTATCATATCAGTAGGGCTTGTTGGATGATTCTTGGTGTTAGTAGGCTAGCTACTGTGCGAGCTATAATACTTGCAAAACACTCGCCGAAGAGAAACGTTGGGGCTGATGAGCTCGTGGTACGCTTATACTTATCCCTCGTCGATCGACCAATAACCCTAGCTCCTAAAATTGTAGGCTTAGCGATCGATCAGACAATAGTCGACATACATTCAGGCCTCATTTGGTTCATAGGGTAGGAAAATCATAGCAAAAGTACAGAGAACGTGCAACACAAAATCATAGCAGTGCAGAGACGTACTCCCTCCGTTCCAAAATAGATGACCTAGGCGGGCTAGTTTGGCCTAGTGGGTTTCAGTGATATGACGTGGTACAGTGCCGTCCAGTCTTCGCGTGTGGTAGCAGTATTGCGGGTACAGTAAGTTTTCTTTAAGAAGCGGAATTCAACGAAGTCATGATGGTTCCTTCGTCCGAACAACTTACAGTGGGAAAGGCTGGGCCTACGATACGACCGGGGTAGACCAGGATAATTTTGTGCATGGCAGGTGGACCAGGATGGTTGACGTCCCACATGTCGGCGACTGAAAGTATTCTTTCCGATATAGAGGACGAGCAACGAGTATTCATTGTTTATTTTTTATGAAAGCTATTGTCTCCATTGTTACGATGGAGGAGTGTGACACTACTAGGAAAAGGCCTACTAATGGCGCACCTAATTTGGCCATTAATGGCGCATTAGTGGTTTGCCATTAGTAGCACGCCATTAGTATATTTTACTAATGGCGCACCACGGGTGCGCCATTAGTATCTGGTATACTAATGGCGCACCGCAGATGCGCCATTAGTATATACAACAGTGCGCCATTAGTATGCCTCCCAGGGGGCCATGTATACCCAGGTGCTTTGGCATACTAATGGCGCACTACAATGAGATGCGCCATTAGTAAGTTCGGCATACTAATGGCGCACTGTCTAATGATTCGCCATTAGTATCCTTTGGCATACTAATGGCGCACTATGGTGTGATGCGCCATTAGTATGAATATTAGGTTTTTTTATTTTTTTATTTTCTGTTATTTGCACAGGTTACAAAATGTATAATTGAACAAAATATAAACAGCACACATCAACAACAGATTCATCGAATACAATAGAAGATTAGTCTCTGAATACAATTCATCATTTTAGTCTCCGAATACAATTCATCATATTAGTCTCCGAATTGAAAAGACCGAACAAAGATAGAACATTATCTTACAAGTCTTGAGACCGCGAGTTTGTCTTCACATTACAAGTCGATATCGATCATCTAAACTACCATCACATAGAAGAGAGCTGCAGTCATCACGATGAGCATCATCACGATGAAACTCGTCTTCATCCGGTTCCTCCAACGCTCCCTCCCCTCTCCCGCTAGATAGTGGGTGTATCTAGATTCGGCCTCGGCCCTAGTGACGTACCCTTTGTAAATGTTACCGCTGAATCGGTGAACCTGTCTCCGACACTCCTCCCAGTCGTCGTAGACTCCGGGAACCTTACCCTTGTACACGACATACCACAGCATCGCTATGCAGTAGCCAAACGAAACGTTAGTACCAATTCACAGACAATACATAAGCAATATATAAGTATGCAACAGAACGATCGGAAGAGAAAAGCAAGACATTAATAGCATCGATTACATCTTAAGTTGCACGACTCTCGAAACCAAAGAGACATACTACAAGTTCATTAAAGTTTAATTACAACATGAGCCAATCGATGTTTCAGAACTAGACACAGCATCACTGCTTTCGACTCGACTCAAGGGATCGGAGCGTGGATGAAGCCGCCGTCTATCGTGGGAGTCATGAAAGAATGGGCGTTGTCAGCCTGCATTTGTAGGATTGTGTCGATGTCACTGTTGGACGGTTGATTTCTGAGGTAGAACTGCCCCGAGGTACGAAGGACATCTTGATGGATGATTTCCGCAAACTCCGACTGGATGCGAAAGAATTCTTGTCTGATGTCCGCGTCCTGGATTGCCGACACGCTCGCGGCCCAATCTTTGAGTCTACTCGGTAGCAGAAGGTGATGATGGTCCCGTACGATCGCCCGCATGTGATGGATGGCGTAGTAGGCACCCTTCTAACCGCCAGGCGGCTGCTTGACGCAGCAGAACGTCGTATTGTGGGAGAACACGTGCTTTCCGTACTTACGAATAGGCCTGGTGAAGGTGCCTCCAGATTTGACGTAGCCGGGGAGAACATCATCAAGAACCTTCTTGACATTTGTGTAGTCTACGTTCGACTGACGGTCCGGGTCGAAATACGTGGCCGTGGAATATTTGGGGCTTAGGAGGATGAGCGTGCAACGTGTGTCACTGCAGAAAACATGGAATGTTAAAAGAAAAACGATCGAAATCTAAGAATTCATATGTTACGGGGCGGTTGAGGGGAGGACTTACTCGGGAAAGTAAGGCACGAGGAAGTTATCCTTATCTTGGTTTGCCAGAATGACGCCTTTGAGGTAAGAACTCGCGACTTGCCGGTCTCTAGCGCTGCCCAAGATCTTGGCACGCATGTAGAAGGGGTCGACTATCACGATGTCCGGGGTCTTGTCGCGAATGATCCGCATCTCCATACTCAGCGAAAATAGCCGAATGAAGGTGTAGTGCAGCGGATGAAGGTTGAACATAGCGTGGATGTCATCAAACCGTAGGACGATCGTACCCCCGATGGAGTTATCCACAAAGCCCTTGCCCTCTGGCACCTTGGCCGCGAAAACCGGGTATGCCACATCCTTCTCTCTGAGACGCCGCTTCTCCAAAGAAAGAACACTGTCATGCAGACTCCGCATAGCACCAGTTGCAGCATCGAGCATATTTCTTGGTAGCATCGGCCTACCCGCCACATGCACCCTCCTCGAGATATCCTCAGGTGAAGGTGGCCTGTCCTGAGCACGGATCATACTCGGTGCCGGCTGGCCCGCACCCTTGTTAGTCTTTCTTTTGTGTGCCTTCTTCTTCTCCTGTAATGGGACCGAGTTCTGCTCACAGACCGCCTTCTTGAGTGTGTTGGGGCTGATCATATTTCGCACCTCGCCTATCTGAGGCTTGGTGAAGTCGGCAGCTGGAGGCGTCTCCTGAGAGCTGAACTGCAGACGACGCCTGTTGCAACTTGGATTCTCCGCGGTACTAGCTAGATCGCGCACGTCTTTTGTTGGGTTGGGTTCTTGAGAAGGAGGCCCCATGAAGTCGCCACCGTACCCATGATCGGCAAAGTACTGATCGACGTTGGCAAATGTATCATCGTCGTCGTTGTTCTGATCCTGTGCCATATGCATGTTTGGATCCAGTGGCATAGGGATGTCCGGCACCGTTGCGGCGGTCTTGCCATGGGGCCGACTTGGCGCCGGCACGACTGGCGGTGTTGTCTTTGGGGTGGTGTCCCCCGCCCCCAAACGAATCTGGCTCTTCGGCCAAAGAAGGGGCCAGCTCAGGCAGGCGCTGAGGGTCATCACGTCATCATCGTCGGCCCCGACGGGTCGAATCGGAGGTAACAACTCGTCGCAGCCTGGCAGCACCCGAACCAGTTGAACCCTAAACAAGTTGGGTGGCATCTGGGTACCGTGGAACAAGGGGTTGCCCGGTTGAACGATTTTACCTTGGCGACATCGACCAACTCGTTATTCACAAAGTGCAGGAGAGTGCACGGAACGTCGGCGGTGCCCTGCGAAAACATGTAGGGTGTCAGGGATGCCCAGTCAAAGGCAAGGAGATGAAGTCCTCGGCCGAGAGAGGCTTAATTAGTTACCGTGATGATGGCGTCGAGCTCGGCTAATGTCGAGGCACCGCCAACGGCGGGCGTGCAGTTGACGGAGGGGCCGCTTGCTGCAGAGGTGCCGGCCGACGTACACCCGGGTGCATTAAGCTCCCGTGCCGGCGTGGGAGACACCAATGCCGCCTCCGCCGGAGACACCAATGGCCCCGCCATTGCGTTCTGCGAGTTGCTGGCCGTGAAGCTAGGAATCGGGGGCGGCCCCTGTTGGCCGCCCGCAATCCACGCACTAATCCCCTGGATCAAGGTAGGCACAATGGCGGTGATCGTCGCTCCGAGTTGTTGTTGCACTTGCTCTTGGACAATCTCCGGAATCTGCGCCACCTGTGCCCTGAGTTCTTGAACCTCGCGCGCCTGGCTTTCCGAGCTGGTATTTTTCTCCTTTCGCCCACCAGTGTTATAGTATGACGACCATTTTGTCGACAAGCCTTTGCCGGCCACACGACCAGCTGACGTCGGCTTACTGAGCTTATCCTTGTTCTTCATTACATTCAACGCCCTATTTAGAGTGGTGTCCCAAGGGTTGCTCTTAGTCGACCCCGCGCTACTGCTTTCAGTCGCCTGCGGAAGGAATGTGAACCATTTAGAAATTTGGCTTCATTAATTAGAATGCAACCATATGAAGCTAATTACGTGGGGGTGTATTCCTTACCAGAACAAGCTCAAGCGCCCTGGTCTTCGGATCCGTGGTAAGCTCCTTTGTTTTCGTGTCCTTCTTGTACCGGGCCCTGACAAAGTTCCTGATCTGCTTGTCACCGTATTTATCAAAGAGGGGCGGTAGGCCTTGCTCGGCACGGTCCGCCTCCTCCTTGTCCCATATAGGCTCCGCCACTCTGTAACCGCCGGGACCGAGTGTGTGTTCCCCTAAGTTCAGCTCCCGCATTTCTTTCCCCCACCTACTTGATTTGGAGCTTGCGGTGCTCGAGCAATTGATCTTGAAGTCGTTGTAGTCATCTTCGGTGATCGAAGGATTTTTCTCCATGATCTTCTCATAACTCTCACCTTTCTCGATCATTCTCTTCACATTGCTTTTCCAAGTAGACAGGGCCGTGCTCATCTTCATGAGGGCAGCATTGTTCACTTTATTCCCTTTGAGGCTTGTGTTTTCAAATTCAGCGGGGAACTTGTATCGTTCGTGCAGCTTCGTGAAGAGGAGGTTGCGCAAATTCCCTCGGTTAGGATGCCTGAGGTTCTCGGTGTTGATCGAGACGGTGCTCCGGAGAATGCACCCGAGCTGAAGCGAGTACCCCTTGACTATTCGTTCAGGCGCTGTTGGATTCCCGTTGGAGTCCACTTCAGTAACTTCCTCCTTGAGGGTGTGGAGCACGGTCGGGCGCCGGTCCTTCCGTTGCCTCTTCGGTTGGCTGCCATCTGTGCGTGCGCCGCCATCATCAGTGGTGGCATCCTCGGCGGCACCATCAGTGGTGGCATCAGTGGGGTCATCCTCGGCGGTACCATCAGTGGTCTCAAGATCGGTGGGGAAGGCGGCGTCCTCATACAAGTGAGGTTGTTCCTCCATCTCCTGGGACAGCTCCCAGAATTTCTTGCCGCCCGAACCCCCGGCCTCATCGTTGTTGGCCATGTTTCTCTATAAATAGGAACAAAGTTTGGTCAAAAAGTTGGTTATTGTCAAGGAACAAGATCTCTAAGTTGACCAAATAACCTAATTCTCGAGGAATGTCGCCAAAAAGTTGGTTATTGTCAAGGAACAATTGAGAGATGTTTGTGATATTGCCTAGGTGTTTTGGGATAGAACATGTTAGTGTGTTATTGCTAAGGTCCAAGTCCACGTTCTCAGGGTAACCTAGTTCTTGAGGGGTGTGTCTAGAAAGTTGGTTGCTGCAAAGATACAAGGTTGTGAGTTTGGTCAAATTGCCTATGATGTTTGTGATATTGCCTTGGATCTTGAAGGCACTGTTGCATGATGCAGGGGTGTGTCTAGAAAGTTGGTTGCTACAAAGATACAAGGTTGTAACACTGGGATTTGTGCACAAGCTAAGCTAGCTAAGACAGTAGCTTCCTTGCAACCCACAAAAGACAAAGGAAAAGGGGTGAAAAGGGGGAGATGGTTAGCTTTGATGAGCAGGCAACATCTTCCTAACCCCCTTCTTCTTGTCTCCTCTCACTATCTCTCTCACACACATGGCAAGCAAGGGTGTCTGAGTGTGTGAAAAAAATACTAAACTAATCCAACCACTAAAGCAAATTAATTTTTATTTCGGTTGAGAATCGGGCACCTTCTAGGTCAAGAAAATTGGGCATGACCTTTGCTAATTTTCTTGACCTAGGAGTGCCCCATTTCTCAACCGAAACGGAAATTAATCAACGTTTCAGGAGAAAGGGGTTATTTTAGAAGATCACAAGTAGCAGCAGCATCACTTGACAAAATCACAACTAGCAGCAGCAACTCGCAGATAGCAGCAGCAACATCACTTGACAAGTTTCAGACCACATAAATAGCACAAGTGACATGAAAATTCACTTGTAGTGTACTGATAGCACAAGTGACGTGAAAATTCCTTTTACTGTCAAAAAACTACTAATAGCACAAGTGACATGAAAATTCAGGAGTAGGAGATCACAAAGGCCATGTCATGCTTGGCAATATTTGTTTACTGAAACTAAATGAACATTTTACTGTCAATAAAAATGTTTTACATATCCTGCAGACAAGTGCAACCACCGGTAGGAGTTTCAGCTGTTTCTTTGAACATTTTACTGTCATCACTTACTGAACCTTTTACATATGCACAGGTTTTAGCTAATTTGAACATTTCACAAGGAATGCCATCACTTACTGAGTGATTTGAGTGAAATGCACTTGCAACCAAAAGGCCAAAAGGCAGGCCGGTTTGCTCTTCTATGAAAATGGCACACCTTTTCATGGCATATTGTACGGAAGACATAATTATGGGGGTTTTACATATCTGTTTCTTTGAACATTTTACTGTCAATAAAAATGATGTACTGTTGCTTTCAGTTAATTCAAATTAGCTAAAACCTTTTACTGTCAAATAGTGCTAATGTTTACTCTATGAAATAAACTACTTCTCCTCCTTTCAGTTGATACATGTTTGCTTTTGCAATGCTATTGATTTTTTCCCTTTCTCTTTTACAGAAGGCCACAGGACAACAAATGCATTCTTCCTTCTATTTGTTTGCTCTTTCCTACATCTTACTTCAGTATAGTAAATCGTGTGTAATCTGTTTTTGCCAGTGTAACAAGAAACTACCCGGTGGTGTTGACACCCCTCTTCTCGTTGCTATAACTGCTCCCTCACTGAAATGTCAAGCCCCTGGTGGAGGTATCGTGCCTGCAGTATTCATTTTTGTTGTGTTAGGCCTTGGAAAGTTAGAATTACTTAAGCAAATTTTTGCTCAATGCTTGAAACTGTTACTGGAAGCTGGTGCTGACCCTGTGTAAGATTTCTGTACCTCTATGCCATGGCATGCCAATTGCTTGAACATCCAACTGATGTTAACAGTTTATTTAGAGCTGGTGCTCTCGCAAACAGGCCCATGAATTAGTGGAGCTGGGTATCCATAGTTCTAAGAATTCAAGGAGCTGGAATTGGGGGTGTTTCGGTGTGCATTTTGTTTGTTAAGCTTAAATCATCTTATACCAACTATGGGAAGCACATAATACCAATGCTTACAGAAAAGAAATCTGTGTGCTCAACAAAACTTAGGCATTGATCCTATAACTCATCGTGCCAGAGAGAGAGAGGGGGGGTCTGACCTGCTGCTGTGCGTCCGAGGCACGGTGCGTGGGAGGTTTACCGGTGATGGATGTCGCCTGCCTGTCGGTGACGGATGCCGCCTGCCTAGATGCAAATGGGGGTTGAGTGAGTCACAGCAGGCCAGGGGAAGGTACATGAATGAAGAGAGAGAAAGAGAGAGGTTTACTGACCTGCTGTTGTCCGGCGGCGGCTGGTCCAGATCCAGGAGCCTCTGTGGCCGTGGTGAGAGGGCGAGGCGGATGGAATTGCTTTACTTGTATTGGGCAGTCCTTGAAACATAGAAAAAGAGATCACACAATTGATTTAACACTGAAAATTTTATGTCTCTATTCAACATAGGAGACTAGAAAGATGGAACACTGAAAACTGTTAAAGCTACAATATAGGAAAAAATTAATCTTCTCAAGGCTCACAACTGAAAAATAATTAATAGCTTGCAATAACACATCTTAGTGGAACCAGGCAAGAGAAATAAAAGTTGGCTTGCATTGTGGAACCAATTAATCTTCTCAAGGCTCACAAATAAAAGTTTCGGTTGAGAATCGGGCACCTTCTAGGTCAAGAAAATTGGGCATGACCTTTGCTAATTTTCTTGACCTAGGAGTGCCCCATTCTCAACCGAAACGGAAATTAATCAACATTTCAGGAGAAAGGGGTCATTTCACATTAGGAGAAATGGATCATTTCATCTAGCTCATGCCAGGTAATCAACCAAACCAAATATGTACAGGAAAGGTTCATCAACATCAGTCAATTAAGATACTACACCATAAGCTTCATCCAGCACATGCCATGCAACCTAGCAAATTATGACACACAATGCCATATATAATCAAGAGTTACTACTACAGTACTCATATACTCCATCTTACAGAGTTACTCCATCATAGCAACAACAACCTTGCAGATCAAAAATGATTTGTGTAATCTGGTTGGTACTCTTACAGTTGCATAAATTGAAAAAAAAATTGATCTGTGTGATCTGGGTTACAGTATCAGCAACCTTGCATTTCATTTTATACAAAATTGTACTCCACCAAGAACAGAGCCATACTATAGCAGCAAGACTGTAGTAAGAAAGAACCAATTCCCAAGTCCCAAGTCCCATATCACACAAAGAGCAGAGTGCATGCTTGATGTTAAACTTTTTTAGGTACTTCTTTGTCATTGATGATATATGGGATGAATCAGTATGGGAAATTATTCACTGCGTGTTTCCAGAAAACCAAAAAGGTAGTCAAGTAATCACAACCACAAGACTTGAAACTGTAGCTAATGCAAGCTGCAACTATCAGCACGAGTTCGTTTACAAGATGAGTCCTCTTGATGATCAAAACTCAAGAAAACTATTTTTCAGCAGAGTTGGACAAAATGACTCCTTGTACATTTTTATTCGGACGAAACTAAAAAAAATTGACACTTGGATTAACTGAAGAAGGAAGCAGCACGATTCAATGTCTAGCAGCAGCAGCAGCTGTTAGACACGGCAGTGGCGGCTACAGGCGCGCGCAGCAGCAGCTGTTGCAAGGCAGCGGGCGGGGCGCGGCCGTGGGCAGGTGCACACGCGCGAGGGGGCGAACTGGGGCGGCCAGAGACGCGGGGAAAAAGCACGGCCACGACGAGCTCGTGGCCATGGCGGACGATGGCTTCAGCCTCGAACAAAGCGACGAATACGACGGCGGTTCCGCACGGGAAGGAGAAGGGAATGGTTGAGTGCCTCACCGAGGAGGCACACGATGGCCCGTTGGTGGCTTAGGAGCAGCGGAACGGCGACAATCGTCGCGGACGCGCCGGTGACTGTAGGTTGAAGACGACGACGAATCCAGCAATGTAGGGGCTCCCACCAAGGATGTCGGGGCGGCGGGGCGGGGTCGAGGCGGCGTCGGGGCGGCGGGGCAGCGTCGAGGCGGCGTCGGGGCGGCGGGGCAGCGTCGAGGCGGCGGGGCAGCGGCGTCGGGAGAGGAGAGGGGAAGGGGATCGAGGGCGAGGGCGAGGGAGAGAGAGGGGATAGGGAGGGGCCGGGGAGGGAGGGGAATATGGATGGGGCCGGGCACAATACTAATGGCGCACCACCCCTCGGTGCACCATAAGTATATCCATACTAATGGCGCACCCCACCGTGGTGCGCCATTAGTATTTTTTTTATTTATGCTCGAGCCAACAGGTTATCTTCCACCTGAACTGATCCACACCAAGTTCCTTCTACTAGCTCGACTGGTCAGCAGCCAGTTCTCACACCAGGAGGTCCTGGGTTCGATTCCCAGGCTCCACAATTTTTTTTATACATTTAAAATGTTGTTTGATACTTATTTGTGTTTAAATATGTTCAAACTTGTTTAAATCATAATAGTAATATTTTTTTTATAAGACAGTAATAATTTTTTAAAAAATTACATAAACAGTAATGCCGGTGGAGCGGGGGAGGGTGCGCGGGGTGCGGGGGGTCGGCGGCGGCGGTTGAGTAGGGGAGGGGTGCGGGGGGTCGGCGGCGGCGATTGAGTAGGGGAGGGGTGCGGGGGGTCGGCGGCGGCGGTTGAGTAGGGGAATCGAGGGTGCGGGGGGTCGGCGGCGGCGGCCGGTCGACCGGGGGGTGCTCGGCGGCGAGGGGGACCGGATCTGGCGAGGTGGGATAGCGATCGAGATGGAGGGGGATCGAGATCGAGTGTCCATGAAATTTAAAAATATTCATGATAGTTCAAAAAGTTCCCATGAAATACAATCGAGAAATGAAGGCTACGATTTAAATACAATCGATCTTAGCTAGCTATCTGTTCACAATCTTCTTGCCCTTCTTTTTCGCAAATGGAGTTCTTCTGTGGAACGGACATCCTTTAGGTAGGGTGGTCCTGCTTCTTCTTGTGGTGTATGCTGCTACTTCATCATCGTCATCATGTTCGATCCTCGGGTCGCCATACTTGTCGAAGTCTTGCTCATTGGCTACTCCATCCATTCCGATGATCTTCCTTTTGCCTCTCCTCACGACAACACAACTGGGCTTTGACGGGTTGGTAATGAAGAAGCATTGGTCCACTTGGGAAGCCAGTACCCATGGCTCATTTTTCGCGGTGACGTTTGCGCCCGCGGTCTTGGATTTGGCTTCGGGTATAACCATGGTGGTGAAATACCGGTCTTCTTTTAGGACGCTCTTGGCCCATCTGACACGGAACACCGGGACCTTCTCTCCAGCGTAGCTCAGCTCCCAGATCTCCTCGATCCTTCCGTAGTATCTGTCCTTGTCGTTACCGGTGTAGGATTCCATCGTTACCCCGGAGTTCTGATAACCATCGCTCTTCATGTCCTTGGCCTCGGTGTAGAATGTGTAGCCGTTGATATCGTACGCCTCATAGGTCATCAGGTTGTGCCCGGCGCCCTATGACAAGGCGAATATGAGTTGTTCTTCCGCGGAAGAATCCTCATGTAAAGGGTACGACAGAAGGTTCTGCTTGAACCAATGCGTGAAACATGAGTTGTGCTCTTTGAGTATATCTCCGTCCGTCCACTGTTGGCCTCGGTCATTGTACGTCTTCTTAATAAAGGTTTTGTGCTGTACCACCCAAGGATCGACCACGTCTATGTGTTGTAGCGCGACTAGGTTTGCTCTTTCAAAGTCGGCGAGTCGACCCTCGAAGTCGACATGCATTTCACGACGACCCTCACGGTGACCCCATCCAGCGAGCCTGCCGAGGTGCCTGTTGAGGGGCAGACCAACGGGGTTCTCGATGCCTAGATAATTCATGCAGTAGGAGATGCACTCTTCGGTCAGAAAGCCCCTGGCTATGCTTCCCTCTGGACGTGACATGTTGCGAATGTATCCTTTGATGACACCATTCATCCTTTCGAATGGCATCATGCTGTGCAGGAACGTCGGCCCGAGTTGGATGATATCATCCATGATATGGACCAGCAGATGCACCATAATGTCGAAGAATGCGGGCGGGAAGTACATCTCAAGCTCGCATAGTATCACCACGATCTCTTCCTGTAGCCTTCTGAGTTGCCTCACGCCAACAGACTTCCGAGAGATGACGTCGAAAAAGTTGCATAGGCCAAATAGTGTTTCACGGACGTGCGCGTCCATGATCCCACAGATTGCAACTGGAAGTATCTGCGTCATCAGCACATGACAGTCGTGAGACTTCATCCCGCTGAACTCCAGCTTCGCTGGGTCTAGGTATCTGCTTATCTTCCCCGCGTAACCGTAAGGAAGTTTTACTCCTACGAGGAAGGTGAAAAACTGCTCGATCTCCTCCTGACTTAGAGTGAAGCACGCGGGAGGGTAGTCATTTCCGGTCTTCTTGGCCTTTTTGCCTTTGTGACGACTTTCCGTGTCCTGCTTCGCCTCATCATCATCATCATCATCATGATCATCATATATAGCGTGAAGCTCCTGCCTGATGCCCATTGATTTCAAGTCTGCCCTTGCTTTCGGTCCATCTTTGGTCCTCTCTGGCATGTTGAGCAGGGTACCAAGCAGACTCTCACACACGTTTTTCGTGATATGCATGACATCAAGGCTGTGAGGCACACGGTGGATCTTCCAGTATGGCAAGTCCCAGAAAACAGACCTCGTTTTCCATACCTTCAGCAGCAGCTCTGGCGCCTTTTGCTTCTTTCCCGGCTCTGGCGCCTTTTGCTTCTTTCCCGGCAGTGGGCAGTCTTTCCAATTTTTCAACAGCTCATCTATTTCCTCGCCGCTCCTCGTATGCGGGTGTCCTCGGGGTTCGGTTTCACCATCGAACAGATCCTTGCATTTTCTCCACGGGTCATTGTCGCGAAGCCACCTTCGATGTCCCATGAACACGGTTTTCGAAGACCCGGGATCTCTATCTAGCTGGCGATACATTGTGTCATCCATGCACCTGACGCATCCAGAAAATCCGTGGACCACCTGCCTCGCGACATATCCGTAACCGAGATAGTCGTGCACCGTCGTGAGCAGCGCGGCTCTCATAGGGAAATATTCTTTCTCTGCGGCGTCCCACGTATTGGCTGGCATTTTCCACAGCGTGTCAAGCTCCTCTTTCAGCAGCCCCAGATACAGATTGATGTCGTTCCCTGGTTGTTTCGGTCCTTCAATTAGCATACTCATGTGAATGTACTTCCTCTTCATGCACAACCAGGGGGAAGGTTGTACATCCACACAAACACAGGCCAGGTGCTATGTGTGCTTCTCTGGCTGCCAAACAGATTGACTCCATCGGTGCTCACGCCCAGCACGATGTTCCTTGGATCATTCCCAAATTCTGGGTCTTCGAAGTTCAACACTTGCCACTGGCTCGCATCCTTAGGGTGACTCAGCATCTTGTCTTTTTTATCTATCTCCGGATCATTTGCGCCATCTTCTCGCTTCTTCTCCTCCCTATCCGCGTGCCAACGCAGGAGCTTTGCTACCTTAGGGTCTGCGAAATACCGCTGCATACGAGGAGTGATCGGAAAGTACCACACCACTTTTCGAGGAGCTTTCTTCCTCTTCTTGTATCGAGTGACGCCGCACACCGGACATATGGTAGACTCCGCATGCTCATCCCAATAAATGATGCAATTGTTCATGCACACATGGTATTTCACGTGCGGTAAATCTAGAGGACACACGATTTTCTTCGCCTCCTCCAAACTGGTCGGGCACTTGTTCCCCTTGGGAAGACATTCGTGCCAGAATGATATGTTCTCGTCGAAGCATGCGTCGGTCATTTTGTGTTTTACCTTCATCTCCAGAGCCATGAGCGTTACTTTCAGGCGGGTATCCTCGGGCCTACATCCTTCATACAATGGAGTAACCGCGTCTAACTCAAGTTGATCCATCTTGGCTTTCTCTCGGGCGGCAGCTCTTGCATTATCCGTCTGCTTGAGAAGCAGCTCTTGAATATGAGGGTCCTGCACCCAGCCCATCGATGGTCCAGCGTCGTCTGCTCCGCCGGCATCATCATCTTCATGATCTTGCCCATCGACTGCTCCGGCATCTTCCTCATCATCATGTCCTGCATCTTCTACATGATGACTGTGTACAACATCACCGTCGTGATCATCTCCTCAGGATTCTTCGTCTTCTCGCCCGCCCGAGCCGCGGTGGTTGTCTTGCTACCCTTCCTCATTTCTTGCCCGGCCCTCATGGACGACTTCATAGTCATCTTCATCACCTTGCCACCGATAGCCATCCACGAAACCACGCAAGAGCAGGTGGTCCCACACCTGCCCGGATTCCGGGTCCGCAATAAGGCTCTTCAGCTTGCATCTTCGACACGGACATCTTATCTCCGTCTCGTTCTTTTGAAGCATCTCGGCCTTCGCAGACCTCAAAAACCTATTCACGATGCCTTCGGTCATCATGCGGACCATGGTTGCCTGCGGGGTAGAGCAAAATGATATTTTAGAACCAAGAAAAAATTTGGCATGACTTTCCCTAAAAATAGGACCAAAAAGAATGCTTAATGCCAAAATTCTCGCCGAAACGGAAATGAATCAACATTCCGGCAAAATATTGGCAACTATCGAATTTCAAATACCGGTACACCTCCAAACACAAACACATATGCAACACCACGAACATACATAGATCTAGCTAGGCCATAAAAGGTGCATGTGCACATTGTTGTAGGGAGAACAACATAAATATAGCTTCCCCCCTTACTTACCTATCAAAACAAGGTAATTTAACCACTTAAATTGAATGAATCTATGGTGGAAATGAGGTGAAAAAGAGGAGGCACCCGAGACAAGGAGGAGGTGGAGAGAATGAAGTGGGGAGAAAGTGAGTGTGGGTAGGAGAGGCTGTCCAAAATATCTTGTTGCTGCCCACTTACTAATGGTGCACCAACTCTAAATGCGCCATTAGTAATCCAGGTTACTAATGGCGCACCTTCTGGTGGTGCGCCATTAGTAGTTTTGCAAAAAAAAATACTAATGGCGCACTATCCCACAGTGCGCCATTACTAGTTTAAACTAGTAATGGCGCACGGTGGAGTAGTGCGCCATTAGTAGTTTTGCAAAAATGGGAATAAAAAATATAATAAAAAAAACACCATTAGTGGCGCACTTTCCGTCTGGTGCGCCATTACTAGTTACAACTAGTAATGGCGCACTGTATCTGGATGCGCCATTAGTATGTTTGGACAGACGCACTAGTTAAAATTTTTTTGATACTAATGGCGCACCCTGGGCCAGGTGCGCCATTAGTAGTTTCAACTCTAATGGCGTATCAGTAGGTGGTGCGCCATTAGTATATACTAATGGCGCACCGCTTGTCTGGTGCGCCATTAGTATCAATCCCATCTATAGCCCTTTTTCTAGTAGTGTGAAACACGGCAGCCCAGTGAACTTGGCATGTGCACCACTCCCTCCTTCCTCATGTAATGCCCAGGTTACAGCTTTTTCTCACTTTCTCTCTATCTATTTCCTCTAAAATGTTTTTACCTTTCTTTTTTAAGACACAATTGTTTTTATGCCTTTTTAGAGTTAATTTTTTTATACCTAGGAGCACGTGTAAAGACGGGCTCTTGCAGAGCCCACTCCTTGACTTTGTCAATACCTCTCTCTCTCTCCTGCACATAAGGAGTACTACTTGCTATGCATGCATGCGGCGGGCAGCTAGCGTCTTGAGGGGTCAGGGCGGTGAGAGCGGGCTCCAGAAGCGGTCCAGACTCCAGCATGGCCCACCTCAAATTATCACCATATATTTCTTGGAGTCCGTGCGCGGCGGGCCGGCGATCTCTTCTCCCTCCCCCGTTTCTCTCTTCTCAGCCGACGCCCGCCGAGCGATTAGATTTCGGCTATCGACGGTTTATTCAATTAGGGTCCCACATGTCAGTGAAATTGCAACACAACGCGTGTCCGCTCTGGTGAGCGGCGTGCGAGCAGGACTGTCGGGGTTGCGACGCATATGAGTCGTAAGTGTGCGGTCTTTTCCTTTAGAACTTGCGAAGCGTAACATTTTCGCGTGATCGATCGATAGAAATCCAGAACGAAATGACGAGGGCGGTGCTTTCCCGCTTGTTAGGCAGGCTAGTTCGAGTGATATGACGTGCTACAGTGCCGTCCACTTGCTCCATTTTTATGTAAGCAAGAGTTTACACTCTTACGCGGGAGAAGTGCGAAACACTGCGATCTGATTTTGATCGAGGGATAATTGTTCCCTCCCAAATAATGGAGGATTGTTAGCGATTATAGCATGATAGTTAAGGCATCTCCAGTGCTGGCCCACAAATTTACACCGGCATCTGTCCGAGGACACTGATGGATGCCATCCGATGCTGCCCGCATACCTTTGGACAATTATATGAACTAACCGGACGAAATTCGTGCAAACAAAGCAAATTTCAAATTAACCGGATGAAATTCATTACATTTCGAAAACTTTTCCTACAAACTGGACGAAATTCATTACATATTTTGCACAAACTATACTAAAACCTACTGTAAACCTAATCTCCGATCGCTGGCGCCCGACCACCATGTCCGGCCATGAACCCGAGAAAGCCGACCATTGCCTTTGCCTCCTCCTCACCCACCTCGATAACCTCCTCCTCCAGAGCACAAGGTTCTGAAGATTTCCGCCTCCACGTCGCCGTCAAGCTACTAGTAGAAAAAGGGTCAAACATGAAGCACATTAGTGCTGGTATGATTTTGGCCCGGTACTAATGGTACCATTAGTGCCGGTTCGAACGGATTTGCATTAATGCCAATTCGTGTTGAACCTTTAGTACCGGTTCGTGTCACGAACCGGTACTAAAGGGGTGGTGGCAGGCTGGCGTCAGGCCGGGGCCCCACGATCACCTTTAGTACCGGTTCGTGGCATGAACCGGTACTAAAGGTCTAACCTTTAGTGCCGGTTCATGCCATGAACCGGTACTAAAGGGGTCTGACCTATAGTACCGGTTTGTGACACAAACCGGCACTATATGGCAATTTTCAAACTCTACCCCCCCCCCCCCCCCCCCCGTGTGTCGCCATTTCAGTTCTGAAAAAATCAAAAGAAAATGATAAAAACTTCAAAAAATAAAATCCTTCGAGAGGTAGTAATATTACTACATCTACTAGTTAGGAAAATTTGAAAACTACAATTTGGACATGTTTTGCAAAAAGTGTAGGGAAAATGTAAACGGCTATAACTTTTGCATATGATGTCGGAAAAAATGTATAATATATCAAAAAATTCAGCACAAAAATCCGCATCCGATGGAGACCGCCTACGACCTGTATGGAATTTTTTAGAATCCTCAAATTCCAAAAGGAAAAAAAGATATGGTCAAATTTCAGTTTTTTTAAAAAAATTTGGTTAAATCTGGTCAAACTACTTATTCAAGAAGTATTAATGTTACTACATAATTATTCAAGAATATTAGTGTTACTAAATAATTATTTCAATTTTTTGAATTTTGGTCAAATCTGGTGAAACTATGGTCAAACTGTGGTCAAATTATGGTCAAACTTATTCAAGAAATATTAGCGTTACTAAATAATTACTGTTTTTTAGAATAATAGTTTCAAACTTAAAAAGTGAAATGTGTGACTTCATGCTCAAGCTAAATTCCTGAGGGTTAATAGGATTGACATCTCACTATTGTCAGGAAAACAACAAGTGCAGACTCGGAAACGAAGGAGAATAGAACCCGAAAGTTAGGCGTGCTCGGGCTAGAGTAGTGAGAGGGATGGGTAACCGGTCGGGAAGTTAGATGATTTGGAATGAGTGATCCACACTTGAGCAGTTAAGAGAGGTGATAAGAGACTAAATCATCAAATAATTCAGAAAAATTTAAAATAAAAAAAATCAATTTTTTTCCAAAATTTTCAAAAAAAACCCTTAGTACTGGTTGGTAACACCAACCGGTACTAAAGGTCCCCCATACCAGGGCGCCAGCTCACGCCACGTGTTGGCACTTTAGCGCCGGGTCATGCCGAACCGGTACTAAAGGGGGGGGGGCTTTAGTGCCCACCCTTTAGTGCCGGGTATGGAACCGGCACTAAAGGCCCTTACGAACCGACGCTAAAGCTGTGTTTTCTACTAGTGAGCGGCTAATCGACCGCCGATGTTTATCCCACCAAGCTTGGCATCGACAGAGTGGAGTAGCGGTGGCCTTCCCGGGACCAGAGTGGCGGTGACCTACCGTGTACTACTCTTCCTCACTGCCAGTTGCGCCCACGCACGCGCGCCGGTTTCGTGGACGTGGCGGCGGAGGGCGGCCGGGGGGGTGTCGGCGATCTCCTTCATTTGCTCCTGCGACAGTACGTCGAAGAGAGCTTTGGAGCTCGCCCGGAGAGGAGCCACCGATGTCCCTCGTCTGCTTCTGCGACAGTACGTCCAAGAGAGCTTCAGAGTGCCAGGAGGCCATGGTTGAAGTGGTGCCGACAGAAGGAAGGGACCGGAGGAGAATAAGTGTGGGTCTTTGGCTATGGCTGGGAGCTGGGGCTCAAGTTAATATAGCGGGCGAATGGCAATGAGCCGCGGCAGACGGATGGACAACTGGCGCCGGAGTTGGTTCGTCGGGCGTAATGCGGACGCTGCTTCAGTGACTTAACTGCAGATGCATTTGGGTTACTGACATGTGGGCCCAACGGGCATCTAGCCCGCATGTCAGTGACACACCAATTGCACTTGCAGTTAAGTCCGGTGAATGCGGCATTGACATTCTGGAGAGACGGTGACCGTTTCAGGAAGGAAGCACGTGCTAGCGATGGAAGGGGTTTCAGTGTGCAGTGGCACTAAGATCGGTCACTCACGATAGTACATACTCCGTACCATACTACCATACACTACTAGGGAAAAGCCTAGCAACACCGCGGGTTTTGGGCCTCTCAGTAGCGCGGGGACCGGCACTACTAATAAGGAGCTACAGTTAACGTATAGCAGTAGCGCCTGTTGTCCCACGCTACTGCTACACATGAATAGCTGTAGCGCTCTTTAGAAAAGGGAGCTGCTGATATTATCTGCAGCGCTGTTTACTGGCACATGCTACTGGTAAGGCGGCACTACTGCTAAATTTTCCCCCTCGCTACTATTAGTTTTATTAGTTTTTTTCCATGCATATTTGTTTTGTATTTGAATAGGCTTTATACAATAATCTTTAGCATATCATACACATACAAATGTAATCATAGCATATACATACAATTAGTCTCATCAAATCATGTCATCATCGTAATCATCATCCAACACAAAGTGGTCTCTCGTCATCATCTCGAAAATAGCGATACAAGTCTCGATTACTTGCAAATACATCGTCATCCATCTAAACAATGATATACGCGAAAAGAGCTATCACTTTGAGTACATGAGTTCGTATCCCTCTCTCGCATTATGTCACAACCCTAGAACCTGATTGCAACTAGTTGCATAAGCATCCATGTATCATGTCTATATTTGTTTGAAATTTGAATTGGGGATTGTTCAAACCCTAGCAGATAATTATTTCAACTAGGATCAAAATAAAAATATTTCAATGAACCCTAAATGTCTTCATAAATGTCCATCACTTTTGAATTGGTCTAGAACCTCTGCCAAAAATGATGCACATATTTCTAGGCCATTCTGGATTTTTGAATTAACTCATATTGTATTTGAATTGGGGCATTTAAATACTATAATTTTTTTTAAATGCTCCAACAATTTTGGAATTAGTTGAGGGCCTCTGGAATAATTCATTTAGTGCCCATAACTATTTCCAGAAATTTTAAAAGTGATTTGGTTTGAAAACCAAATTTAAACAAATTTGCATAAATAGCAAACAAAACAAAAATAGGAATAAGAGAGGGAGCGAAACCTCACTTGGGCTTACCTGGCGGCCCAGCACTGTGCTGGTCCATGGCCAGTCAGCTGCTTCCTCTCGCCAGGCAGGCAGAGAGGTGAGCGCCGGCGTGCCTGAGCTCGCCACGGCGCCACCTGCTTGCCGCCCGTGCCCCTGGACGTCTGGACGACCTCCACGTCATCGCCCCGACCCCCTGGACCCCTCCATTCGCCCCCAACGCCTCTTCCTCGTTGTTCCCCACCACAACCGAGCGTGCTCGCCGCCGCCGACCGCCATAGCCGTGGCCACCGCCTCCCCCTTGCCTCTCCGACATGCCTAGGAGCTCCGCAACCGTCGCTGACGTCTCTCTGTCGACCCATGCGACGCCAAACGCCTCGAAGCGCCGGCCCTAACCTCTTCTTCCTCCATGGGTCGCTGAGATCGCCACCGTCGCCCTGCTCGCTCCGGACCTCCCCCGCGCCCACTGACCTTCCCATCGTGCTCGCGGTGAGCTTCTCTTCCTCCTCCCCCGAACCCCGTTGCTCGCCGCCTCCTCTAGGTCGTAGTTGCGCAGACGCTGAAGCTCGCCGGCGCCGTGCCTCATCGCCGCCGCAGCCACAGCTGCCGCCGCCCACGCCCGAGCTTTGCCCCGTGCTCAGCACTCTCCCAGGAGACGGGCGCGCCCACCCGTTCGACCTGCTGTGCCCCCTAGCGCCAACCCCGACCTCGCCCGAACTCCGGCCACCGCCGCGAGCCTTGCCCCGGCGAGCTCGGGTCATCCCACCCAGTCCCAACCGCACAGAAAGACGCGGGGCACTCCCAGCTTCACGCTGATGCCTCCGCCATCCATTTTGGTCGTCGGAATAGGAAACCCGAGCCCCTCCGTTGCGTCTGGCCCCGCCGGCGTCATGTCGCCGATGGGTTTGACCGATTTGACCATGTGGGCCCCGCCCCTGGTCAAACCTAGATTAGGAGTTAATCTAACACTAATTTAGTTAGTTAGCTAACTGTGACACGGACCAGTGGGTCCCACTGGTCAGTTTGACCTAGACCGTCTCAGTTGACCGCTGATGTCACAGTGACGCAGTGCTGACGTAGTTAATTATTTTCTGGATTTATTCTTATTCAGGAAATTCCAGAAAATAGAGCTAACTTCTAAAATTCATATAAAATCAACCATAGCTCCAAATCAAACAAATTATATATGAAAAATGATCAAAAAATCCAATCTATTCATCTGTACTGGTTTCATGCATGTTAGAGCAACCTAACCTTGCTGTATAGATGAAACATGATAATGCACTTATGTAAGTTCATAGTTAGGCTTGTATTTGAATCCTTGATCCAAATAAGCTCAAAACCTTCTGGTTGTAGTTGCACTAGCCTAACACACTCATTTTGCCATGTCTTGATCATGCATCATATTGTGCATTGCATTGATTGTGTTCTTTCTCTGTTTGCCGGTATTTGTCCCCTCTCGATAGACGTGTTCCGACGATGAGTTCGATGACACCGATGAAGAGTTATACTATCTTCAGAAGTGCCAGGCAAGCAAAACCCCCTTGTTCATTCTGATACAATCCCACTCTCTCGCTCCTGCTCTCTTTTACTGCATCAGGACAACAACGATTCAACTGTTACATGCTGCGGTAGTTGAACCCCTTTCCTCTGCATGACCTGTCATTGCCACAGTAAATAGATGAAACCCACTAGCATGAGTAGGAGTTGTTTGAGCCCTGATGTGCCTACTCATACATGCTTGTTTGTCATGCCTGCTACTGCTTAGAGTTGAGTCAAGTCCGATTCATCAGGGATGAATTGGAGGTGTGTAAACATGTCCTACTGTGTGTGAGCTAAGTGTGTGAACACGATTTGGTAAAGGTAGCGGTGAGAGGCCATGTAGGAGTACATGGTGGGTTGTCTCATTGAGGCCGTCCTCAGGAACTGAGTTCTATGTTTGTGATCCATGAAACAGTTACTACCACGCATTGGGCCTGAAACCAATGGACCCTCTCGGCTTCTTGATCACCCTTGTCCTCTGTCCAAGAGTTGCAAGTAGTTTCTGGTGTTTGTAGTATGCTGGGGGCCGTGCACAGCGCTGACCGAGGGGTGGGCTGTGTTGCAGTAGGCACATGGCCGGGCATGCCGGGCGCCTGTTTGGTGTCTCGGAACCCTGTACACATCGTTCGGGGCCGTATGTGGAAACCTCGGCCGGACTCCCTGCAGATGGAACCTGAATAGGCCGTGACTTGAGTGTTTAGGTAGGCCGTGGCCTACACCCTCGTTGGGCTTCCACTTGAAGGTTGCCGAGTACATGTCGTGTAAACGGCGGTAAGTGGTGAGAGCGTGTGTGAAGAAGTACACCCCTGCAGGGTTAACATCATCTATTCGAATAGCCGTGTCCGCGGTAAAGGACTTCTGGGTTGCCTATAATAGTTCATAGACAAGTGAAAGTGGATACTCTAAAACTCACAAGATAAGCGTGAGTGCTATGGATGGCCTTCTCGTAGGGAGACGGGAGCGGATCCATAGTGGTGTATTGTTATGATGAATACGTGGACTCGTGTGCGCCACCTCAAAAGAGCTGCTTGCAGTCGTAGTTCAGGTTAGCCACTGAGTCAAAACTGGCTTGCTGCAGTTAAACTCCACTACCCCCTTTGTTGATACCGATGCATATGTAGTTAGTTCTGATGTAAGTCTTGCTGGGTACATTTGCACTCACGTTTGCCTATTTTATGTTTTGCAGAGAGACGTCAGTCTCGCCATAGTTCCGTGTGGACTTCGACGTTTAGCTTGATACCTCAGCTACGATCTTGTGCCCTCGATAGGATCTGGTAGATAGTCAGGCTTCTCAGCCTTTTCCATTTGTAGATGTCTGTACTCAGACATGTTAAGCTTCCGCATGTGCTTTGACTTGTATGCTCTGAAGGTTGGGTCATGAGACCCATGTTTGTAATATCTCGCTCCTTGGAGCCTAATGAATAAATTCTTTGAGTTGTAGAGTTATGTTGTGATGCCATGTTGTATTTACACATATCGAGCATATTGTGTGTATGATTGAAATGCTTGGTATGTGTGGGATCCGACAATCTAGTTGTTTATCCTTGGCAGCCTCTCTTATGGGGAAATGTAGTCTAGTGCTTCCACGAGCCATAGTAGTCCGCTACAGCCCGGTTCACCGGAGTCCTGCTAGCCCAGCACTACTGCTCAGGACACTTGACTGGCTGGCATGTGTTTCACTTCGTTCCTGTGTCTGTCCATTTGGGGAAATGTCACGCGATGACATCCAGAGTCCTTCCTAGCCTGCTACAGCCCGGGTTACCAGAGTCCTATTAGCCCAGTGCTACAGCCCGGATTCACACGCTGCTGACCGACATACTCGAAGTTGATTCATGTATGCCTGTCTCCATGGGTTAGTGCCGCTTTGGGTTCACAACTAGCCATGTCGGCCCGGGTTCTTTGTCATATGGATGCTAGCGACACTATCATATACGTGAGCCAAAAGGCGCAAACGGTCCCGAGCCAGGTAAGGTGGCACCCGTGGGAATAACGTGCGTGAGGCCGCAAAGTGATATGATGTGTTACATGCTAGATCGGTGTGACTTAGGATCGGGGTCCTGACAGCGTTGGTATCAGAGCCTGACTGCCTGTAGGGTTACCAAGCCAAACTGGTCGAAGTTGAGTCTAGAAATGCTTTAGTTATGTAAGGGAATTGATTGGGGAAGGGAACGTAAGGCTCTTTTTACTCCTTATACCTCATGGCCTTCTGATCTGAGTCAACCTCTTCTCTTCTACGGGGATTAAGAACTAGGTCTTCTCATCTATCTATTAGGATGACGAGTTACTATGATAGAGACTTATAGGATTGATGTATTCAAGCCTCTGTTCAATTTCTACTACTTCCATGTGTTCTTAGTTGATCTCAGAACATTGATATTGTGATGTTGAGTGGTCATGCCACCATTTTTGCAGGATGTCTCAAATCATTTTGAGCATTTACAGCCATTATGCTGTCCGAGTCATCCCAGGTTTCTAAATAGTCTGATGCATTTGCAAATTCCTTCTTCCGTTCTTGATGTTCCTTTGGGATAGATTAACCACACTAATCGTCGAGTTAAGGTACCCCGTTGCCTCGACGTATATGTTGGACCTATTAATATGAACCTAGGCATCTTAGAGAACCACCTGGTACTCCATCCATGTTTGGTGTTCTAGTGTGATGATTCTGGCCATCATTCTCGAAAGCATCCCGTGATGTTATTAGTTAGTAGGTATTCTATTCCTGGGTTCCTGAACCCCAGATTCACCCTACTTCACGTTGTTAGTATTTGCTAGTTCCCTTAAGATATTAGTAACCTTTGCGATAGTCCTCGAGGTCCGTGGTATGTCCTTCTTCCAATACCATGAACCAATATGGCAAAAGCCTTTGAACCAAAAGATCACAATAAGAGTGCTCTTAATGGGTTCTCCATCCAAGAATTGTGAACCTGCCAGTCCTATCTTTTCTGCATGGGTTATCCGGAAGAAACATGTTGAACCTGGTTTGACATACTAATCTATGCATCCACAACTCAGAAAGATATATGCCCTTTGAGTTGTCCCTCTTCATTTGTATTCCGACCATCGTCTATCAATTGATAGTCAGGGGTAGTTGTGCATTCGTGTTATCGATGCTTCTTATTCTCGTGGTCCGTCGAGCCGTTCTATTTCAGAATGACTAGGAGAAACAAACTCCAGTACCTCATCCATATCTAGGAATGGGTCAAAGCAGTTGTATTCCGCAGATCGAAATGCCAATCCAGCTTTTTTTCTGTTCTACCTTGGAGGGTTGCCTCCTTATGTCAGGATTGTCATGAGAATTGCACCACCTGTTATGAAATCTTGACACAGTGATACTTCTCGCCATCATCATTCGCTCCTCAGTTCCGTGTTATTGCAACAGGAATACCGACAAGTGAACCATGATGTGTGAAATCGATACTCCTAGCAACCTCGTTGCTTGGTAGTAAATGGACAATACTCTCATCCTTAGCGTGTTGGTTATTAGATCATCATCCTAAGTTTGACCGTGAAACCTAGTCCTTATTCTGGTGCACTCCTCGATCAATGAGTTAGGATTGTGTCAATCCCTCACTCCTTTGATCATATCATCTTGCCTTGAAAAGCAAGGATGTTCTCGAGCTTAGTGATATATCGGTGGTTCGTGATTTTCCGAATATCTTCTCGGAAGTATTACCAGGTTATCACCTGTGCTATGTTGAGTTCGTGATCAAGTTGGTTTCTTGTAAACCACCCCTTCTCCAAGAGTCTATGTTGAATACCCCTGAGCTAGTTGGTCGAGCTAAACAATAACTTGGAGAGTTGGAAGATAAAGCTTGTCTGACTTAGTTCATGTTAAGGGATATCTTTTTGTGTATGTGTGTGTTGAAGAAAGATGATATCTCCATCGATTGGTCCTCGTGATCAGTTGTTGGATCTATTGCCTTGTCAAAACTTTGACTTGAGTATGGGCTATCGTCAAGTCAAATTAGAACCAACGATGTTCGTAATGTTATCCTACTCGTGGTTGATCCCTCGGGCATACACCATTACATCTTTTGGTCTGACCAATGCTATCACCGTGTTCACATGATGGTGGAAGTCTAGTGATATGGAAATTCCGATGAGGTGTTGTTGAGCCCATCAGCAGCATTTTGTCTCCCCCATGATTCATGTTGAGCATCAACCTAGTGTTGGAAACTTTGTAAGCATTTCCTTCATGTTCCGCTCATGAGGTATAAGTTTGGATGGAGAAGTGACTTCCTCGAACTCACGTGCATTTGATGTAAGTTGTCGCGGTGGATTCGAGAAAGCTTGTTTGCTTCCTGTGGAATCATCCCAAGTTAATCATGCATGTGCGAAGTATTCAGTGGTATGTTAGACTGATCATCTTCATTCCATATGAATTTCCTAGCACACCAAGCCACTGACTGATTTGTTGGAGGAAAAGAAGTTCCTTCGTAAGAGCTAGACTTACGCAAGGACTTCGATATCCTCGATGATGGTTCCCCACCTGAACTTGGTAGTGTTTTATTATAAGACTACTACGTGGTCATGCTTGTCTTGGACAGCATGTTCACAGGTTTGTAGCAGAACCAGCTCATGTTTTGGAGCTTGCTATCGTAGTTCATTTCCCGAGAATCTCGCAACGTCATCTCGTCGATTTGTGTTGCAAACTTTCTTTTCCAGACAGGCTGTCTGAAATATTCTGTTACCAACCAGATCTAAATCTCAGGCAGATATGATGGTTGGAATGTGTCCCAAGGATTATAATATTGGTCTCTCGGTAACCTGATAACGTGGATGTCGTGGCCAACCCACCTAGCCGGAAGGCCTATTATTGTAACATCTTGGTTGAAGAAGTTGGTCACCTCCCCATAAGGATCTCGCAGGATCTGCCTCCGTAGTTATTCCTTATGGATTCTTGAGCTTCCGAAGTCCGACCTTTTACTTGATGTTCTAGTTATCAAGCCATATCAATAAATGGGTTGCGCTAGCACATCAAGGAGAACATTAGAAGCGGGGTGCTAAATGTCTCTCGGTCGATCATCCAGATTTCGTTCCCTTGGCCTCGCTAAGGTGCTTTCTGAGAAAGGGGTGTCTTTCTATGCATCTGCATTGTCCATCACTATTCGTCAAGGTAGTAAGATGTGTCGCCAGGATCCTCGACACGGTTGTTGGTAGAACCTTGATGAATATGGAAATGCTCAAGTTCTTGAGAGCACGCGCAAGCAAAATCATCCCTTGTGTTGTCTTCAACAAGGTAGTCTACATCATCCATCCTAGTCCGAGTATGCCATTTCCTCGAGCTATTTCAAACGATCAATTGCAAATTGCCTTAAGCTGGTATGAAGAGTTTCAATGATCTATGGATCAAAAGTGATTCTTTTTGCCACTTAAGGGAACAATCCATTGAGTCACCTTTCCAAGGTGCCCCGTTATTGAATCATGGCAATTATTTCCTCGCCACCTTGACACCATCCACCATCTCTCTAAGCGTGGAATTGTTGCCCACCAAATGAAACCTCGTTGTTTGTTATTTCATCCCTCTCGATGTGTTTTGTGTCTCAACTCGAGATGTTTCAACATCTCATTCCACGAGTTGATCTTGAGTGCTCGATCTTCGAGGAGATCATTTCCTATAGAGTTTCTTTCTGTCGCCATCGTGTTGGATGAAGATCTCGAAAGCAAGGACGTCAAGATCAATTGGAACAATGAACCAACATCTTCGGGATGGGCAATTGGATCGACAAGATCGTGTTAGCTAGTGTCCCCTCTGTCTTCTTACCTCACGTCTTGAATCTCGGGACGAGATTCTTGTTTAGTGGGTGTCGGTGTCAAAACCGGCGGATCTCGGGTAGGGGGTCCCGAACTATTCGTCTAGGCCGGATGGTAACAGGAGGTAGGGAACATGATGTTTACCCAGGTTCGGGCCCTCTTGATGGAGGTAAAACCCTACGTCATGCTTGATTAATATTGATGATATGGGTAGTACAAGAGTAGATCTACCACGAGATCAAGGAGGCTAAACCCTAGAAGCTAGCCTATGGTATGATTGTTATCTATGGAGTTGATGTCCTACGGACTACAACCCTCCGGTTTATATAGACAACGGATAGGGTTAGGGTTACATAGAGTCGGTTACAATGGTAGGAGATCTTGAGTATCCGCACCACCAAGCTTGCCTTCCATGCCAAGGAAAGTCCCATCCGGACACGGGACGAAGTCTTCAATCTTGTATCTTCATAGTCCAGGAGTCCGGCTGAAGGTATAGTCCGGCTACCCGAACACCCCCTAATCCAGGACTCCCTCAGTAGCCCCCGAACCAGGCTTCAATGACGACGAGTCCGGCGCGCAGATTGTTCGGCATTGCAAGGCGGGTTCTTCTCCAAATCCTGTGTACCTGTAGGAATAATGTCCGATTTTTGTAATGTAGTGCTCCTCGGCTTCCACGCCCAATAATGGCCGTCTTCCACGTGTCAAACGAATGCGAAAAGCCGGGGCGTTTTTACATCCACACCCCTAGCCGTATAAACGAGCCGCCTATTTAACGGGATGGGGATTTAGGTCCAAACCACATCTTCTCCTCTCCGCGAGTTATCATCAGAGCGCTTCCAGCAAAGGTCCATTCCAACATGACCAGCCGTCGCAGCTCCTCCCCTCGCCCCTCCGGTCCCAAACCCGGGGACTGGGAGAGTTGCACCATCCCGCATAGCGAGTTAGTGTCGCTTCAGGCCAAGGGATTTCTCCCTCAGGCATACATGGTCCCGGTCCGAGCCGGTCTCGCCACCTACAATGGCGGAAAACAAGCGGAGAGCACCCCCAATCCTTCTAAAGGAGAGCGGGTGTGCCTCGTCCCCTATCTAATAAGGGGACTGGGATTTCCAATTCATCCATTTCTCCGCGGGCTTCTGGAGTTCTACGGCCTCCAGCTGCACAATCTCACGCCCGCCTCCGTATTACATATTGCGGGTTTCGTCGCCCTTTGCGAGCTATTTTTAGGCGTTGAGGCTCATTTCGCGCTGTGGAAGAGGTTATTCTGCCTGGTGCCCCGTTCTCAAGAGGGGTCTATATACCAAGTGGGCGGAGCCGAAGTATGGCGCATCGCCGGGACCGGATACCTATCCGGAACCCCAAAGAAGGCGTCCGAGGACTGGCCTTCGGAATGGTTTTACATAGATGACGTCCCGCTACCGGACCCTATCCGGGTCGGTCTCCCTGAGTTCAACAGTGCTCCATTGAAGAAACGCTTGAGCTGGCGTCCGCGGAGCTGTCAGAGAGAAAGCGACAGAGACATCATTTACCTGATGAGCCGGATAAGACTGTTGGCTCATTCCGGACTAACCATGATTGGAGTCATGGCCGCATGCATTATGCGGGGGGTGCAGCCGCTTCAATATAGAGGCCACCCCATGTGGGATTTCAACGGGGAGGATGACGCCACCCGTTACGGTTGTAAGGGGCCGGCCTCAGCCGCCGCCTTAGTAAATATCTTATCCTCTTTGTACAAGGGAGAAAAGGAGGAATTCCTCTGCGTCAACCCGCGGGCCGGATTCAGTATGTACGATCCTCCAAGTTGGGTAAGTGAACAATTGCGCTTGCCCGTTTGTTTTATACTCCCACGGTTAGATAGGTAGTCTAACGACTTCAATGCAGGAACTGCGACAGGAGGTAAAGGATATAAACAGCCATCCTCCACAGCCCGAGGACCCAGAACGGTCCCTTAATCCGGACTCCAAAGAGGATCCGGACATATCGGTGGAGCTTATCGACGGGGTGTTCCATCAGCTAAGTAAGGACAATACCTTGGTGGCCATTACAGCGGATTACCCAGGGTTAATCCCGGCCTCCCAGGTGATGGAAACCGGAGTCCCATTCCCTTGAAAGAGATTCCACTCTCATGTATTCCGGTGTTTCTGACGACAACCGTGTTTTGCAGGGGAGATTTCCGAGGCAGGAGGCCAAACCTGCGGCGGCTAGCCAACGAGGGGCCGCAGGGCCCCGTGGGGCAAAAAAGGAATGTAGTCTGGACTGAGATGCCGGCGCAAAGGTATAGCGCACCCTCGGTTTCCCTGGAGTTACTGTCAGGGCATATTAACGTTCGTGCTATCTTTAGAATGAAGAGACCTCGCCGGACTACATCCGGACAGGTTGCCAATCGCGCCTCCACCAGCCAGGCTCCAATGTCTAGCCAGGAAGCGGAGGCAAGCACAAGGCGCGCACCGGACGCTCCTCCGACAGAGGATGCGGACAGGCTGTCTTCCACAAATTCTGAAGTGGAGAGTGCCATGAACCACAGGCATCGCCGGACAGTTCTACGCGACGCTTGTTTCTCCCAAGAGGCTTTAGATGCCTTTAATTCGGGAGATGCGTACCTCCGTGCCGCTCAAAATGGTTTAGCCAGAGCCACGGAGCAGTATGTAAAAGACATACGGGTAAGAAAAATTTGGTTAAATGTATATATATATGCCAGTAGCCCCCGAGACTTGAAGCAGCTAGAGCAACTGATTTAAGGATCATTTAATATGCAGGTTCTTACAGAGAAGAATACCGTACTGTCCCAGGAGCTGGAAAAGTGCAAGGCCCAACTAGAGGCCGCACTAGCCGCAGCAGGGGAGCCCAAAGAGACCCCCTCAGGTAAGATACACTTCGAAAGATTAGTATTGTGCGGTGTGGGTGCAAATCTGACAAATCATATTGCAGATGGCGCCGGACTCGATCCGGACAAGCAACAACTCTTACGCCGGCTAAAGGCCGGTGAGAGTACGTTGACAAAGGTGAGGCGAGAGAAGAATGATCTTCAGGATGCCAACACCAAGCTGGACGTCGAACTTAAAGATGTTCGTGGCCAGCTGTCGGACTCCACGAAGGAGAATCAGCGGCTTCGACGCGGCATATTTAGTAAGTGCTTGAACGAACTTTGAAAAAAGAGTTCGGCGAGGAAGTCGACTAACAGAGTAATGTCTATAGGTATGCTCACAGGTCGTCCTGCAGAGGAGATGCCCGGTTCTATGGGTGACCTTCTTCCCGAACTCTTGCAACTGCACGAGCGAATTCGGCAGGCGATGCGAGGTATTGTCCAAGCCTTATGGCATGCCCACTCCGTGCCCGAGGGCTTTGGAGAGCTTGCGGAGAAGCTGAAGGGAGCTCGGCGGCTCTTCCGGTTGTGGAAGATATCGGCCTGCCGACAAGGCGCTAGGGAGGCCTGGGCCATGGTGAAGACCCGTTTTACGAAGTCTGACCCAAACCACATGGCCGAGGTCGGACCAGTGGGGCCTGACGGGAAGGAGATCCCTGTAAGCTTAGTATACGGCCAAGTAGAGTTGGCCGCGAAGTATTCCCAGCAGGACTGTAAATTAGACAGCCTGTTAGATGGTATAGAAGAGGAATACAATCAGTCAGAATGACTGTGTAATTTTGAATTGACATGTGTAATGCCTTCTAGCCGGATTGTAGATCGTTTGTCGTTGCCGACCTTTTCGCTTCAACCTCGGGACCTGACGGTCCGGAGTGTGTCCGAATACCCTAGCGGTTATATAAGAACCGGGGTATGCGTGGAGACCAGGCGTAGGGGTCATCAGTGCTTTATCAGACAAGTGCCCAACTAGTTATGTTATATTACATGGTTAGTAAGAAACATCTTCCAGAGAGAATAGTTCCGTTAAGGGTTCCTTTCGCTGGGAGGCATGCCCTAAGGTGCATGTCCGGACTGCGTGAAGAGACGCAGAAAAAAAGCATCTGGGGGCGCATAAAATGAGTAAAAAGATCATCTTTTATTTCACCGACCGAATATTCCCTTAAGAACGCTAGCTTTCGGCTTCACCCAGTCTGAGGTACACGTCCGGCTGACCCGGCAGTAACAATCGCAGAGGTGCTCCCTTTACCGCCTAGCCGAACAATCGGGAACGTAGGGGTAAGCACAGGAGCCAGGCAACCCAGCTTGGCCAAAACTTAAGTCATATCGATGCATATAATGGTGAAGAAAAAGGTACATGCGGAAGTTTGACGTATGTGTTGGGCGTGAAGCCCGTATAAATAAGCTTCTGTTAAAGAAGCCCCCAGGTTTAATGAGCGCGAGTGGCGCGTCACTAGATGAGCCTTTAAGGGCTATAAAAGAAAAAATGGGAAGGAGAGAAATGTAAGACAGAAAAATTCAAAAAATAATGGACAGAGGAAGGAGACGAACACAGAGTCTGGCGCTAGGCTTAGAATCTTCGGAGACGGGTGGCGTTCCACGGGTTCGGCTCGAGTCGGTTGTTCGACGCATCTCGTAGGCGGTACGCCCCACCAGTCAGGACTTGGTCGATTATGAATGGACCTTCCCACTTGGGCTTGAGTTTGTCCTTTTTCTTATCCGGCAGGCGTAGAACTAGTTCGCCAACATTGTAATTTTTGGCCCGTACTTCTCTGCTTTGATATCTTCGGGCCTGCTGTTGATAAAATGCGGAACGGGCTTTTGCCACGTCCCGCTCCTCCTCCAAGGCGTCCAAGTTGTCCTGCCGATCGAGCTCGGCTTCTCTTTCTTCGTACATGTGCACTCTAGGTGAGTCATGAATTATGTCGCAGGGCAGAACTGCTTCTGCGCCGTACACCATAAAAAATGGTGTGTATCCGGTGGTGCGATTTGGCGTGGTCCGCAGCCCCCATAGCACGGAGTCGAGCTCCTCTACCCAGTGCGTGTTAGATTCCTTGAGGGACCGCACCAGTCTGGGTTTAATGCCGCTCATGATAAGACCATTTGCATGTTCGACCTGGCCGTTGGTTTGTGGGTGATAGACGGAAGCATAATCGAGCTTGATGCCCATGTTTTTGCACCAGAGTTTTACCTCGTCGGCGGTAAAGTTTGTACCGTTATCGGTTATGATGCTGTGGGGGACGCCATAACGGTGTACAACCCCGGATATGAAGTCTATCACAGGTCCGGATTCGGCCGTTTTAACAGGCTTGGCTTCTATCCATTTGGTGAACTTATCCACCATGACCAGTAAGTATTTTTTCCTATGGGTCCCACCTTTAAGGGGTCCGACCATGTCAAGCCCCCAGACCGCAAAAGGCCAGGTGATGGGTATAGTTTGGAGTGCGGTGGGTGGCATATGGCTTTGGTTGGCAAAAAGTTGGCAACCAGCGCATCGTTGGACTAGGTCCTGAGCGTCTGCCCGGGCCGTCAGCCAATAAAAACCAGTACGGAAAGCCTTGCTAACAAGGGACCGAGCAGCGGCGTGGTGACCACCGAGTCCGGCATGAATTTCAGCCAGAAGGTTCCGCCCTTCCTCTTCGGAGATGCACCTTTGAAGGACTCCGGTAGTGCTTTTCTTATAAAGCTCTCCCTCATGGACTCTATAGGCTTTAGATCGCCGCACTATGCAGCGGGCCTCGTTTTGGTCCTCCGGGAGTTCCTGCCTAGTAAGGTAGGCTAGGAATGGTTCTGTCCACGGGGCGATAACCGCCATTATTACGTGGGCTGAAGGTGTAATTTCATTGGCAGAGCCTCCAATTGTGTCAGATTGTTCGGCGTCGAGTGGTGCGGCTGGGTTCGGGCTGTTATTTGCGGGTTCCCCCTCCCATGCTACGGATAGCTTGAACAATCTTTCCAAAAAGATGTTGGGGGGACTGCATCGCGTTTTGCTCCGATGCGTGCTAGGACGTCCGCCACCTGATTGTTTTCTCGGGCTATATGGTGAAACTCCAACCCTTCGAACCAAGCTGACATTTTTAGGACGGTGTTGCGGTAAGCTACCATTTTGGGGTCCTTGGCGTCGAAGTCTCCGTTTATTTGGGATATCGCGAGGTTTGAATCCCCGCGTACCTCTAGGCGCTGGATACCCATGGATACTGCTATCAGGAGGCCATGTAGGAGGGCCTCATATTCGGCTGCATTGTTGGAATCCGTGTACATGATCTGGAGCACATATTGGACTGTGTCTCCTGTGGGGGACGTCAGGACGACGCCGGCCCCTAGTCCGGCCAACATTTTGGAGCCGTCGAAATGCATAATCCAGTTTGAATATGTGCCGTACTCTTTAGGGAGCTCAGCCTCCGTCCATTCTGCGACGAAGTCGGCCAAAACTTGCGATTTAATAGCTCACCGTGGCTTATAGGTTATATCGAACGGGAGAAGCTCGATGGCCCATTTTGCAATCCGGCACGTTGCATCACGGTTGTTGATAATATCGTTTAGTGGCACTTCCGAGGCTACTGTTATGGAACACTCTTGAAAGTAGTGTCGTAGTTTCCGGGATGCCATGAATACCGCGTATGCAATCTTTTGATAATGCGGGTACCGTGATTTGCATGGAGTGAGGACAGTGGACACGTAGTAGACCGGACTTTGAAGGGGGAATTTGTGTCCGTCCGTTTCCTGCTCGACAACGAGCACTGCGCTGACAAGTTGGTGTGTTGCTGCAATGTACAATAACATTGGTTCACCGGTGGTTGGCACGGCCAGGACTCGGTTTGTTGCCAATATGGCTTTTATTTCATCAAGTCCGGCCGTGGCGGCATCCGTCCACTTGAAGTGTTCGGTGCGCCGAAGGAGGCGATAAAGGGGTAGTGCCTTTTCTCCCAAGCGGGAGATGAAGCGGCTTAAAGCCGCCACGCATCCGGTTAATTTTTGTATTTGTTTAAGGTCCTTTGGGACATCCAATTGTGACAAAGCTCGGATCTTGGCTGGATTTGCTTCAATTCCTCTACCGGATACAATAAAGCCCAAGAGCTTTCTGGCTGGAACACCGAAGACGCATTGTTCCGGGTTGAGCTTGATGTCATATTTTCGGAGGTTATCAAATGTAAGCCTCAAGTCGTCTACTAGGGATTCGACATGTCTTGATTTGACAACCACATCATCCACATACGCCTCCACTGTTTTGCCGATCTGGTGTGCCAGACATGTCTGGATCATGCGCTGATATGTTGCGCCGGCGTTTTTCAGCCCGAAGGGCATTGTGTTGAAGCAGAATGGGCCGTATGGTGTGATGAATGCTGTTGCAGCTTGGTCTGATTCTGCCATCTTGATTTGATGGTAACTGGAGTATGCGTCGAGGAAACACAACGAATCATGTCCTGTGGTGGCATCGATAATTTCATCGATACGGGGGAGGGGGAAGGGATCCTTTTGCCAAGCCTTGTTAAGGTCTTTAAAATCGACACACAGGCGCCAGGATTTGTCCTTCTTTGGTACCATCACCAGGTTTGCTAGCCAGTCCGGATGTTTTATGTCTCTGATGAATCTGGCTTCCAATAGCTTGGCTAGCTCCTCTCCCATAGCCTGTCTCTTGGGTTTGGAAAAACGCCGAAGGGCTTGTTTGACAGGTTTAAATCCTTTTAGGATATTTAAGTTGTGTTCGGCCAGCCTGCGTGGGATCCCTGGCATGTCTGAAGGGTGCCAGGTGAAGATGTCCCAGTTCTCTTGTAGGAACTCTCGCAGTGCGGTGTCTGCATCAGGGTTCAGTCGTGCCCCGATGGAAGCTCTTTTATTGGGGTCCACCGATGTCTGAAGGGTTCCCGATGACCCCCGACTGTTACTTTGAGGCGGAGCGATAGGGAAGGTTGAGACCACCTAGGAGGGAGGTGGGCTTGGCCCTAGTCGGCATCCACGGTTGCTTCAAAATAACACGCTTAACGAGTTCTTGGTATTTGATCTGAGTCTGGCCATTTGGTCTATACGCACTAACCAACTACGCGGGAAAGATATGGGCACTCGACATCGTGGTATCAGCCGAAGCCTTCATGACGTCAGCGACTGAGCGGCGCATGCCGGATTGGAACGTAAGCCTGCCCTTGTATTAAGGTGGCTAGTTCTGCTTCCGGTCGCCCACGCAATGCGCAGGTGTGCAATGGGCGATGGGCCTAGACCCCTGCGCCATAGGATTTAGACCGGCGTGCTGACCTCTCTGTTGTGCCTAGGTAGGGCTACGACGTGTTGGTCTTCCGAGGCTGGGCATGACCCAGGAAAGTTTGTCCAGCCAAATGGGATCGAGCGTGTTGGGTTATGTGCTGCACCCCTGCAGGGAAGTTTATCTATTCAAATAGCCGTGTTCCTCGGTAAAAGGACGACCCGGAGTTGTACCTTGACCTTATGACAACAAGAACCGGATACTTAATAAAACACACCCTTTCAAGTGCCAGATACAACCCGGTGATCGCTCTCTAACAGGGCGACAGGGAGGGGATTGCCGGGTAGGATTATGCTATGCGATGATACTTGGTGAACTTACATCTACTCTCTTCTACATGCTGCAAGATGGAGGCTGCCAGAAGCGTAGTCTTCGACAGGACTAGTGATACGTCTCCAATGTATCTATAATTTTTGATTGCTCCATGCTATATTATCTACTGTTTTGGACTATATTGGGCTTTATTTTCCACTTTTATATTATTTTTGGGACTAACCTATTAACCGGACGCCCAGCCCAGATTTGCTGTTTTTTTGCCTATTTCAGTGTTTCAAAGAAAAGGAATATCAAACGGAGTCGAAACGGAACGAAATCAATTGGAGAAGTTATTTTTGGAAGGAAAGCTACCGGATGGACTTGGACCCCACGTCAGGAGCTAAGGGAGGTGCTCACGAGGGTGGGGGCGCGCCCACCCCCCTAGGACGCGCCCCCTGCCTCGTGGGGCCCCTGAAGCTCCACCGACGTACTTCCTGCACCCATATATACTCACGTACCCTAAAACTTCCAGAACGGAGATTAGATCTGGAGTCCCGCCGCCGCAAGCCTCTGTAGCCACCAAAAACCAATTGGGACCCTATTCCGGCACCCTGCCGGAGGGGGGAACCCTCACCGGTGGCCATCCTCATCATCCCGGTGCTCTCCATGACGAGGAGGGAGTAGTTCACCCTCGGGGCTGAGGGTATGTACCAGTAGCTATGTGTTTGATCTCTCTCTCTCTCTCTCTCTCGTGTTCTTGATTTGGCACGATCTTGATGTATCACGAGCTTTGCTATTATAGTTGAATCATATGTTTCTTCTCCCCCTCTACTCTCTTGTAATGGATTGAGTTTTCCCCTTTGAAGTTATCTTATTGGATTGAGTCTTTAAAGATTTGAGAACTCTTGATGTATGTCTTGCCATGCGTATCTGTGGTGACAATGGGATATCACGTGATTCGCTTGATGTATGTTTTGTTGATCAACTTGCGAGTCCCGCCCATGAACCTACGCATAGGGGTTGGCACACGTTTTCATCGTGATTCTCCGGTAGAAACTTTGGGGCACTCTTTGAGGTTTTTTGTGTTGGTTGAATAGTTGAATCTGAGATTGTGTGATGCATATCGTATAATCATACCCACAGATACTTGAGGTGACATTGGAGTATCTAGGTGACATTAGGGTTTTGGTTGATTTGTGTCTTCAGGTGTTATTCTAGTACGAACTCTAGGTCTGTTTGTGACACTTATAGGAATAGCCCAACGGGTTGATTGGAAAGAATAACTTTGAGGTGGTTTCGTACCCTACCATAATCTCTTCGTTTGTGCTCCGCTATTAGTGACTTTGGAGTGACTCTTTGTTGCATGTTGAGGGAGAGTTATATGATCCAATTATGTTATTATTGTTGAGAGAACTTGTACTAGTGAAGGTATGAACCCTAGGCCTTGTTTCCTATCATTGAAATACCGTTTACGCTCACTTTTACCGCTTTTTACCTTGCTGTTTTTATATTTTCAGTTTACAAAAACCTATATCTACCATCCATATTGCACTTGTATCACCATCTATTTGCCGAACTAGTGCACCTATACAATTTACCATTGTATTGGGTGTGTTGGGGACACAAGAGACTCTTTGTTATTTGGTTGCAGGGTTGTTTGAGAGAGACCATCTTCATCCTACGCCTCCCACGAATTGATAAACCTTAGGTCATCCACTTGAGGGAAACATGCTACTGTCCTACAAACCTATGCACTTGGAGGTCCAACAACGTCTACAAGAAGAAGGTTGTGTAGTAGACATCAAGATCTTTTCTTGCGCCGTTGCCGGGGAGGCTAGGTAAGCGGCACTCACACCCCGTCAACTAAGCTCTTTTCTGGAGCCGTTGCTGGGGAGGTGAGTGCTTGAAGGTATATCTTTAGATCTTGCAATCAAATCTTTTTGTTTCTTGTTTTAGCACTAGTTTAGTTTATAAAAGAAAACTACAAAAAAATGGAATTGATTTTGGCTCATACGCTTCATCTTTTTAATATCTTTCGTGAGTATGATGGGAAGGAAAATTGTGCTCAAGTGCTAGAAGAAGAATTACATAGAATACTTGGCATAAAATATGTGAAGGATGAACATGATTGCAATTTGTTAGTATGAATTCCTTGAATATTCATGATGCTAATGATATGCAAATCCACAAGCTTGGGGATGCTATGTTGGATGAAGATGATATTTTTTGTCCCCCAAGCTTTGATGAGCAAATTTACTATCATGAAAGCATGCCTCCTATATATGATGATTATTGTGATGACACGTATGCTATAAAGAATAATTATAACCATGAAACTTGTCATCTTGATCTTAATTTTCAATCACATGATAGTTATTTTGTTGAGTTTGCTCCCACTATTATTCATGAGAAGAAATTTGCTGATGTGGAGATTAATAAAAATTATATGAATGTAGATCATGAAAAGAATGCTTTAGGTGCTGGTTACATTGTTTAATTTATTCATGATGCTACTGACAATTATTATGAGGGAGGAACATATGCTTGTAGGAATTTAAATAATATCAAGTTTCCTCTCTATGTGCTTAAAGTTTTGAAGTTATGCTTGTTTTACCTTCCTATGCAAGTTGATTATTGTTCCCATAAGTTGTTTGCTCACAAAATCCCTATGCATAGGAAGTGGGTTAGACTTAAATGTGCTAGTCATATTCTTCATGATGCTCTCTTTATGTTTCAATTCTTATCTTTTATGTGAGCATCATTGAAATCATCGTGCCTAGCTACGGGCGTTAAACGATAGCGCTTGTTGGGAGGCAACCCAATTTTATTTTAGTTTCTTGATTTTTGGTTCTTCTTAGGAATAAATAATCCATCTAGATTCTGTTTAGATGTGGTTTTATGTTTTAATTAGTGTTTGTGCCAAGTAGAACATTTGGGAAGACTTGGGTGAAGTCTTTATGATCATGCTGTAAAAAACAGAAACTTTAGCGCTCACGAGATTACTAGAGAGTGCTTTTTAGTTGATTCTTTTTGCAGATGATTACTAAACAAATTCCTCAGGTCCACCAATTTATCTTAGAATTTTTTGAGTTCCAGAAGTTTGCGTTAGTTACAGATTACAAAGACTGCTCTGTTTTTGACAGATTCTGTTTTCATTGTGTTGTTTGCTTATTTTGATTAATCTATGGCTAGTAAAATAGTTTATAAACCAAGGAGAAGTTTGAATACAGTAGGTTTAACACCAATATAAATAAATAATTAGTTCATTACAGTACCTTGAAGTGGTGTTTTGTTTTCTTTCGCTAACGGAGCTTACGAGTTTTCTGTTAAGTTTTGTGTTGTGAAGTTTTCAAGTTCCGGGTAAAGATTCGATGGACTATGGAATAAGGAGTGGCAAGAGCCTAAGCTTGGGGATGCCCAAGGCACCCCAAGGTAATATTCAAGGATAACCAAGTGTCTAAGCTTGGGGATGCCCGGGTGGCATCCCCTCTTTCGTCTTCGTTCATCGGTAACTTTACTTGGAGCTATATTTTTATTCACCACATGATATGTGTTTTGCTTGGAGCGTCATTTTATTTTCTTTTTGTTTTGCTTGTTGTTTGAATAAAATACCAAGATCTTAAATTCTTAATTGTTAGAGAGTCTTTACATAGCTGTATAATTATTCGACTACTCAATGATCTTCACTTATATCTTTCGGAGTAGTTTGTCATTTGCTCTAGTACTTCACTTATATCTTTTAGAGCATGATGGTAGTTTTATTTTGAAGAAATAGATGAAATCTCATGCTTCACTTATATTATTTTGAGAGTCTTTGGAATAGCATGGTAATGTGATTAAATCTTAATATGCTAGGTATTCAAGAATAGTAAAAACTTTCTTATGAGTGTGTTGAATACTAAGAGAAGTTTGATGCTTGATGATTGTTTTGAGATATGGAGGTACTGATATCAAAGTTGTGCTAGTTTAGTAGTTGTGAATTTTAGAAATACTTGTGTTGAAGTTTGCAAGTCCCGTAGCATGCACGTATGGTAAATGTTATGTAACAAATTTGAAACATGAGGTGTTATTTGATTGTCTTCCTTATGAGCGGTGGTCGGGGACGAGCGATGGTCTTTCCCTACCAATCTATCCCCTAGGAGCATGCGCGTAGTACTTTGGTTTTTGATGGCTTGTAGATTTTTGCAATAAGTATATGAGTTCTTTAGGACTAATGTTGAGTCCATCGATTATACGCACTCTCACCCTTCCATCATTGCTAGCCTCTTCGGTACCATGCATTGCCCTTTCTCACATTGAGAGTTCGTGCAAACTTCGCCGGTGCATCCAAACCCTGTGATATGATACGCTCTTTCACACATAAACCTCCTTATATCTTCCTCAAAACAGCCACCATACCTACCTATTATGGCATTTCCATAGCCATTCCGAGATATATTGTCATGCAACTTTCCACCATACCGTTCCTCATGACACATTCATCATTGTCATATTGCTTTAGCATGATCATGTAGTTGACATAGTATTTGTGGCAAAGCCACCGTTCATAATTCTTTCATACATGTCACTCTTGATTCATTGCATATCTCGGTACACCGCCGGAGGCATTCATATAGAGTCATACCTTGTTCTAGTATCGAGTTGTAATCATTGAGTTGTAAATAAATAGAAGTGTGATGATCATCATTCAATAGAGCATTGTCCCAAAAAAAGAGAAAGGCCAAAGAAAAAAAAGGGCCCAAAAAAGGGGCAATGCTACTATCCTTTTACCACACTTGTGCTTCAAAGTAGCACCATAATCTTCATGATAGAGAGTCTCTCGTTTTGTCACTTTCATATACTAGTGGGAATTTTTCATTATAGAACTTGGCTTGTATATTCCAACGATGGGCCTCCTCAAGTGCCCTAGGTCTTCATGAGCAAGCAAGTTGGATGCACACCCACTTAGTTTTCTTTTGTTGATCTTTCATTCATTTATAGCTCTAGTGCATCCATTGCATGGCAATCCCTACTCCTTGCATTAACATCAATCGATGGGCATCCCCATAGCTCATTGATTAGCCTCGTTGATGTGAGATCTTCTCCTTTTTTGTCTTCTCCACATAACCCCCATCATCATATTCTATTCCACCCATAGTGTTATATCCATGGCTCACGCTCATGTATTGCGTGAAGGTTTATAAGTTTGAGATTACTAAAGTATGAAACAATTGCTTGGCTTGTCATCGGGGTTGTGCATGATGAGAGCATTTTTGTGTGACGAAAATGGAGCATGACTAAACTATATGATTTTGTAGGGATAAACTTTCTGTGGCCATGTTATTTTGAGAGGACATAATTGCCTAGTTAGTATGCTTGAAGTATTCTTATTTTTATGCCAATATGAACTTTTGTCTTGAATCTTTCAGATAAGAATATTCATATCACAAGTAAGAAAAATTACAATGAAATTATGCCAACTAGCATTCCACATCAAAAATTATCTTTTTTATCATTTACCTACTCGAGGATGAGCAGGAATTAAGCTTGGGGATGCTTGATACGTCTCCAACGTATCTATAATTTTTTATTACTCCATGCTATGTTATCTACTGTTTTGGGCAATATTGGGCTTTATTATCCACTTTTATATTATTTTTGGGACTAACCTATTAACTGGAGGCCCAGCCCAGATTTGCTATTTTTTGCCTATTTCAGTGTTTCGAAGAAAAGGAATATCAAACGGAGTCGAAACGGAACGAAATCAACTGGAGCAGTTATTTTTGGAAGGAAACCTACCGGATGGACTTGGACCCCACATCAGGAGCTAAGGGAGGTGCTCACGAGGGTGGGGGCGCTCCCACCCCCCTAGGGCGCGCCCCCTGCCTCGTGGGGCCCCCGAAGCTCCACCGACGTACTTCCTGCACCCATATATACCTACGTACCCTAAAACTTCCAGAACAGAGATTAGATCTGGAGTTCCGCCGCTGCAAGCCTCTGTAGCCACGAAAAACCAATCGGGACCATGTTCCGGCACCCTGCCAGAGGGGGGATCCCTCATCGGTGGCCATCTTCATCATCCCGGTGCTCTCCATGACGAGGAGGGAGTAGTTCACCCTCGGGGCTGAGGGTATGTACCAGTAGCTATGTGTTTGATCTCTCTCTCCCGTGTTCTTGATTTGGCACGATCTTGATGTATCGCGAGCTTTGCTATTATAGTTGGATCTTATGTTTCTTCTCCCCCTCTACTCTCTTGTAATGAACTACAAGGGAAAAGCCTAACAGTAGCGCGGGTTTTAGGTATATTAGTAGCGAGGGTGCCTGCGCTACTGATACGACGCTACAGCTAATAGGTAATAGTAGCGCGGGTGCCTCCTGTGCTACTACTACGTCCATTAGTAGTAGCGTGGGTAAAAACCCGCGCTACTACTAACCCGTGCTTTGAAAAAAATTGATTTTTTTTCAAATTTTCTGCCCGAATTTTCAAATTTCTGAATTATTTTAACCTCTAATCTCTAACCACCCCTCATCGCTGCTCAATTAATCTCTAATCACCCCTCATCATTCCAAATCATCTAACTTCCGGGACGGTCACCCATCCTCTCACTACTCCAGCCTGATCACGCTTAACTTCCGGGTTCTATTCTCCCTCGATTCCAAGTCTGCACTTGTTGTCTTCCTGACAATAGTAAGATGTCAATCCTATTAACCCTCAGGAGTTTAGCTTGAGCATGAAGTCACACATTTTGCTGTTTGAGTTTAAAACTATTGTTCTAAAAAACAATAATTATTTAGTAACACTAATATTTCTTGAATAAGTAGTTTGACAACATTTTGACCAGATTTGACCAAAATTCCAAATAACTGAAATAATTATTTAGTAACACTAATATTCTTGAATAATTATTTAGTAACACTAATACTTCTTGAATAAGTAGTTTGACCACAGTTTGACCAGATTTGACCAAAATTAAAAAAATCTGAAATTTGAGCATAACTTTTTTTCCTTTTAGAATTTGAGGATTCTAAAAATTTGCAAACATGCCGTAGGCGGTCAAAATCGGATGCGGATTTTCATGCTGAACATTTTGATATATCATACGTTTTTCTGACATCGTATGCAAAAGTTATAGCCGTTTTACATTTTCCCTACACTTTTTGCAAAACATGTCCAAATTTAAGTTTCTAAATTTTCCTAACTAGTAGATGTAGTAACATAACTACATCTTGAAGGATTTGAATTTTTGAAGTTTTTATCATTTTCTTTTGCGTTTTACAAAACTAAAAAGGCGATCCACAATGGGGGGTAGAGTTTCAAAATGGGACCTTTAGTAGTAGCGAGGGTTTTGCCCCCTTGCTACTACTATGGCATGTCCCCGAGGGGCACGGTTGAGACCTCTTAGTAGTAGCGAGGGGTAAAAACTTAGTAGTAGCGCGGGTTTATAACCCTCGCTACTACTATGGCATGGCCCAGGGGCACGGTAGAGACCGCTTAGTAGTAGAGAGGGCTAAAAACCGGCACTACTGCTATCAACTTAGTAGTAGCGAGGGTTAAAAACCCGCGCTACTACTATGGCATGTCCCGGGGGGCACGGTAGAGACCGCTTAGTAGTAGCGAGGGTTAAAAACCAGTGCTACTGCTATCAACTTAGTAGTAGCGAGGGTTAAAAACCCGCGCTACTAGTAAGTAGCAGTAGCGAGGGGTATAAACCCGCGCTGCTAGTAAGCGTCTGTGGATAAGCTTTTCTCTAGTAGTGATGGATTGAGTTTTCCCCTTGAAGTAATCTTATCGGATTGAGTCTTTAAAGATTTGAGAACACTTGATGTATGTCTTGCGTGGGAGACCCGTGGTGACAATGGGGTATTCTATTGATCCACTTGATGTATGTTTTGGTGATCAACTTGCGGGTTCCGCCCATGAACCTATGCATAGGGGTTGGCACACGTTTTCGTTGTGATTATCTGGTAGAAACTTTGGGGTACTCTTTGAGGTTCTATGTGTTGATTGAGTAGATGAATCTGAGATTGTGTGATGCATATCGTATAATCATACCCACGGATACTTGAGGTGACATTGGAGTATCTAGGTGATATTAAGGTTTTGGTTGATTTGTGTCTTAAGGTGTTATTCTGGTACGAACTCTAGGGCTGTTTGTGACACTTATAGGAATTGCCCAACGGATTGATTGGAAAGAATAACTTTGAGGTGGTTTCGTACCCTACCATAATCTCTTCGTTTGTTCTCCGCTAGTAGTGACTTTGGAGTGACTCTTTGTTGCATGTTGAGGGATAGTTATATGATCCAATTATGCTATTTTCATTGAGAGAACTTGCACTAGTGAAAGTATGAACCCTAGGCCTTGTTTCCTATCATTGCAATACCATTTACGCTCACTTTTACCGCTTGCTACCTTGCTGTTTTATATTTTCAGTTTACAAAAACCTATATCTACCATCCATATTGCACTTGTATCACCATCTCTTCGCTGAACTAGTGCACCTATACAATTTACCATTGTATTGGGTGTGTTGGGGACACAAGAGACTCTTTGTTATTTGGTTGCAGGGTTGCTTGAGAGAGACCATCTTCATCCTACGCCTCCCATGGATTGATAAACCTTTGGTCATCCACTTGAGGGAAATTTGCTACTGTCCTGCAAACCTCTACACTTGGAGGCCCAACAACGTCTACAAGAAGAAGGTTGAGTAGTAGACATCACACACACCAAGATATTCCAGGCCACCTTGGACTCCAGCATGCAACCCACGTCTGAAAAGGCGGCGGTGGCCATGGAGCACCTGCTTCCTCATGAGGTCATCGAGCTGGAGCTGGAGATGTAGGAGGCGGTGGAAATCGAGGAGCGCCGGGAGGAGGAGTTGTGTGTGGCCGAGGTCGAGGTAGAGAAGAGTCTGTCCATCGAGGAATCGGCAGTGGAGTACCAACGCGAGCTCTGGCGCAGCCACTACTATGAGTACTACAACCTCGAGGGCGGCGCCGAGGACAAGGACAAGGACGCGGCTGACTTCAGCAGGGGGACGCGGAGTCCACCAACGGCGGCATGTCGCCAGGACAAGTCATCGACGTCTCATCTCACACCAGCGATGCATAGGCTGGCGCGGCGGCGGATATGTTAAAATTATGCGTACTTACGCTCTGTTTTTAATGCTGGTCTTTTGTTAGAGCAATGTTTAGGTGAACTGGCTCTGTTTAATTACTAAAATTGCTCGATTCAGTAAGTGTGGCCAGTCTGTTGTACGCTCTTTTGTGTGCCCAAATTAGCAAGCGATGTTAAATTATGAAATGACGTACCCAGGATAATTTCCACCAAAATTTGAATTATCAAACTCATCCCATGCGCGTAAAGTAGAAGAATCGTTTGCGATGCACACAATAGTTCAAAGTGAATGGTCCGGCGGCACTGCGCGCAAAGTTTCCCTCCACATTTCCAAAATTTGGCCTACCGCCAAAATATCTACCCACGCCCCCTTCCCCACCCCCTTTTCTCCCCCACCACAAGTCACATTTCCCCCGTTTCCTCCTTCCTTGCTAAGCTATAGCGGCTTCCTTGCTCTCGCCGTCTTGCATCCTACCGCCGGGGTCACCATGGTCTTCTTCAAAGACCTCTCCAGCGGTTCCTCCTCCGGCGACTACTCCTTCACCACCCGGGTATGCCTCTCTTCTCTCTCTTGGGCTATGACTTGGCAGTCGATTTGAGTCATTTCTTCCTCTTGTAGCTCCCTAGGACCATCAGTGGCAACGAATGCGGGGTGGCTGAAGATCTATCTGCTCATTGTCACCATCAATCTCCATGCGTGAAGCTAGTTGAGTTTGATTCTATGGACAGTGGGAGGAAGTTTCTGGCATGTGCAGAGAAGGTTACCCCCTCTTTCTTTGTTACAAATCAATTGTTAGATGTGATTCAGACACCGTCACAGCCCCAACCCATTCATACTACAACTTCAACCAAACGCATCCTAAGACAGTGTCACAGTTTGTACCTAGTATCTTAAATTGTTGCCATCTCATCAACGGTGCCATTAGAAAATTATTTGGCGCCGCTTCAGCAGTTTGTGCAGCCAACTTTGTTCCACGCATCCGAGCAGCCAAGCAGTAAAATACTAAATCTTTATGGCATGAAGGAACTTGGCATCGCAGAAACTACGTGCTCCGGAGTCCGGGTCCCTGAATTTTTTTCTGCTGCATCGGCTCGCCACTGTAGGGCAACGGTGCGAGATGTAGCAACAGTTGTCTTTACCCCAGTTTTGGCATCCATAGTGGACGACCTTAGTGCTATTAGTTCTATGTTACTAAATTTGCGCATGTACACACCTGTTAGTATCAATTTGCTATCATCCAAACACTGTCGCTATGCTGTTGCAGTTATATTTACTTTCCTCATAAAATGTTCAATTTGTCATTTATTGTACATGAGTAAGAACTTGTAGCGTCGTTGTAGTTAATTATAGCTTCTGATGTTCCAGAATTTGGTTGTTGTCTCAGTACCAATTATTTCATTTGCATATTGATCTTTTTGAGAAGATATGTCATAATTAACATGTTTCTTCAGTTTTTCAAAATAAGCATTGGTGATTTTCTATGTTGCTATAAACCCATTTCCCCTACAATTGTTACCGATCTAGTTTTAAATATTATAGGATGAACGAAAGTGTCTTACTTAGAGTGGGTTGATCAAGAGTGGCCACGGTCATTGAAGATGTGCCTAGCGAAGCTCTGGAGCATGTATGAGGAAGAGAACAGACTTAGGCTTAGAGAAACTGTTGTCAACGCTCAAGAATATTTCAAGATGCGGGATAAAAAGTTGAAGGTGGAGAATGAGCTCAGATTTTTTAAATCAGACTTTGCTAAGATGGTGTTGGCGAAGGAGGAGACACTTCCCCAGTTGTCCCGTGCAAAACGGGTTCTTACTGAACAGAAAGCAGAGGTGGATAAGACGAGCCTGGATGATCTCGATTAGGGAAATGAATATATTGTTCTTATGAAGTTGAACTAGCTATATGTTGTACTGTGTTGTTTTCATGTAGCTACCATACTGTGATGTTATTCGATATGATATGAAATTGGCAAACAACTATTCGATATGAAATGGGAATTTGCGTAATACTGGAATTATTAATTGTAAAGTAATAAACCTGCTAAATATATCATGGACCTTTGCAAACAGTTCTAGCATTAAAAGCGCTTGCGATGGATAGCCCAATACCACACAGTTTTATTCATCAAATCGTGTGTAATGTAGTTGGCAAAAGCAAACAGTTAACCAAGCCAGACCGTGTGTGATAGTTACACCTTTCACACACGAGCCTACACATAAAACTATGTGGGATGTACGTATGAACATAAACGTTTTCCCTGGATTGACTGTGTGGGATGTACATTAGAACGGAAACGTATTCCTTGGATTGACTGTGTGTGATATACATATGAACGGAAATGATTTTTTGGGATTCACCGTGTGGGGTGTACATACCTACATAAATGATTTTCCGAGACTCACCGTGTGGGATGTACATACCTACGGAAATGATTGGGTTTCGACGCATCGCCCGATCGCACACGGCCCCAGCCAGGGTCCCAGGAGGGCCTATCCCCGACAAATTTCTGGGTCGTGTGGGAAGGACCCCCCTATCGCCCACACTCACTTGGTGACGGTTCCAAATGTCGTTGCGGAAAGGGGTTAAAAACTGTTTGTTTAGGACCGACGCGCATGAGTGATTATATAAGTTATTTTGTTATTTTCCTTTTAGCCCTCCCTGCATGGTCCTGCAAACTCCATTAGCGGAGGGGAATTCTCTACCGCCCGAAAGGCAGAGAGCGACACGCTTCCGCGAGCCCCCTTGCTTATCGCTATGGAGGACACCGAAGTGTCGTCCTGAAGGGCCTTTCCTGGCCAAGGGGGGGCGAACGAGGCCGTTGAGAGAGCACCCAAGGTTAATACCTCGGTCACCGGAGACCTGGGGAGGCGACCCCAACCAACAATGGGGACCCCCAATAATCTGGGCCCCAGCCGAACACCATGCCGGAGACCAGCATGGCTCCGGAATTGGATAAGCAGCTCCCACGGTGGCCTCCATTAATCCGGAGGCGCCCAACGCTCTAGTGGAAGCACTGCAAAGTGCTTCCATGGTGGAGGAGCACCGCACCCTGATGGGTGTGGTTATGGAGAAGGTTCAGTCTACTAAAAAAGGACTTTACAAAGCCTTTTGCAGCCTATTAACAAGCTTTGAGGTATGCAATGTAATGTTTCTCTAAACTATTCGTATAAAGGAAAAAACCTGTGTATAGAGAGTAGCCCCTGAGGCTCTGTCCGGTTTAAAAGAAACCGGACAGAGGATCCACATAGTATTCGGGAGAGTAACGTACTGTGCTGTTATTATGTAAGAGGCTTCCATGTTGGTGGCAACCGCCCATGCCGCGGAAGTTTCCGAACTCAGTCAGAAGCTTCAGGCAGCGGATGAGGAACTCGACCACATTAATAAGCGGTTCCACAGATGCAAGGTATGCGTACAATGTTAAGAAGGAATGCATTTTTATATCAAAAGTGATATGCATATTGAGAGGTTAACTCATAAAATGCTTTGATTATTAGCACAGTTGGCACAGCCGAGGTCGAGACCCTCAAAGGTGCCCTTACCCAGGCCAAGAAAGAGGCGGAGGCGAACAAGGCAGCCGCTGATAAAGCGGCTGCAGAGGTGAAGACCGAGCAAGCTGCTCGCCGCCAACATGGAGCTCAGGTGGCCGAAGTCAAGCAGGAGCTGAAGGATGCCATCAGGAAATGCAAAACCTTGGAGTAGAAGACTTCGAACCAGTCGTCCGAGCTTGCCAAGGCTCTCCCTGATGCCAAAGAGGCACAGATCGAGTCCCAGAATGCTCGCGAGGAGATCCATCAGGGGAAACAGATAGTGGCTGGTAAGGCCTTTCTTTTGCAGAGTATCTTCGGAGGTCAAAGGTATGCCTTGCTTACCCGAGTGTGGAGTTCTCTAGGCGCGTTTGCGGATCTTCCGAGGAGTGCCGCCGATGGTGCACAGTTCTTTCGAGCCCAGGAGGGGAACTCGACGGAGAAGTTGTTCTGGTCGCAATTTCTCGCGCTGGAGCACCCGATGCCTCTTAATGACCAGCTGAAGCAAATGACGGAGCTGCATAGGGTGCCTGGCTTGGCATCTAATACTCCAACTCTGGCCAACCGAGCCTATTCCCAGTAGCTACTTCGGTTTGGTGAAGCGGCTTGTCGATGCGCGGCCGTGGATTGATACTGTAAAGCGTTCGGCCTGCATAGAGGGTGCCCAGGTGGCCTTCACCCGTGTCAAGATGCACTGGGCGAAGATGAAGGCCACCGAAGTGGCATCCGTAGGTCCGCCCGAAGGCAAAGATCATCGGAAGCTGGAGAGGTACTTCGGTGACATCCTAGAAGGAGCCCGAGTGATAGAGGGCCAATGTTCAATGGACGTTATATTTGATTGAATGTGTTCGGGTTATACAAACAATGTTATGAACCCATGTTGTTATATATCTTATGTTTGCGCCACAAGCGACTATTCCTCCTGTGCGGCCGTTTTTTGTTATATTTCTGAAAGTTGCCAGTCGTCGGCTTCAGCCCCCATGTAAGTACTACAGGGGTGTTCGACATATCGCATGACCACACTTTATCCAACATCATGGTCCGTAAAGGAGGTGCTCGCGAGGTGAACCAGGCAATCGGACTATGCGGCTTTATTACTTTCACTTAGCCATATGAGTTTGACTGTGGAGCTAAGTGCTAACCCCTGGTGTGTGTGCGGCTACCCGGACTATGGTGCCTTTTCCACGCGGCTGGACGAAGACCAGCCCCTCGTATAACACGGGGTGAATCGCTAACGATTTGTAGTATAAGACTAAGTCGACGAATCGCTGACCAGCTCTCGCCTATCATGACAGTCAGTCTCCGGCTTTCTCTACCAAGGTACATGACCGGACGAACCAGAAATACAATCGCAGTAGTTCTCCCTTTACTACCTTAGCCGAACAAGCGGAACGTAAGGTAGTAAGCACAGGAGCCGGGAAACCCAACTATAGACCAAAGACATGACTCGGAGCCGATGCATATAATGCAATATCCGAGACGCCGAAGAGTACCCAATAGGTGTTCAGACTTGAAATGTGCAGGGCCCAATACAGCCCCCGGTGTTAAGGCCGGACTAAGGCATGTGTGGCAGTCTGAGGTAGGGAGGGAACACAGATGATAATATAAAATAAAATGACTGCCAAACAAAGTGGTGATCAACTGTTTCCTTTATACCCTGATTAATACATCGAGCCGTGTTATTACAGATAATGCCAAAAACATCGAGGTCATTTTACATGCCAGAAGCTTATACAAGGGAATGGTTTACACAGATCCTAAACTAAATGGTTTAAAAATCCCAATGATGCCCTGCTGCACGTCTGCGTCGTTTCTCGTTGGTGAGATATCCTTAAAAGGGAGGAGTTGATGGTCATCTATTAAAAAGAGGAACCTAGAAAAAAGGTCCCCGCGTGACCATAGATCAGGTAGGTTCTTTAAAGAACCTATAGTGGAAGGATATTTGTGGTCCGAATAGGGTCAAGCCGTACTATAGACCTTTTCTGCAATGTGCCTCCGGCGCTGCCCACAGTATTTTAAGGGCGTAATTGTGTACAAGAGGTACATATACCGCAACCTTATGGGGCAATCGGTAGAGGCTAAACTGCTATTCGAGCTCAGGTTCAACCGAGCTACTGCATTGTAATGCTGCTCGGACATGTTAAATAGTGTCGTGGGTGTTAATGACCGATGTGTTGTTCAGCTTAATGAGGCCGCCATGTACTTCAACTGCTAGGGTCGCGGTATGTTCCTCGGTATGGAGGGAGCGCTCCATATTCCCATTTACTGTGATGATGCCACAAGGTCCAGGCATTTTGAGCTTTGGATAAGCATAGTGCTGGACTGCATTAAAGCGGGCAAAAGAAGTTTATCTGAGCAGCGACTGATAACCACTGCGAAAAGGGACGATGTCGAAGATCAATTCTTCGCTTTGGAAATTGTCTAGAGATTCGAATACTACTTCCAATGTTAATGAGCCCGTACAACGGGCTTCCACGCCGGGATCACTCCTTTGAAGGTAGTGTTGCTAGGCTTGATTCTTGACAGGTCGATACCCATCTTATGGACAGTATTCTGATAGATCAAGTTGAGACTACTGCCGCCGTCCATAAGGACTCTAGTGAGATGGTATCCGTCGATGATAGGATCGAGTACTAGGGTCGCCGAACCTCCATGATGGATACTGGTTGTTTGGTCCCTGCGATCAAAGGTGATCGGACAAGCTGACCATGGGTTGAATTTTGGGGCGATAGGCTCTATGGCGCAGACGTCCCTTAGTGCGTGTTTGCGCTCCCTCTTGGGGATGTGGGTAACATAAATCATGTTTACCATTTTCACCTCGGGGGGAAATTGCTTCTACCCCCCTGTGTTCAGCTGATAGGGCTCATCATCGTCCTCGCTTGGAGGTCCTTTACCCTTATGTTCGTTATTTAATTTACCATCCTGCTTGAAAACCCAGCAATTTCTATTGGTGTGGTTGGCAGGCTTGTCAGGGGTGCCATGAATCTGGCAAGGCCTCTCTAGTATTTGGTCCAAGTTGGATGGACCGTCTCTATTACCCTTAAACGGCTTCTTTCGCTGACCATGTTTGGAACCGCTGAATCCGGAATTTACTGTCGTATCATCTGTTTCTTCGTTGTGTCATGGCCTGCCATTGCCATCCCTGGTCTCCGAAGTGTCGGGGTCGCTGGTACTACTACTTCTGCGAGCCAACCAGCTATCTTCGCCCGCACAAAAGCAGGTCATAAGTGCAGTAAGAGCTGCCATAATCTTCGGCTTCTCCTGCCCGAGGTGTCGGGCGAGCCATTCGTCACGGACGCTGTGTTTCACTACTAGGGAAACCCTTATACACAGAATCTTAGCAGTAGTGATGGATAAAATAAAGCGCTGCTGCTACTTAGTAGTAGCGCATTGCTGTAAAAGGCGCTATTGCTATCCTTATAGCAGTAGCGCATGTTGTAAGAACGCGTTGCTGCTAAGTTTGAACTGGGCGCACATGGCTAGCCTCACTTAGCAGCAGCGCGTATCCTTATGCAGCGATACTACTACTCTCCGTAGTAGCAGTGCTTTTCTTCAACCCGCGTTGCTACTAACCCTAAATTATCGTCCTCGTGCGGCCGATCCTCTCACTCTCCCTCTCATTTACTCTCCCCCGCACCTGCGTCGTCGTTCGCCACCGCCACCGTCGCCCGACCACCATCGCGGGACACTCCTGCTCCTCCGGAATTGAGGTAGTCCCTCCCTCCTCGCTCCTCCCCTCCCTCCTCCTCCCACCGCGCCCTCCTCCCTCCTCCTCCGGCCTCCCCCTCCTACCTCCTCCTTCGGCCAAGCCCTCCACCGACAGCCCTCCTGCCACCGCCCCCTCCCCTTCCTCCTCTCTCCTACATCCTCCCACCCCTTCCTCCCCCTCCTCCGATCCCACCGTCCTCCCCCTCCTCCTCTCTCCTCCCTCCTCCCACCCCCTCCTCCCTTCATCTCTCCTAAACCTAAACTCTTTCTTACTGTTCTTGTATAATGTAGTTTTTTTACTGTTTTTAGTAAGTGTTTAATAGAATTAGTAAGAAAATTAATATAACTAGTTGAACTAGTTTATTTTTAGTAAGAACTAGTTTATTTTGATTTACAGTAAGTGCTTTGTTGAACTAGTTGAATTAATAGAACTAGTTTATTTTTAGGTGTATTTAACATAATTCTAGGTTGATTCGTTTCGAAGTGGACATGTCATATTTTGATCATGTCACATTTGTTGTGATTTTTTAGTTAAAGCATTGATTCCCGCATCAACGTCGATGATGCCTATCCCGCATCCTCGTCGTCGACTCAGCGGAGGAGGCCTGCTTGATCAGAGGGGCCATGTCCGGGACTGGTCTCCGCCGGGCTGGTACTGGGAGGTGCTACTTTTCGGGAGCGTAACTTGGTGAGGAGGTAGCCCATTGTTGACCCGAACCTTCTTTAGTGGCGGTCGCGTAGGCCACTAACGATGCGGAGGCTTGCGTCCCCCGCGGAGGTGATACGTCACCATGTGAGTGAGGAGGACGAGCACGTCCGTCGCTACATGGCTGCGTTGGAGGGCAGGTTCGATAATACATGGCAGGTTCTTCAGGGATCTCACTGGAGCTATTATCCTGTGATGGTTCCTTCTCTTTGGGTATCCACCCCTAGCGCAGATTCTCGTCGTTCTCTCGAGTTGTAGCTATATTAGTGATGTTATACGTATGATACTATTCGACGATGTATGAACGCAAGAGATGATTTAGTTTTGCTTATTGAATGCATGCTAATTTGAATACTAATTTATTTTATGATTTAGTTTTGCTTATTGAATTCTCAAATTGGAGAGCACTATGCAAGGCGTATACATTTGATTAGTTGATAGCTTATAGGGTTTCACTAAGTCCTAAGATGAGGATAATAATGTTTTTATTTATATTTTGTTTTTGTAGCCAAATCTCCATGTCATCGTCGCCATCGTCCTCGTCACCGACCCTCTCCGACCTCGAGGTGAGACCAGCCAAATCTCCATATCAATATGAGTCCTATAAGATATTTTGAAATGTTTTTGTTCATATTTTCAACCATTGAAATGCAATGACCATCAAGTTTGAATGAAAATAGGATATGTGCTTGCCCAAGTGGCCATGTTTGCAAGTAACACCTCCGAGTGGCCTATGTTTTCCTGGAGTGTTGATTAATTTCTGTTCCGGCAAATTTCAGGCGCTCGATATGTCCTTTTTTAGCAAAGGTCATGCTAGATTTTCTGTGAATTTTGCATGACTTGTGCTAGAATATCTAGGAAATATTGAGTGGCCTGGATTTTCTAGAGAGATAATTAAACGACATTTCGGGTTGACTTTAAGTCATTCGAGGCTCCATACATGACAATCAATAAATGAGTGAGGGAGAAAGTCTACACCATATATGAGAGAGGAAGAATCCCGACTGCTGTTGTCGGGGGTTGGGTGCGACATATGCCAATGGATGGCTTATCATGGTGGGAGCGAGTAGAACGTTGCCGGTGCCCGGAAGCGGGATGAGGCGTAGACACGAACGTCGGCGTACTTTACCCAGGCTCGGGGCTCTCCTAGGAGATAACACCCCTAGTCCTGCTCTGCGGGGTCTCCGAATGATCACTAAGGCAAAGTGGGTACAAGGTTGCTCCTTGAGCTGTATGCTGGAGGTAGGAGAAGGCAAGGCTAGCTCCCTCCTTCCTATATGATCTGGTCTAGTGCTAATGGATTCGAACCCTTTGCATGGGTGCCCTGGGGGGTTTATATAGGCCTACCCCCCAGGGGTACAATGGTAATCCGGCAGAGCACGGGGCCCGGCCGTTAATCTCTTCGGTTGCCGTCTTCTCCGCCGACTGCTGGGGCCCGCCGACTGGTCCGGTACGGAGCCGACAGGCCGTGTCCGCCGCTTGCGGGTCTTGCCGGCTGCTGATCACTGTAGTCGTGCTTCTAATGACGCGGGCTTGGTCATGGGGTCATGGCTACAACTCCGCCGCCTGGCGGGCGATTACTGTAGCCACTTCCCGTCTCGTCTGGTTAATGGCGCGTGGGACCCATGGGAGGGGCTGGCCGACTCCCGGGGGCCGACTCCCAACAGGTCCGACTGGTGGCGCTCTCGCCGTCTTCTGGAACCTCGCTGACTGGTGGGACCCATCATCCCTAGGTCGTACAGACAGGCCGTCGTGGGTGCAGGACTCTGCTTACTAGCGCTGACGTCAAGGCTGCATGGCAACAATGCTGCGCCGGACGGAGATCTCCACGGGTACAGCGCACTGTGGCCACGCCAGCCTCTGGAAAGGGGAGGGAGTGGGATTCACTTTAGCCACACCCCGTCCTGTCCCCCTTGATGAGGGCATGGGTATCCATTGGTGCCGTGGGCCGACTCCCCGTGGCCGGCTTCTCTGGAAGCCGCCAGACAGGAGTCGGCTTGTCTTGACCTCGCCTCCAGGTCTCGGCCGCGAGTGGGTAGTCGGTTATTCTTCCAGCCGGCTTCCAGAAGGCGGCTCTTCATCTTGGAGTCTTGAGGGGCGCAGTCAGCCCCGATGTCTTGAAAGGTTCTGGGCTTCGGGTTAGCCTACCCATGGACCATTACTCCGACAGTAGTCCCCGAAGCTGGTGAGGCGCCGCGGATGATCAGTCGAGGAGCCTCAGCAGTTTCTCTCCACGAGTGCCTGAGGTAAAAACCTCGTTTGACTTATGCCGGGCCGACTGCTAGGAGTCATTCTCGCCCAATTTGACTTGCCCAAAGTTTTCGAACGCCTCGGCGGGATCCAAGTGGCGTGCTAGCTAAGCTTCCGGGCCGCCGCCCGTTTCAAGCCTGTCACGTGGCAACACGCGACCGGGCCAGTCTTCCCACCCACGCATGTGACAGGACAGGCCTATGGGCGGGGCCCGCCACTACCGCACCCCGGCACGCGAGGGGATCCGCTGCGGTCGTGGGGGACGGTTTGGGCTCCCGCGGAGTTACTGCGCGCAGTAACTTTTCGCGATAAACGTGGGGGTCGTGGGGTCGTGGGCGCAGTAAATCCCATGACCACCCCCTCGGCTTCGCAACCCACGAGTCTATAAATAGGGAGAGGAGGGGGAGCGGCACAGCACGCGTGCCCCTCCTTCACACTGCTCCTTCTTCTTCTTCTTCCTCACACCGTCGCGCCCCAAGCCTCGCCGAGCGCTGCGGTGATCCGTTCGCGACGAGCTCTTCTTCCGCCGCCGCGCCCCCCTCGGTGCACTCTGGCACCTGGGACGGCTCGGAGGTCCACGACGATCACGTCGAGTTCCTCCGCAAGACGTGTCGGCTCCCCGGCAAGGACTTCGTGCGGGTCCGCCTCGCGCCGAGGGGAGAAATCCCGCCGACGCCGCAAGAGGGCGAGTGGGTCATCTTCCGCTCGCACTGCCTGCATGGCCTCGCCCTGCCGGCGAGCTGCTTCTTCCGCGCTTTCCTCGAATTCTACGGCCTCCAGCTGCACCATCTCATGCCCAATACGGTGGTGCGGCTGTCCGCCTTCGTCGCCCTGTGCGAAGGCTTCCTCGGCCTTCTCCCCTCCATCGAGCTCTGGGGGGAGTTCTTCTACTCCAAGCTCGGCACCCAAGCCGTAGGCGTGCCGGCTCAGTGCGGCGGGTTCATCGCCGTGCAGAGGTCGGGGACCAACAACCCGTTTCCCTCATCAAACTAATAAAGTCGGTGAAGATGTGGTAGCGGTCATACTTCTATGTGAAGAGTGTCTTCGCGAAGGGCGACTGGGTTAATCTGCCGGCCTACGTGGCCGGCCCGCCGGCTGGGAGGCAGCCCAACTGGTCGTATCGGGCAAGGATGCTGACGCCCGCAGGTGCCGACGCCGTCACGTGACTCCGAGTGCTGACGCGGTCGGAGGGCCTAACTGGTCCAGATCTGCTGGCCGCCTTCGTGGCGCGTCGGGTTCTCCCGCTCCAAGGTCGCCCCCACATGATTTGCCAGATGAGCGGGCATCGGGACCCGAGTCGGATGTGCACCAAGGATATGCCCCACGATGAGGTAGCGTATATGGTGAACTACCTTGCGGACTGCAAGCTCCTGGAGGAGTGGCAGTTCGGCAAAGAGCCATATTCACGTGCCAACCCTCCGCCCCTGGTGAGCTGTTTTCTTTTTCTCTTTTTCTTTAGCTTTCTTGTCTTCTTCCTTGCCGACTTCGTCTTGTCCGACCTGACCAGTCGGCTTTGGTCAGAACCCCTTCCTCCATCCAGCAGCCGGCACCGCGGGGCCGGCTCGCGAATTCCTCGCCGACCGGGCGGAGAGCGACATTGACGACCCCGATCTGGGGGCGGCGGCCTTGGAAGACGACACTGAGGGAGGAGGCGGCCCACGGCTCGGGGCCAGTCTCGAGGACTGGCCCGACGATGAGGAGGAGGTCGCTCCCCGCGACCAGCCAGGAGTCGTCCAGCCCGGCGCGAGCTCTTTTGCCGCGCCGAACGCTCAAGGCGACGCAAAGAAGCACAGGGCCGTGCCGAGCTTGTTCGGCAGCCGGCCGAAAAAGCCCAAGGGCTCGGCTGCGGCGACCAAGCGGGATGAGGTGGTCGCGAAGGCCAACCGCTTCCGCAAGGAGGTGAAGAAGCCGCCGCTGGTCTCCGCGTGAGTGCTCCTTCCTTTCGCTTTTATTTTTTCTTTGTAGATCTTGTCTGAGTCTTTACTTGTTTTCCCTTGGACTAGGGCTCCCCTCTGTCTCGAGAGGGTCGCCACCGCCTCTGTCATGGGGTCGGCAGAGACTTCTTCCACCACTCGGCGGATCGACCCCGCCGCCGATCTCCGGGAGGCGAGGGAGCGAAACGCGCGAGAGGTGCACGAGGAGCAGGAGGCCGCCCGCTTGGAGAAGGCGGAGGCCGCCGCCAAGAAGAAGCTGGCAGAGGCCGAGGCCACCGTCGCGGCTGGGAAGCAGGCTGAAGAAGCCATGCACCGCCAATCGGCGGTTTTTGTCACGCCGCTGAACTCCGCGCCGCCGCCTCCTGAGTTCATGGGGCAGACTGGGGAAGCCGGCGGTGAGAACCCGGTCATGGAGAGGGACGGCGGCGACGCCTCCATGCCGGACGTGATTGTGCCGCAACCATCACCGTCTGGAAGCGTGCAAGGCGAGCAGCCGGTGGACCCACCGGTGCCGCCGACTGAAGACGAGGTGGTGGCGGGCCTTATTCTCCAGGTCGGCACGCCGACGCGTCGCCGTCTTGAGAAGGCGGCTTCGGCGCCGCGCCCTTTGGAAACCGGCGCCACGAGCTCCACGATCCCAGACGCCGAGGCGACGAGCGCTGCACCCAATGGGTGGTTGCGGGGAGGCGGGACGGGCCCATTGAACCAGGCGCTCTTGGAAGTCCATACCAAGCTCCGAGCCGAGGGCGATGCCATCCAGAACTGCACCAAGGTGCATTTCCTTCTTTGTTTTTGTTTCTTGTTCTTCTCTATGGGGGCGCACCAGCGCACCCATTGGGTGTAGTCCCCGAGTTTCGGGCCGGCTGCCGAGCAGGCGGCTCGGAACTTTAATCGCTGAGTTCCAAGCAGTAACACTTGTCTGAGATTTTTTTTCACAGGACTACCATAATCTTCGCGTGACTGCCTTCAACCTTAACATCGAAGAACTGGCCAAGCAGACCGCCGACTTGTCAGAAAGCTGGAGTGGGTCCTCTTCCTTCTCCGCGGGGGCGCGCTGGCGCACCCGTGACCTGTAGTCCCCGAGATTCGGGCCGACTACTGAGCAGTCGGGCCGGATCTCCCCGGCGACCTTCTTCCTTGTTGACGACTAACACCTTTTTTCTTCTTCTTCTTTAGAGGCCAACGCCACCCTGCAGCAGCAGCTGGGCGAGGCCAACACCGCGCTGCAGGCCAAGGGGGAGGAGTGCAACAAGCTGGCCGCAGAGCGCGATCTGCTGGTCGCACAGCTGGCAGAACAGAAGGATCTGCTCAAGAAGACCCAGGAAGAGACGGAAAAAAAGAGACCGCCCTCCTAGTTGAGTTCGCGCGCGAGCACTCCTCCTGGACTGACAAGGAAGCGCTGCTGGCTTCTGGCTTCCGTGAGATCGAGGATGTTGTCGATGGTGAGTTTCTCCTCATTTTCCTTTTCTAGGCCGCCGACTGCTAGTCGAGGCGACTTCTAGTTTTTTGACTTGTTCTTCGTCTCTTCCCCGGCCACTCGCAGGCTGCCAACCAAGCCATCGAGGCTGATCGCGAAGGGCGGAGGGCGGATGGCGCAGAGATCACTGCCGACGCCCCCCTAACTCTCGACGAGCAGATCCTGAGCATCGTGGCTTGCCTTCGGCCGGCCCACCGGATGCTGCACCGGCTTCAGCGTGTCGACGCCCAGGAGATTGCCGCCCTGTTGCTGGATATGCAGGCCTCGCGCACTCCTAGTCAGACTGCCGACTGGCTAGAGGTCACCGCTGGCCGTCTTGAGGCCTGGAAGGGCTCCTCGGCCCGAGCAGGAGCGCGCCAGGCCTTGGAGTTCGTCAAGGCGTGGTATCCTGGGCTGAGTCTAGCCCAGGTGGCCACGTTCCGGCTAGAGGCTCAGGCGGAGATGGAGGTCGTGGAAGACGATCTTGTCAAGCGCGCGGCGTCGATCGCCGAGTACACCGACACCAGCATTTTCGTCCCAAAGCGGGCTGAGAACGGCGACGAGGCACCACCGGAGTGGTTCGGGATGAATCCAGACTATGGCGAGGACTCAGCAGAGGTGATCGGCTCCAGTGTCGAGGAGGAAGGCGAGGCGGAGGAGGGAGGCAAAGAGGAGGCGCCAGAAGACGGAATGGACGGCCAGCCTCAGCTCGACCGTGCCTCCAGCAACGAGCCGCGCCCGGCCGAGCCGACTACCGCCGGAGGGGATCAAGCCGAGACCGACCAGCCAGCCGCCCCAACAACTGGCACCGCTGACTCCTCCGATCCTTCGAACCCGTCTGCTGCTTCCTAGGATGCCACTTTATCTTTGTTTTTATCTGCTTAATAGTCTCGAAGAATTTGTTAATTTGCACAATTCCACCCGCGGGGTGTATCTTGAACTTCTGTTTGAAGATTTGGCCAAGGGCCTTTGCTACGTAAATATTTCTCCGAATTCTATCTCTTCTTGCTTATTGCTCCTTTGGCTTTTTCCTTTGCCGCCTTCCCTTGGTTGCTGTCTTGCCAGCCGGACAGCCGCTCTGCGGACTGCTGCTGGGTCAAGTACTTGGCTACTTTGGGAAGGCAAGTACTTAGCCGTTTAGAGTTCTTTAGCAAGCTGAGTAGAAGACGGCGAGCCGGCTACTCAAGAGTCGGTTGTATAAGGCTGGAAGCCGGCTTAAACTATGTACATGCTTTGAGTCCTTAGCCATTTTTCATGTGGACACCCATTCTACCTCACTCCTACCCACCAGACAGTCGCTCTGCGAGCTGCGACTTCTGACAGGAGACGGCTTAACTGCCACACACTACTTGTCCGGCTGCAGGAAGCATTTCATAGTGCAAGACGGCAAGTCCCCGCGCCGACTAGTCGAACCCGGTGCCAAGCGACATAACAAAAAATAACATACTCGTAGGCATAATTCTTATCATATAGATAAAAGAGGGCTGTCCCCAAGCTCTTCTCGGGGGGGCCGAAGTCTTCGTACTTTTAATACAAAAGGTAGCGTGGTACATACTGCATTAACTGTAAAATCTTTGGAGGAGATTTGCATTCCATGGCCGCTCCGTATCTTTGCCGGAGTCGTCCCTCTTGCATGCTCGGGGCTTCTGAGCGTCAATCAGGTAGTAGGAGTCGTTGCCCAACACTTTGTTGATGATGAAAGGGCCTTCCCAAGGTGCTGAGAGCTTGTGCTGGCCGGCTGCTCGCTGGATCAGTCGGAGCACAAGGTCTCCTTCTTGGAAAGATCTAGGCTTGACCTTCCTGTTGTAGTATCGGTGCAGGCTCTGCTGGTAGATGCTGGACCGGCTGAGTGCCAACAGCTGGCCCTCTTCCAGCAGATCGACGCCGTCTTGACGTGCTTCTTCTGCTTCCTCCTTGGTGTACATGGTGACTCGTCAGGAGTCGAACTCTATGTCCATTGGGATGATGACTTTGGCACCGTAGACAAGGAAGAAAGGCGTGAAGCCGGTTGACTTGTTTGGAGTTGTGCGCAGGCTCCAGAGGACGGCTGGCAGCTCGTTGAGCCAGCAGCCGGCCGAACGCTCCAGAGGCTCGACCAGTCGAGGCTTGATGCTGGAGAGGATGAGGCCGTTTGCTCGCTCTACCTGGCCGTTTGACTATGGATGGGCAACGGATGCTATGTCCAGTCGGATGCCCTGCGTCGCGCAGAAATGGGCCAAGGCACCTTTGGCAAAATTATTGCCATTGTCAGTGATGATGCTGTGTGGAATGCCATATCGGATTGTGATGTCGGAGATGAAAGTCGCGGCAGTCGGACCACTCAGCTTCTTGATCGGCTTTGCTTCTATCCACTTGGTGAACTTGTCCACCGCGACAAGTAAGTGAGTCAGGACGCCTCGTGCCGTCTTGAATGGTCCCACCATGTCCAGGCCCCAAACAACAAAGGGCAAGGCAATGGTAATAGTCTTGAGTGCAGAAGCCGGCTGATGCGGCTTGGAGCGGAACTTCTGGCACCCTTTGCATTTTTGGACCAAGTCCTTGGCGTCTTCCAAAGCAGTCGGCTAGAAGAAACCATGGCAGAAGGCTTGGGCAACGAGTGCTCTTGAAGCCGCGTGGTGGCCACACTCGCCTTGATGTATGTCTTTGAGAATTGCTTGGCCTTGCTCCGACTCCACGCCGCGCTGGTAGACGCCAGTGACACTGCGCCTTACAAGCTCTGTGTTGACTATGGTGTAGGCTGCTGCCCGGTGTTGCACTTGCCGAGCTAGGATCTCTTCAGTTGGCAGCTCTTTGCTCACCAGGAATTTGAGGATGGGCTGGGCCCATGAAGGTGCTGCGATTTCTTCGACTATTAGAACTGCGACTTGGACGAGAGCGGCCGAGCCGGGAGGCGGCGGGTTGGAGTCGGCAGCCGCTTGCTGGATCGATGAAGTCCCCGGGCCGATTGGCGCAGTCCCCGGGCCGAGTTCTGAAGTCTCTGGGCTGACCGCCGCAGTCCTCGGGCCAGGTTCTGAAGTCCCCAGGCCGGGTTCTGAAGTCCCCGGGCCCTCTTCGACTTCCGCGATCCCGGAGCTGCCTGCCGGAAATCTCGAGGAGTCGGCACAAAGATAGAGTCTGACTCTGGTGAAGGCTTGATAGACGGCTTGAGGAGGCGCTGAAGGGCGACGCCAGATGGTATTGCTTGACGGGTAGAGCCGATTCGTGCAAAGGCATCTGCTTGCTCGTTGTTGTTTCTTGGCACGTGGAGAAACTCGCACCCCTCAAAATATCCACTGAGTTGCTGCACGAGGAAGCGGTAGCTCACCATGTTTGTGTCTTTGGTGTCCCAGTCCCCGGACGACTACTGGACCACCAAGTCGGAGTCACCATAGCACAGGATCCAGCGAATGTCGAGCTCTTTGGCAAGCCGGAGTCCGTGAATGAGTGCCTCGTATTCGGCAACGTTGTTGGAGGCGGCAAAATGGATTTGCAGCACATATTTGAGCTTGTCACCATTGGGAGAGGTGAGGGCGATGCCGGCTCCCAAGCCGGTGCACATCTTGGAGCCGTCAAAATGCATCCGCCAATGGGTGGAGTCGGGCATTGGCGGCAGGTACTGGGTCTCGGCCCAGTCGACGAGGAAGTCGGCCAATGCTTGCGATTTGATGGCGGTGCGAGGCTGGTAGTACATGGTGTAGGGGGCCAACTCCATGGCCCATTTGGCCACTCGGCCTGAAGCATCCCGGCTTCCGATAATCTCGGCTAGCGGAGCTGTGCAGAGCACAGTGATTGGATGCTCTTGAAAGTAAGGCTTCAATTTCTTGGCTGCAAAGTGCACGCCGTAGCACATCTTCTGGTAATGGGGGTAGTTTTGCTTGGAGGTCGACAGTCCTTCACTTAAATAATATACCGCTCTCTGGACTGGCAGTGCCTTGCCTTCCTCCTTGCGCTCTACCACGATGATTGTGCTGACCACTCGGCTGGTGGCGGCGATGTATAGGAGCATGGGCTCCTTAGGAGTCGGAGCCGCCAGGACAGGTGGAGTAGTCAACATCTTCTTAAGCTGGGAAAAAGCTTCGTCCACCTTGTCGTTCCACTCAAAAAGGTGGTTTTCTTCATGAGTTGGTACAGGGGCAGAGCCTTCTCTCCCAGCCGACTGATGAAGCGGCTGATGGATGTCAAACAGCTAGTGAACTTCTGTACGTCCAGCAGTCGGGTGGGCACTTCCATCCTCTCGATGGCCTTGATCTTCACGGGGTTGCACTCTATGCCGCGTTCGGAGACCAGAAAACCAAGAAGCTGGCCGGCTGGTACTCCGAAGACGCATTTCTCTAGGTTGAGCTTGATTTGAAACTGCCGCAGGTTCTCAAAGGTCTCCTTGAGGTCTTCCAGCAGCATTCCACGCTTCTCCGTCTTCACCACCACGTCATCCACGTAAACGTGGGCATTTCTGCCGAGTTTCTTGAGGAGGCACTTTTGCATGCAACATTGAAAGGTGGCGCCGACAATCCTCAAGCCAAACGTCATGGTCAAGTAGCAGAAGGCTCCAAACGGTATGATGAAGGCGGTCCTTAGTCTGTCGGCCGGGTTCAACTTGATCTGGTGATATCCTGAATATGCATCTAAGAAACTCAACTGCTCGCATCCAGCTGTGGAGTCTATCACTTGGTTGATCCTTGGTAAAGCGAACGGATCCTTGGGACATGCTTTGTTGAGGCGAGTGTAGTCAATACACATTCGCCACTGCTTGTTCTTCTTTAGCACTAGGACCGGGTTGGCTAGCCACTCGTAAAGAACACCTCCATGATGAAGCCAGCAGCTAGAAGCCGGCTATCTCTTCTCCAACGACTCTTCTCTTTTCTTCTGACAGGTGGCGCAAGGGCTGCCTGACGGGCTTGTCATCAGATCGGACATGTAACTTGTGCTCGGCGAATTCCATCGGAACACCTGGCATCTCTTTGGGGGACCATGCAAAGATGTCCCGATTCTCACGGAGGAAATCGACGAGCTCGCCTTCCTATTTGCTGTCGAGGTTTGTACCTACGACAGCGTAGCTCTCTGGGTGCTCCGGGTCCAAGGGTATCTTCTTTGTTTCTTTGGCTGGCTTAAACGAGCCCTCAGCTTCCGACTCCCTAGGATCGGGTGACATCTCCGGCTTCTTTCCTGCCATCGCCAAAACCCGGTCAAGGAGCCGCTTCTCAGCTACGATCACGAGGAACTCGGCTAGCCGACTGCTCTCAGCCGCACAGGCAGACGATTTCCTGTAGTCGCCGGCTATGGTCAGAATCCCCTTGGAACTCGACATCTTCATCTTGAGGTAGGCATAGTGGGGGACAGCCATGAACTTGGACAAGGTAGGCCGGCCAAGTAACGCATGGTATGGGCTCTCAAGGTCCACCACCTCAAACCAAACTGACTCTCGACAGAAGTGATCTTTGTCTCTGGAGAGGACGTCTATCAGAATCTTGTCGATTGGTGAGCAGGAAAGGCCAGGAACTATGCCATGGAATACAGTCCGGCTGTTCTGAAGTTGTCTCTGCTTGATTCCTAACTTCTCCATGGTGTCCTTGTACAGGATGTTGACGCCGTCTATCAGAACTCGGGAGAAGCGAGCAGCTCGCCTGTCCGTGGCAAAGGTGGCATCCAAAACCAAGGCATAAGAGACAGGATTGGGCATCACCTCTGGGTGGTCAGCTCTGCTCCAGCTGATGGGCTTCTCAGGCCAATGCATGAACTCTGGTGTCTCTGATGCCACTGCATTCACTTCTTCCTGCTGGAGCCGCCTGCTGCGTCAATCATAGGCTACGCTGGTGAACACCATGTAGGCTCCATGTTCTTCTGGGTACTCATCTTGTATCGCACCGATAGGTCTGACACTTCTGAGTGGTGTGGTTGGACGGCTTCGCGCCACTATGGAATTTGCAAGGACCATCCAAAGTCTGCTCATATGAGAAAGCCGGCAAGCAGTTGGGCTTGCCGCCCTTCTGACACTTGGGCAGAGGCTGCCCTTCTGGCTGCTGGTCTTTGACTGTTGCCACCTACCTGCTGGTGGAAGCCGACCGTGGGGCCTTGCACTTGTGGTCGTTCTACTGTTGACGCCGACTGGCGTCTCCAGCCGGGGTTTGAGGAGCCCGAGGAGACACTTTGCGAGTCGCACTAACTTGAATCTCCGTCTTCATGGAGGAGTCGGCTGTGGCATATTTGTCTGCTATGATCAGCAGCTCGTCGAGGGTCTCCGGCTCCTCGCGGAGAAGCTTGTGCTTGAGGAGGGTGCCCTCTCGGCACCCTGCAATGAAGTACTCGATAGCCTGCACCTCGTGCACACCCTCGCAGGAGTTACTGAGCTCGGCCCAGCACGTGAGGTAGTCACGAGTTGACTCGTTGGGGCCTTACACACACAAGGAAAGCTGGCAAGGCTTGGGCGGCCGCTTGTACGTGCTGGTGAAGTTGCGGACGAAGGCGTCGATGAAGTCGACACAACTGTTGATGCTGCGGGGCTTCAAGCTATTCAGCCATGTCTGAGTCATGCCCTGGAGCATGAGCGGAACGTACTTCGTGGCAACACGCTTGTTGCTGTTTGCTATGTTGACGGCCGTGGAGTAGTCAACTAGCCAGTCTTCCAGCTTCACGAAGCCGGTGTATTTGGGTGTGTCTCTTGGGAGCGTGAATTCTTTGGGAAAGGGCTCGTCTCGAATGCGGGGGCCAAAACACGGCAGTCCCAACTCATCTTCTTCTTCTAGCGCCAGGCATCGGTGGAATCGGTCGATCCGGTGGCGGGCATCATTCTCTCCGACCCCTTCTTGGCGGCCTAGGCGGTCGCCGAGTGTCGGGTCATCAACAGGCAGTGGGGAGACTCGCCTTTCCCGGCAAGGGGGAGGAGGCGGACAGTCGTCCCATTGTTCCACATCTCTTGGGCGGCCGTCTTGGTCGCGCTCTATGGTGACGCGAGTCCGGCTGCGGCTGGCAGCCGGCTCCTTGTCTTTTCTTCCGCAGACGCCACCAGTCAGTGTCCGGGATGTCGCGCCTTGGTCTCGGCAGGGAGGCGGATCATTGTTTTGCCGCTGCGGTGCCTCGGTGCGGCAGCCGGCCTTGTTCTACTCGGCGGCCACGTCAAGGAGCCGTTGGACGCGCTCCGTCATCAGGCGATGTTCTTCGCCCTCGAACTTGTCCTGCTCGTCCGCCGCTGCCTGGGCGGCTCGGATGTTCTCCGCGGGCATGGCGTAAACGGGGCGATTCGCCCCGAACAGATTGGCGATGGCCACGCCGCGCTGCTGGACCGTGCCAAGGCGGCTAGGCCCAGTTGGAGCCGGCGTGCCACCCACAGCACGGTCCATCTCGTGCTGGTATGCTTCTGATAGGCGTCTCATGCTGGCTAGCTTCTTGGCGCCTTCGACGAGCTGAAGGCGGCGCGCCAACAGCGTCTCGGCGTCGGCGTCTTCGGGAATGGGCGCAGTCAGGTCTTACAGCACCGCGTCAAGTGGGTCATGAGCTCCTCCGCCGGAGTGCTCGCCATGACCGATGACAAGCACCTCTGTGACGGTACTTCCGTCGCTCTCCGCGCGAGGGAGCGGCTCATCATAGACCACCACGTTGGTGGGGAACGCGTCGAGAGACGCGGTGTCAGAGTCGACCAACATCGGATCGGTGGAGCCTACGGACTCCAAGTCCATAGATGGCTCGCTGGCGACGGGGAGTTGATCGAGGAGGCCCACGAGTAGGCTCTCGGGGCCACCTGTGCCCGCGTCGGATGCGGGCTCGTCGGAGAGGTGAACCTAACCGACAAGATCGGCGAGGCAACTGGCTGCGCATGCGATTTCAGCGCCATGCAGCGCGTCGGCGCAGACTCCATTTGGCGTGCCGGGCTGGCTGCGCTCACCAGGGAGGAAAAGGGTTCCCGTCCAGAACAGGTCTCCGGACGATGGTGCACCTCGCTCCACGGTGGGCGCCAAATGTTGGGGGTTGGGTGCGACATATGCCAAAGGATGGCTTATCATGGTGGGAGCGAGTAGAACGTCGCGGGTGCCCGGAAGCGGGATGAGACATTG